>NC_071088.1:78590623-78930623 GCF_027358695.1 Spea bombifrons | reverse complement strand
GCCTTATACCCCCTATATGCCCTAAAAATTCATAATACCCCCCATACACCACTATAACTCACCCATACACCACTCTGGCTCCTCCCCCTCCCATACACCACTCTGGCTCCTCCCCTCCCATACACCACTCTGGCTCCTCCCCCTCCCATACGCCACTCTGGCTCCTCCCCCGCCCATACACCACTCTGGCTCCTCCCCTCCCATACATCACTTTGCCTCCTCCCCCTCCCATATACCACTCTGCCTCCTCCCCCCATACATCACTCTGGCCCCTCCCATACTCCACTCTGCCTCCTCCCATACATCGCGTTGGCTCCTCCCCCTCCCATACATCACTTTGCCTCCTCCCCCCTCCCATACTCCACTCTGCCTCCTGTGAACCTCCGTTTCTGACAAGACACCAGGGAGCCGGGTAGAGAGGCAGAGTGGCGTATGAGAGGGGGAGGAGCCAGAGTGGTGTATTGGAGGGTGGCTCCCATACACCCCTCTGACTCCTCCCCCCTCCCATACACCGCTCTGCCTCTCTACCCGGCTCCGTTACTGAAGGCACTTTCCCTGCAGCTTCATAGAAGCCACAGTGTAAGTGAAGGGCAGTAACGGAGTCTGTCTGTGCGATGCAGACCCTCACCGGCTATCAGAGAGGATGATTCTCTGTTAGCCGGTGGGGGTCTGCATCGCACAGACAGACTCCGTTACTCACCTTCACTTACACTGAGGCTTCTATGAAGCTGCAGGGAAAGTGCCTTCAGTAACGGTGCCGGGTAGAGAGGCAGAGTGACGTATGGGAGGGGGGAGGAGTCAGAGGGGTCTATGGGAGGGGGGAGAGAGACGGAAGTGAGAGACCGGCCGACAGTGAGGAGAATCCAGGTCCCCTGCAGCGTTGCGGGGGATCTGGATTCCGGTGTTATAATCCGATCTCTGTTTGAGGTCGGATTATATAAAGAGAGGAGTTTTTCAGAGCATTTGCTCTGAAAAAAACCTCTTTTTATAATCGATAAAAATCGATCCGATTAATCGATGATGAAATTCGTTGACAACGATTTTCATAATCGATTATTATCGATTTTATCGATTAGTTGTTTCAGCCCTAAATCACACATGGACAATCGAGCACTAGTGAGTCTTTACGAACCAGAACCGTATAATCGCTGCTCATCAGAGTCCTACCGAACACAGAGCCTTTGGATATATGAAAAGCCTTTGTTAATAAAGCCAGGGAAGTAGAAATGAAACATTCAGATATTGGCAGCTTTTGAATGTGACGCATGATAGCGGAATGAAAAGCATGCGCTAATCCTTCTGGAACCCGAGGTTCCTTTTAATTATACAGTCCTAGACAAAATACATTATCAGAAACAAATACAGACAGAAGAGTATATCATTGGAAAAAAAATAATACACAGGATTTATCAAGTGGAAAACCCAGGACATCCTGCATCAGATATACGAGAAATAATTGCAAACAATTTTTTTTTTACGTGGATCCTGCGATACCTCTGTGACTAATCTGTGGAAGCGAGCAGCATAACAAAGAGAAAGAAAATGTTAAATGTAACTCTCCAACAGATACTCCATTAAAGTCAAAATATTAGATCCGTGTCACAACAATGAGTCGTGGCCCAAGAGACAAAGGAAAGGTCAATGGTCTCTCTGAAACATCCATACTATAAGTTATTTTCATTAATAAGATCAGTATATCCACACTTCAAACCAATTGCCGAAACACACGATTATCTAGCTGGCCTGGTGATTTTTAGTGTACGCTGGAGAGGGATTTTACTAAAATTTATGGCCGCTCAAAAAACAAAAAAAAAAAAGATGATTCCGGTTTCCATGCTTCAAGGTTTAACATCCTGTGTCATAAAAAACATAACGGTCTCACAATATGGAAGGCCTGTCATGTTTTGACAGATCGAGAGGGAAGTAGAAAGCCATTAGAAGATTTACAACAATATCATGCATACAATCTTTCCATGCAAACATAAAGAGCACTCCTGGGAGTTAAAGGCAACAATGACCTTCACAAATCGCAAATTCAAGAAGCAACTCCAACAAAAGTACTACTGGCAAAAAAAAAAAAAAAAATTGTAAAAAGAGTTGTATCACCGCATCAGCGTTAATTTCTTTAAGGAACGTGATTTTAATCCATTAACTATAATATATATACATATCTTTGTGATGAGCTACAGAAGCCCATCTGGTCTCTGGCTGCTCCAAACCAATGTTTGGCACTCAGAGAGACCTATTCATTTGTAAGAAACAAAAAGTCATCCTCATACATCTGTTGGGTCTAAAAATTAAAATCTGTACTGCACTAGTATATGAAATTGGTGGTCAGTTGGAAGCACAGGGGCTGTGTTTTGTATGATCGTGCCGATTCCACACCACTGAAATATATGCAGCTTTACGATTAACTCAAACCCTTATCAGAGAAGCATGTTACCCTCACAGTAGCTATGCAATATTATAGACAACATAAAAAAGGAAATAAAAATTCAAGTCTTCCGTTTCCACTGTTTGTCAGCTATAGTATGCTTTAACAGGATCATTCCCAGTGACAAGAGCGTCGTAAACATTATGATGCATCAGCTAAGTTGTTTTTTTGTTTTTTTTTTCTTTTTTTTTTTATTTGTGTTCATACAAAATTACACCATATCCTTATTAAAATAAGGGTTACAGAAGAGGGAGTTAACGGGGGGTACCTATAGCTTATTAATTCTAAATATGAAACTAAAAAAAAAAAAGTTGGGGGTTTCTGATTCACTGACAGCCAAATTGCAAAGATAAAATAAAAAAAATATATATATAAAATGTTCACCTAAATTAGGACTCTGGTTGCAGCGGCAGATATACTTTCGTTTGTGAACTGAAATTCATTTGTCCAACAAGTCACGGAAGCATTTGCGAAGAGGTAGACAAGGACTTTGGAACGGAGACTGAGCTATAAAGTCTTCAATGTCGCAGTTTTATTGATGGTACCTACTCAAATTCTCATCAAAACCTAAAGCAAGAAATCCCTTTACTGTAGCTTTGTGCTTTCTGCCAGAATAAATCAAGCGACAGGGAATTGCATGAAATTTTTGGGTTGGTTGTTCATTAAAGCTCCTGCTTAAAAACAAAATTAAATAGAGGGACAGTTTATTGTTCCAAACACCCTTACCAACAACAAATGCATATTAAAGCACTTTGCAGGTACTTCCATATTCGCTCCAGAGCTGTATTAATCCACCCAGCGCATGGTCCTGTTTTCACGTCTACAATGATCTCAAAAGGGGGCACTTTCTGCTTTTCATTGATAGATCCCATGGAATTTCCATGCAAGCCACCATTTGTAGCACATATATAATCTGGGCGCAGGGGCAGATGAGCAAGCCAGGGAGCTGGGGCCAGGTAACAAGCTATTTGTATTGGTGGGGATCCTGCAGAATGAGGGCCGAAGTGTCCCTTTAAACTGCCAAGGTGTAATTAAAGCAAGTCAGCTCTTTTGGACTAGAAATCATTGTCTCGTATTTGTAATTTTATTTGAAAAGGTTAAGCCAATAAAATAGCTTAAACAATTGGGCAGCAAAACGAAACAAGGGTGGGTCGCAGAGCAGCTGAAGAGGGGCGCCTGCCAGAAGCATTTAACAGGGGTTGGCAAGGCATCTTCTGTTTTCCAGCTGGGCTCCTTCACTCCTAGGCACAAACCCTCAAAATAGGTTTAAGAATTCAGAAATTCCAAATTTTCTTCGTTATACAAGATTAGAGGACTGCAAAGGCCCGATAACCTATACAAACAAGGCTAAACAGGACTCTGAAGCAGTGTGAGGAAATCTGAATCTGTTACAGGAATTGTCCCCTGTTAAAGTTTAAATATTTATATTTCCGCTGAAAGGCAGACAGACGGATGCCTGTTGCTGATGTCCTAACAAAGTATAGTACTTTCACCTCGAGGTTATTTTCCTTGCGGTGGATACATTGGGGGAGGGAGGCACACACCGGTTCTTTCTAACTCCAGCCAGGTAATTGGCTTTAAGATCCATGGATGGGTTTATATATAAAACTAAAAGCTAGCACTGACAATCCCGCAATAATGAGCTACCATGCAGTCCAGGAGCGATATAAAGAAAGCTGTTCAAATGAATGTGGGACACTGTACCTGGATGAAAGCGTTGAGCACAAACGTAAAGATCAAAATATTCTAACAGCTTCTAAAGAGCCAAACACGTTAGAACGCTGGCATTTTCACTAGCTGAAAAACACGTTTATAGCTAAAGCTCGTGGCTCTTTTACAAATGCAGACAAAAGTATGTCCACAGAGAAGTCAGGCTAAGAGAAGACCGTGAATTCCAAAACATGCTTTTAAAAATGAAGGGGGAAAAAGTGAATTCCTCAGCTACTAAAAATGGATGTTTTGAGTGTTTTGCAGCAAGGAGAAGATGCAGAAGGAATTTATAAAAAGTTACATTTCATAAAACAGCCAGCAATAAGGTTAGCTCGTTCTATGTGTAGTGCACAATATAGCAGCGGTTCACACAACACGTTTTAGATATCCAACTAAAGCACATGCATCTCAATGAATCATTTCTGTCAATGATTCACATAATTCCTGGTCTGTTTGTGGCCTTTAAAGACTTGAGTTGGGGTGCGGAGCTATTTAACAAAGTTTATCATCTGGCAACCACTGAAGTATTTTTGTACTCTTTTAATGTCTTGTTACTCTCAGTGTTTGATCCGGAGTCTCCGGGTGCAGTACTGCTTCCCTGGGTCTCTTTCCTCTCTGCCTGTGACAAGAGACTGGCATTCCCCACACCCACTCGCCAATCGATTCTCATCTCACTTGCAATCCAATTAATGTTATCTGCCATTTGAGTTTAGCCTAGTTACCCGACAAAGGCACTTGCTGAAAAGAGTGTGAGCTTTGAGTAGCCTACATATCTAATATTTAAATGTTTAAGTCACACACACGCACACACACGCACACACACGCACACACACGCGCACACACACGCGCACACACACGCGCACACACACACGCGCACACACACACGCGCACACACACACGCGCACACACACACGCGCACACACACACGCGCACACACACACGCGCACACACACACGCGCACACACACACGCGCACACACACACGCGCACACACACACGCGCACACACACACACGCGCACACACACACGCACCAGCACAGCCAAGAATGTATTGAGTATCGCTTATGGGACCCTAGTAGTAGCTTTGCTTAAAAAGTTTTCACTGTACGGAATCTGTTTAGCTCAGTACAAAGTTCTCAGCACCATTGAAACATTATGCCTATTTCTACATAGAATTGTATGTCTCCGTTCCAGATAAAGAAAAGAAAGAAAACAACCCGTGATTTCCTCAGAGTGGAAAAAAATTCTCATTGCAAGAGTTTGTCTTTTAAACAGATGTTTAAATTGTATTTAGTACAATGATCTCAAACCATAATGGAGTTATGAGCCTTTCACTAAATGCCTTCTACATTTATCCTAACTTTTATACTTCTGCTTTCCAAGCAGTCCTCTACTGTAAGGCAAAAAATATGGATTACAGAAATGTCTAGCTAAGCAGACACACGTCAAGTAATATTAAGAGAAGACATACTTGTTGCCAGTCAGCAATTTATTTTCTTCGCTGTCGAATTTTAGCGGCAGGTCTCTCGCTGTTCTCCAAATACTGGGTTATGAACGGACAACAGCGTTCCCAGCATTCAGTTATTCCCAAGCAAAACACATTCTTAAAAAAAAAATAAACCAATCTGTCCTACAACTGCCAATTAGTTGATCATTCAAGATATTTGATTTGTCATGTAATATTCATATAACCAGTTAGCTTCAGTAATGAATGATAGCTCATTTGTGCCACTAATTGGCTACTCCAAGCCAATCAATAGTGTGAAACATTGGACCATGAGCATAAAAGCTGCAGCTCCTTCCAAAGGTAAGCCATTTGTACCTCTACTTCCTATATCTTTAATTAATTTGCATTCATTGTTCAGAAGGCTGCCTGGGAAACTGGTGTCCCTTTAAGTGAAACAGTTTAAACATAGGGAAAGGACACTGTGTGTATGTATAATATAATACCGTATATAGCCTGGCTAGCACACATTCTCCTCTTCTCGACCTACTGTTAAATGAGTTCTTCAGGCAGTTAAATCAATGTCTTGGTGAAAAATAAAGTTAGACAGTGTCAGGAAGCCACACAAATAATGATGCATTTTGTAGCAGATGTCAGATACGCTGCAGCCCATGCTGAGCTCGGGAAATTGGCCTCCTTATGTTCATATTATCTCATAATAAGCTATGCACCTGCTCTAGCAATTGACCACTTCTTCACTTTGCTGCTCATTTGGGTAATATGAAAGCAGGGGAGCTCTAATTAGTCCAGTAATTTGGCATTACCAGGTCTATTAGGGTTTCTGCAAACTTCATAAAAAAAAAATTTAATACATTAGAGAATGAGAAAAGGAAGGATGCAACACATACACGTGTAAATCTATTTGTTCTGCATAATGCATCAGAAAAGACACATTGGCATAACAGAGAGTAGGTATGGAAGCAAAAGCTGACCTCGAGAACTTACAGGATGATTAAAATACTGTCACTTATAAAAGGTGTCCTTGAGAAGGTTGGTAGTAAGAACAGCTACTCGTGTCAAGTAAAACAATGCATGGGGAAAAAAAAACAAAAGTTTTACCTTTTCTGCCAAAGCCTTCAAGCTGTCAAGAAATCTTTGCCAGAAATCTTTGAAGAGTGGGCGATCAATTTTCTTAAGGCTGTCTTTAGTGCTCGCATCTACACTCACATACAGCTGAGTGACCGGCTCCA
This sequence comes from Spea bombifrons, assembly GCF_027358695.1. Lineage (NCBI taxonomy): Eukaryota > Metazoa > Chordata > Amphibia > Anura > Pelobatidae > Spea > Spea bombifrons. The sequence continues at coordinate 78,923,786 of NC_071088.1, read as the reverse complement.
GGCACCTAGGAAATAATTTAGAAATGAGATAAAGGTGGAGAATTTTAAACTATTATTAATCCCGTGTTATTCTATGCACCTGCGTGTACAGGATGGATCAAGCACAGAATGGTTACTTTAATGGCACTTTTGAACAAAAGGTATAGCTCAATGAAAAAAGTAATTTTGTGATCAAAGCGCATTAAAACAAACCTGTAAAAAGCAAAACCATTATTACAATGAAACCCAAATGCACTGCAGCAGGAGCTCTCCAAAGTGCTGAACGGAGAAAAGACTAATGCAGGAGCTACATTTCAAAACCACAATATTGTCTATAAATGTAAAAACAACAGACTGCAATACCTCGGGGTAGCTATTTCAAGTATATCAAGCCATTCCTTAAATGAATGTATTTACCGGACAACATGTTTACAGCCAAATAATACCCTACTAGACATCATTAGCTTGGACTTTCCCATACACATACTTAATTTTCAACAGAGTCTACACTGCCAAGAGTGGTATATTTGAAAGAGTGTGCATCGGCAGGGTACAATACTTTCACAAGTTATGCGGTTTTAATGTGGGATGCTACAGCACAAGCACAGGTTTCAACAATGTGTAACAGGAGCCATCTTAGACTGCTTTTTCTTCATCTGTGAAGACATCAAGGCTTCTTTCCTACAGTGTGTTAGGCAATGACCTCATTAAGCACACGCAATGTGAATTAGGGATGCACCGATATATCGGTGGCCGAAACGTATGGCATTATCTGCTAAATGGCGAAACAAACCAAAAAACACCAAAAATAATCATCCGCAGGGGCCCTGCCGCTTCCCTCTGTGTTGCTCAGCAGCGTCTCTAGCTCCGTCGAGGGGAAGCGGGAACCCAGGAGCGTTAATGCCGCGTCACCTCACGTGACTCTGCTCTGTTCCGGTTCCCCTGGGCAGGTCAAGAGAAGTTCAAACAGACTGCGAGCAACACAGAGGGAGACAGTGGCCCCTACGTAAGTCTGTGAGCGGCACCGGAAGATCTGCAGTTCAGGGAAGGGTGGGAGGTATGAATGAGTATACGTGAATGAGGGAATGAATGTTTGTGATGAATGAATATGTATGTGATAGCATGGATGTGTAAGTGGGGGGGCACAGGGAGGCTGTAGGTTATGTGCATGTATTGGCTGCTTGTGCATGATAGGAGTCACATTGCTATCACACTCCTATCATGCACAAGCAGCCACAGTAGCAAAAGCTAGCAGAAATTACACTTCTATCATGTCCTGGTTCCAGGATGAGTGTGACTGATGTTAACAGTTGCTGTTAGCAATCACACGCCTATCGTGCCCAGACAGCCAGTACATGCTGGACTCTGGGCATGATAGGAGTGTTGTGTTCATGAACCTTTAGTGGAAGCTCTAGATTGCTTCTGGGAGAGGATCACACTCCTATCAAGCCAGGTTCCAGCATGTACTGGCTGCTGTATGTAACTCATATTATGCCCAGGCAGCCAGTACATGCTGGACCCTGGGTATGATAGGAGTATCATCCTATCCTACAAGCCTATCCCCACATTTCATATACATGGTGTCATTCATGGTGTCATTCAATCAAACTGACTCATATCATGCCCAGGCAGCCATCACACGCTGCCTGCGCATTATAGGAGTTTAATTGAAGTTAATATAATTATTATATATCTATATATAAATAAAACTGCTGTTTGAGTTTACTATTATTTGCTATTTTTTTCCAATTTTAGTGTGTTACTTATATTAAATAAAAGTGTGTTTTATTTTTCTTTTCTTTTCTAAAGGGGGGGTCATTTTCGGTTTCGGCCAAGTGCATCCTGAATTTTCAGCTTTGGTTCAGAATTTTCATTTCGGTGCATCCCTCATGTAAATATTACAATCATGTGGCACCTAAATACATTTCAGTATGGTACTTGCCAACAGCCAAACTCTTAAATTTGACAAGAGGTGGATTAAGTTTAAGGTGCTTACCTTATTTCCTCGGGGAACTGTGCATTTGTAACTAGAAAGCTGGATATTCCCTTGTGGTGAAGCAGCTGAAGGAACCTGTTGATCTCTGGATACATGATCGGTTCACCAACCAAGGACAGTGCACAATGTTTGACAGCCATCCCTTCTTCAAACCTGTCCAGTTTCACTCCTGGTACACCTGAAAATATTAACCCAAATACATTAAACAAAGATCTACTAAAAGGCTAAATAGTGCAAATTTTGTGTAACAAAACAAAACAAGAGGTCTTCTACTATATGGTTTCTAAAACATGGCACATGCGTTGTATCTATCGTTATTTAAAGAACTCAATATGCACCTCTGGCTTTCAAAAATAATTGTGCCACTGGCTCTCTCTCATTAGTATAACATAACGGCAACAGTGCCAACCACTGAGCAGCAAAGCAACACAAGGTCTGATGACCACCAGTGTGATCAGCCCCTAGTTTTGTGGCAGATGAGCTGCTTCTCTCCAAACCTGCCAATAAACACCTAGCCGGCCTGGTCACTATGCACTGCTGATAATGATGGGATTGAAAAGGGAACTTTGTGTATGGAGTCTACAACATTCTGGCTGTATTGTAAAAAAAAAAAAAAAAAAAAAAAAAAAGAAATTACAAGCAAAGGTTCAATCAATTATAGGCTTCTGTGGTTCTCTCAGAGCATCAAGTCAATAGGACACCACTCATCAGTTACATTAATGTGGGCCTGCCTGACAGTTATTAATAAATCTAACAAACCACTTTACCCCAAGGGATGAGAACTTAGAAGCAGCTTATCTGATTCACCAACCAATGCTGAGACAGATCCCAGAAGTGGTACTAATTCTTTACCTCAGGACAGAAAATACCGTAGATTTATCACTTCCGCTGTACTATTAGCAAGTGCTGCAGAAGGAAATTTTTGAAACTGAGTCTATTTTATGCCCAGAAAGAATACAGAAGACTATTTTGACATTTTAAAACAGAAGTGAGCTAAATATCAGACACTTCTTTCTTATATATTTATACCTTATTATACCAAGTTGACATACTGCAAAAAAATAAATAAAAGCAAAGCAGATCACTGTATTTTCAGTGTACTGCACTCCAAATAAACCTCACCGATATAAAGTCGTGTAACCAAAACTACCACTCAGAGAAAGTCTTCTTCAATTAAGGAAAAGTATTTATTTTATTGAATAAACCGTTCTTACAGTCAGTAACGCAGAGGGAGAGGTTTGTGTATGAATAGAAATGTTGTGGGTATGGTATACAGGTTTATTTATCTGTAGTTAGTGCACAAATAGCTCTAAAGTATTATATATACAGTATCTCGCAAAAGTGAGTACACCCCTCACATTTTTGTAGATATTTTATTATATCTTTTCACGTGACAACACTGAAGAAATGACCGACCAAAGCATGACCAGTCTATCATTTTAATGGTAGGTGTACTTGAACAGTGAGACAGAACAACAACAAAAAATCCAGAATAACGCATTTCAAATAAATTATAAGATGTGAGTGCTCCTAATCTCAGCTTGTTACCTGTATAAAAGATGCCTGTCTACAGGAGCAATCAATCAGGTTCCAAACTCTCCACCATGGCCAAGACCAAAGAGCTGTCCAAGGATGTCAGGGACAAGATGGTAGACCTTCACCATAGATTATGCAATTTTTTTCCCCTCGGTCTGGGGCTCCCCGTGGAGTTTCAGCGATCGTGATAATGGTGAGGAATCAGCTCAGAACTACACGGGAGGATCTTATCAATGATCTCAAGGCAGCTGGGACCATAGTCACCAAGAACACAATTGTAACACTATGCCGTGAAGGACTGAATTCCTGTAGCGCCCACAAAGGGCCCCTGCTCAAAAAAGCACATGTGCAGGCATGTCTATAGTTTCCCAATGAACATCTGAATGATTCAGAGGAGAGCTGGGTGAAAGCGTTGTGGTCAGATGAGATCAAAATCAAGCTATTTGGCATTAACGCAACTCGTGGAGGAGGAGGAATGCTGCCTATGACACCAAGAACACCATCCCCACCGTCAAACATGGAGGTGGAAACATTATGCTTCGGGGGTGTTTTTCTGCTAAGGGGACAGGACAACTTCACATCAAAGGAACGATGGATGGGGCCTTGTGCCGTCAAATCACGGGTGAGAACCTCCTTCCCTCAGCCAGAGCATTGAAAATGACCCAAAACACACGGCAAAGGAAACAAAGGAGTGGCTCAAGAAAAAGCACATTAAGGTTCTGGAGCGGCCTAGTCAATCTCCAGACCTCCTGACGTGTGCAAACCTGGTGGCCAACTACAAGAAACGTCTGACCTCTGTGATTGCCAACAAGGGTTTTGCCAGCAAGTACTAAGTCATGTTTTGAAAAGGGGTCAAATACTTATTTCACTGAGTAAAATGCAGATCAATTTAACTTATTTGAAACACGCTATTCTGGGTTTTTTTTTGTTGTTATTCTGTCTCTCACTCAAATAAGCATACCATTAAAATTATAGACTGATCACGGAGCGTGTGAGAGAGCGTGTGTGTGTGTAATAATATAATATATATATATATATATATATATATATATATATATATATATATATATATATATATATATATATATATATATATATATATATATATATATATATATATATATATATATATATATACACACACACACGAAACTTGACTTCCACAGCCATATGTCTCTAAATGTACTCTGTTACATGCAAACATGTGTTTGATCATTCCTTCCTCAGAAACAGACATTTAATAGTTTAAGCATGAACACTATTAAATGCACGAATTCAAGCATACAGTTAAAAAAAAAAGTGTGTAAATTCAGAGGTTGGCACCAGGACATCCCAGTTTCATAGCTTTGTAATTCCAGCGAGAAGGCAGTGATTGCTTCTCAACATACAGTATACTCCCTGCCCATGTGCTATTCTTCAATAACAAAAATGATTGTTACTGAATAAGGGACTAGGGAACATTATTGGTTTCCAGCTGGTTAGTTAATACATTTAGAAAAATCACTGGCTGTTCCCGGGACCAGATTACAATTAAAAGAAACATTCTTCTTAACCTTGCAAGAATGTTGTCTCATTAGAAAGATAGGTTTAAAAAGACCACAGTCAACCACTTCCTAAATTTACAGACCAATACATGAAAGCTTGAGTATACATTCCTATCATAATGTCACGTTTAAAGCTATTATAGCATTCATCTATGAAGGACATCTTTTCTTTAACCAAGGCAAGCGACTAATATCTTGGCACTTTTCTCCATTATTCACCTATGTACATTAAGACGCACGTGACCTAGGGCTGCAACTAACAATTATTTTCATAATCTATTATTTTTTTTGATTAATCGGATAAAAAAAAAATAAAAAAAAAATTGGTTATTTAAAATAATGTAATGAACAAACTGGGTGTTAAAAACAAACATCCGATTATTTACGTTAATGTCATTAACCCTTTCGTGTCTATTACAATGGAATTTCCCAAATTCCCTTATTTTACTGATATAAAAATAACAGCTATATTTTAAGGCGGTACAAGAAGGCATTTCTTGTTTTTATTTCCTTTTATTTGCCAGCCTGCCCCCCTGATATGCACATCTGACCCCAGGCTTGCCACTCTGCCCCCAGATATGCCTTATACCTCCTATATGCCACTGTGCCCCCTGATATGCCTTATACCCCCCCTATATGCCACTCTGCCTCCCTGATATGCCTTATACCCTCCTATATGCCACTCTGTCCCCCTAATATGCCATATATCCGATTATACCAATCTGCCCCCAGATATGCCTTATACCTTCCTATATGTCACTCCCCCCCCCCAGATAAGCCTTATACCTCCCCTATATGCCACTCGGCTCCCTAATATGCCTTATATACCATTATGTCACTCTGCCCCCGGATATGCCTTATACCTTCCTATATGCCACTCTACCCCCTGATATGCTATATAGCCCCTAGATATTCCTTTATACCTTCCTATAAGCCACTAAGCCCCCTGATATGCCTTATTCCCCCCCCCCATTCTCCCTGGTGTCTAGTGGGGGGCAGCCGGTGAACCTCTGCTGCTGGCCGGCACTTTTGCTAGAGCTCCTATGACTGAGCACCTGAAAGTCATGTGACGCTGGTGCTCCATCGCAGAAGCCCCGGAGGAAGTGAAGGGCACACAGACAACCACTGCTTCTGCCCTCCACTTCTGCCGGTGCTTCTATGATGGAGCACCGGAAGGTCATGTGACGCCGGCACTCAGTCATATAAGCCCCGGCGGAAGTGGAGGGCAAAAGCGGAGGATGTCTGCACGCATCGCGCAGACGCCGCCCGGCCGCCAGAGAGGATGATCCAGGTCCCCTGCAGTGCTGCGGGGGGATCTGGATCTTAGCGTTCTTATCCAACCTCTATACGAGGTCGGATTATAAGAAGGGGGTATTTTCAGAGTAATAGTTGACAACGATTTTCATGATTATCGATTTTATCGATTCGTTGTTTCAGCCCTAGTGTGACCTAAGCAAAAATGTCATCTAGGTGATGCTTAAATAAAGAATTACAACATAAAAGGAGAATCACTGCCATTAGTATGGTTGATCATCAGACTGTGATTATTCTAATTTCATGCGCTGTCTGTTTTAGCTATTCTTAAATCTGTTATTATATTATCTGCCTTAATGGGCACCATGTGTGATCTCCCACTAGATTATAATATGACTCTTATTCAAGGTAAAGTGGGAAATAACAAATGTTTAATGATGCGATGAAACCCAATATATAACGGAAAATAAAAATGTACTGTTTAAGATGCACAGAAAAATATTTATTGTACTGGGTAGACATTGCTTGCCATGAGCCATTCAACACTAATGTTTACAACCTCTCCTATGACTAATAAAAGTAGAACTATGTATTGCTAAATCCTAGGAATTTTCCCTTAGGATTTGCCATGAGGAGATGGAGGAAAAAATATGCATTTTAGGTTACCAAATAACCTTAAAAAAAATTAAAAAAAATAGTGATGCGTTTAAAGAGCTGCTTATGTACTGTTCACAAAGTATAGAATTAGCAAAATATATATATATAGTATTGTTAATTATCCAAACTCAGCCCAGAAAGAAAATCTTTCCAAGTTTCAAGCAATCAATATTTTCTTGCTTAATTATGAGATCATCAATAGGTCAAGGTCTTCAAATGTCCTTCTTGCCCTGTGATGAAAGGTTAACTGCCTTATACACTTTACAACTATTTTACCTTATTTGAGGGCCAAGTATAATAATTTACAACTAGAAGGTATAGATGTAATGTAAGGAAGTTTTACTTTACTGTGAGGGTGGTAAACAAATAGAACAGCCTCCCATCAGAAGTGGTAGAGGCTAATAATGTAAGGGAATTCAAACAGGCATGGGAGAGGCATAAAACTATTTTGAACAAAGATGAGACCAAGGACTGATTAAGGTCGGAGTCTTTACATCAGCAAAATGATGGCAGACAAGAACCATTTGGCTCATCTAGTCTGCCCAAATTCTATGTTTCTGTGTTGAGTTGAACAGTACTGTGTGTATAAAATCAAACAGAAAAGGCCTTGTTGGACATGATTTGACAAACATTATACCTTTGAATTGCTTAATCATATTTTGGTGGTTCTCAATAGCCTCTTTTACGATCATTTCAGGCTGGTCCATTTTCCACCTCCACTCTGTTCCCACTGGATTTGTATGATGTCTGGAAAAAAAGACACAAGATGTTTAACACATGTTGCACGTCCAAAAAAATCTGTTTTATCTAGTATTAGAAACATGTTTTGGAGCTCCCAATATTTGAGTATAGATAGCCAACTTTGCAAAGGAAAACCACTGTTGACAGCATCTTGACTGCTAACGGTGTTTGAAGACAGTAGAGAAAGTTGGATGGGCACGACAGCCATCACATGCACTTAAATCCATTTGAAAGTAGACAGGTCTCTTTAAATTATACGGATCTTTAATTTAAAGTACTTTAAAATAAATTCTATGTTAGTGAGGCTGTAAGGAACATTAATCTGCCCCTTTAATGCTTCCATTATTATTGCTTTAGTTTCATCTCCAATTCATTAAACAAAAAAAATGTATATTGGCAAACATCAAATTAATCTGCCAACACTTTCTGGTTTACACAATATGTCTTGTAATTTAACTTTGAAAGTCAAGTAGAAAAACCAGAAAAGTTTTACAATTCTGTGTATTCAAAACCTGCTGAAAAAAATCTATTTTGATATCTGCTTGTTTCACAGATGCAACAATGCGTTTATTTAAAATAAGTGGTTTGCAGTCAGAGCCGTACACAAACGGTCAATTATTAAAAAACAGGACTATGGATTAATATCCATTCTTTCAAATCGACACGATGGTATTTTGGGTCTATGCCACACAGAGCAATGAGATGACGATGAAAGACGAGACCAGAGTACAATGAGTTATTATTCAACTAACTTGCTGCAAGCCTCCCAGTGCTGATCAATGCATCCTAGTGATGAACTATCGGTGTTATCAGATCCCCTCCACACCCTAATGGTTACCCCGTAGCAATAACATGAACGGTTAGACATACTCCAAAGCAGTTGGTAAAGCACATCCAGTAAAATCAGCAGCTCTCATAGCTCTCACATGACTTTTGCCCGGAGGCTGCTGTCAAACTGGTATGCTAACCGGCACTTCATTTATTTATAGGACCATGGATTCTCCATATCGATAAGAATTCACACACTGCAGAGGAAAACCAGCTATTTACATAAACATCTCTAAGTAGAAGCTAAACTCCTGCCAAACACTGCAGTGATATAGAACGATGAACAGCTGGTCATGGTGCAACTTTTCTTACCTATTCTTAAAATTGGAGTGCATTAAAATACTAGCTGAAATTAAACTAAAAAAAATATTGATTGTAAATATATAAAAACATAGAAACAGACTGTTACGGTAGATCCCAACCAAGTGATGTACATCCCAATCTTTCTTGAATTCCTTTACTATGTTTGCCTGTACTACTTCGACTGAAAGGTTATTCCACATATCTACTACCATATCTACTACGTTTTAACACTTGGTGAACAACTACATTCCATTCTACAATTGTCTCCACAGCCATAACTCAACAACATATCCCTGATGGAAAATAGAATTAGACGCATATAAAAATAATGTAAATATAAAATAGGCTAAAAAAATGTTTCATAATTGCCACAAAACATATAAATGCCTGTGAATAAGAATAATACCCCAAAGAACCAAAAAAGTTAAGAAAATATCTTAGAGTTGACTTTTATCTTGCAGTTACTTGCAGTCCATCAATCACATACGTTGTAAATAATCCAATAGAGCGTACACTTATAACAGCAGGGCCCCCTTCTCCTTCAATAATGTCTGGGTGTGTTAATCTTATTGCCAACCTATTGTTACAATGCTGTAGAATTTGCTGATGCTACATAAATATGTTTACATAGCTTCAAATCTACATCCAGGCTACATCCAGGCTGGATAGCTACATTACAAAAGTCGTGGATGCCATTACAGCATAAAATCCTGGTTCGGGATGATCACATGAAAACTATTGTTTGGTTATTTCAGTGTTCAGTATGAAACCCGAGATAAATTATTATATACATAATATATTGCTAAAGCTACACAAGCTACACATATAAATAGCTCTGCGTAAGAATGAGACTACATCTCACAAGGCTTGAAAATACCAGTTTTTCATCACTGGACGCATGTTTTTCATCGCCTATCCGTACACAGCGAGTGAAGAGGAGAGGATTGGATCTCCTCGACAACCTCTGACCAGTTTCCCTCCAGTGGAGGCTAGAACAATTTGTTTTATTTGGCTCTATTTATACCTGGCCAACAGCCTTATAAATAGCTTCCTACTTTGCGTCTTCAGAAAAGGTTTTCCATAGGTCAACCAAGGAGTCGAGCAAAGTTGCCGACACCTTCCCTTCTGTGAACATCAGAACGCGGTGAACATCTCACCGATATGATAAATATGTACTCGTGGCTGACCTATACTAAACGAATATTCTTTCGCTATATGAAAGGTTACCTCCAGCAGAATACACATTTATTGGCACAAGCCAGACTTGGAGTTGTTTCCATGCAGCGATGACTTTCGATGCCATAGAAAGTGTGCTTGTAACATCCTCCTCTTCCCCGTAGCATGGACTGTAAAATAAGAAAATAAAAAGAACTCAAACGGATCAAGCGCAAAACAATTGTTTATTCAGAAGAACATTCTACCCACATTAATATTTAAACAGTAAAAGCTACAGTGGCTAACAGATATCAAAATGAATTTACAACTGGCTCTACAGCACAAGGCCACTTACTGTAAAAGCCCCAATAAATCTGTGCTAGTAAAGACTAGAATATCCACATCATGCGACATATAATTTACGATCGAGCCACAATGGGCATCAAAACGCTGCTTTTTTAATGTGTTGGATATATTTAATGAACGGCAAACTTTAGGTCATCATTTATGGAAGAGGGGGGTTCAATAATTAAAGGCAATACCTTCACCTCTAATTTTAAAATAAATGGATAATTTTGCTCTTTAAACTTTCTCTGTATCTGAATTAAAAAGCAAATATAACAGTCCAATATCACAGCTGAATATTAATGCATTGTAAGAACGCTAGCGCAGAGCCCTCCTTTTCTTTGGTACAATTGGGATTTAACATGTGTTATTTTATATTGATTGTTAAATATTGTCACTGTCCCCCCAACTATAGCAGCACTAAGAAATCTGCTAGCTCTATATGCTATATAAGCAAATGTAACCGGCCACAAAATGAAACAGAGGCAATACATTTTCTTTACACCTTGCCAAATACGTACATATAAAAAATAAACTATACCTTGGTCCATCTGCACAGCTTGACACCCGAGTGACTTCCAATCAGTCTATAACCTGAAAATTGAAGAAACAAAATCAGAACAAACTGTAAATCCCCTAGATAACTGCTCTCTAAGCAGACTAGGGCTGCAACTAACGATTATTTTAATAATCGATTAATCGGCCGATTATTTTTTCGATTAATCGATTAATCGGATAAAAAAAAACAATATGCAAATTTTTCGTTTATTTAAAAGAATTTAATGAACTGGATGTTAAAAAACAACTTAAAATTTACATTAACATTCTTATTTTGTTATGATGTAATAAAAAACAATATTTTCAAAGTACAAGAACCCAAACACAATATTTATGAAACAAAATAACCCCAAACATTCTGAAAAGAGGTGGACTATTACTGTTCAAGAAACTTTGCCCCAGCACTTTGCACTTTGCACCCAGCACTTTGCACCCAGCACTTTGCACCCAGCACTTTGCACCCAGCCCTGGCACTTTGCACCCAGCACTTTGCACCCAGCACTTTGCCCCAGCCCTGGCACTTTGCATCCAGCACTTTGCACCCAGCATTCAGCACTTTGCACCAGCACTTTGCACTTTGCACCCAGCACTTTGCACCCAGCCCTGGCACTTTGCACCCAGCACTGGCACTTTGCACCCAGCACTTTGCACTGTGCCCCTGCACCCAGTCTCTAACTCTGCCCTGCACCCAGCCCTGCCCCCACATTCTGCCCTGCCCCCACACTCACACTCTGCCCTGCACCCACTCTGCCCTGCACCCACACTCACACCCTGCCCTGCATCCCCACCCCCACTCTGCCCTGCACCCAGTCTCCCACTCTGCTCTGCACCCACACTCACACCCTGCATCCCCACCCCCACTCTGCCCTGCACCCAGTCTCCTGCCCTGCACCCCCCACCCCCACTCTGCCCTGCACCCCCACCCCCACTCTGCCCTGCACCCCCACCCCCACTCTGCCCTGCACCCACACTCACGAACCGCTCTGTGCGAATGGAGCCACTCGCACAGAGCGAACCGCTCTGTGCGAATGGAGCCACTCGCACAGAGCGAACCGCTCTGTGCGAATGGAGCCACTCGCACAGAGCGAACCGCTCTGTGCGAATGGAGCCACTCGCACAGAGCGAACCGCTCTGTGCGAATGGAGCCACTCGCACAGAGCGAACCGCTCTGTGCGAGTGGAGCCACTCGCACAGAGCGAACCGCTCTGTGCGAGTGGCTCCATTCGCACAGAGCGATTCGCTCTGTGCGAGTGGCTCTGTGCGATCCGTGCACATAGACAGAAGAATACTTACCTCCGGAACGCGTCACATCCGTCACGTAGCTTGAAGAAGGCGGAGACTGCAGAGCGTGTAGCAGAAGCGGGGAACGCTCGCGGAGGTAAGTAAAAGGAGCCGAGTGCTCCAACAACGAATTGATCACTCGATTAATCGATAACGGAAATCGTTATCGATGATTTCCGTTATCGATTATTATCGATTTTATCGATTCGTTGTTTCAGCTCTAAAGCAGACAACTGTCTTGCAAGGTAAATCAATGACCATGGCGCTTATATCTCTCCTCCACTGAATTAAATCTGCAGAGCCCTTGGTATTTTATGTGATTCAAATCTATGGGATTTTGTGAAAATGGCATCTACATAAAAATAGCAAGAAATAAGAAATGGTTAAAAAAAAAAAATTCAAAAAGCTATGGTCTATTCAGACAAATGGCACAGTTCATTATTAGGCAGTAGAGTAGTGCATTATTAGGGTCTAATGGCGATTATAAACAACCAGAGACTTCAATCATTTTAGAACTGGGAAATGCAAAACTTCATAGAGAAGTACAGAGCGGACCTGCTGGCTCTGTGTGGGGCGGCAGTTTTCAAACAGTCGACTATGAACCTGAAGGGTCACTTGTTTTAAATGGAGATTCTATTCTATGGACTCAAAACATTAAGATATGTTAAATTACGTAGTTTAATGCCGTTTTAATATGCCCATTTTCTTTTATGTAACTTATATATGAAGCACTTATCTCCTAATGTTGCAGCTGCAAAGCTGTCCAGGAATGCCCCAAAAGAGCTAAAACTAAAATTAACGAGGATGCCCAACGTGTATGAATAAGGAGATCCTATTTGGAGTTGATTTTTTTATTATTATTGATTATTCATTCATTCATAACACACATTGGAAAAGTGTCTGTACAGTAAACAAGCAAATTAGTGGCACAGGGAATACCTAATTAACTGGTAATTTCTAGACTTCTTCAATTATAACATTGTACCCAACCACTCTAGCTCTATTGTTCTACACTGGAGAGCAGCATTCCGTTTACAAAGGACAGGATCCAGATAATATCAAATTAATGGAGTTTAAAGCCCCTTAAAGGTTATTACAAGTCACATTGTGTGTTGTTGCAAGTCTACAGTTGAAGAACAAAAATCCTAGAACTCTGTCTGGCAGGACTGGCCCTCAAGGACTGTTTTCCACATCAGTGATGTAAAGCAATAAAAAATATGGGTTTTCCTGCTAGGAATTGCGTTATACAAAGTCGTTGAGGGGGGCTATCTGGCTTTTAGCCCTCCAGTTGGGGAGTAAAGCTTTATTATTTCCACAAGCAAATATCACATTTTCTTGGGAGGAAAGCCATTTAAACAGTCAGATGGCTTTACTTTACTTTATACATCTCAATAGTACTTGTCCGAAACTTGCTTGCTAATCTATCGGAGTCTGATATCCCAACCATTTCTACACATTTACCATCATCATTTATTCTGAATGAAGGTCTTTTTCCTCCTCCCTTTGTTTACTGCACACCTGTTTGGAGAAGCATATAATCTGCTTAATAGCCACAAACCCATCCATTCCCCATCCATCTCTAACCTTGGAACGCGCCACTCCACTGACTTCTCCAAATGACCCTTTGCTACAAATCAAATCATCCTTGCCCAAGCCGTACATCATCTTTTTCATTCTCCCTCCTAATAGATTTCTAGCTCTCAAGAGCCTTCCCTCTCCTCCGTCTGTAGCGGTATGTCTCAACTACTGAGAATGTTCTTGCATTTTGTATGTTGGCAATTTTAAATGTTATTTTTAATTTTGTATTCTATTTGTAATGGTGCCCTAAAGCGTTAGTTTGTAATCAATTAGGGAAGTTTGAAAACATATTTCTTTGAATTTATGAAGTTGCAACTTTTTGTACAATTGCACACAACCCATTTGTATGGGATGGAAGAAGCGCTGTGTAAATTGTTGGCGCTACATAAATAAGAGATAATAACCCATATCACTCCAAACACTCCAGCGTGGTTACTGTAACTCAATAATGGTCTTCATTTTGTCATTACTACCTGACCTATACGGACGTGTATGATCCATTGAGTTAGTGAAAGCTAAGATACAAAAGGGACTAGTGAGGGACAGAGGCTTTTGGCTTCGGTTCTACATGATCTACGTCAGGCACTTACAGCTCCACGGAATATGATGGTGCAATATAAAACAAAACGATAATAGTACCAGTGGCTTGTGTCATATCATAGTACAACTCTCAGATCTGCATAAACACCAACTAGGTTGTGTATTCACTAGTACCATTATCCCTTCTAAGTTTAAAAAAGACATTGATCCAAAGAAAGGTTTTTGATGCATGAAGACATACATAGGCAATTACAATTCCTAAAGAATAGAATCAATGCTGCATTTTCAAGAAACTACACATTGCAAATCACATGCAACCCACGTTATCAATCTCATTGAAAAGAGTTTAATAGCCATTATTCTTCGACACTGCAATAGCTCCTAGGCATGCAAGTAAATCAAGAAGCCTGGCAAAGGACAAACCGATACATAACAGTGGCCACAACAGAGTAAAACAATATACTACAGAAATAAAACAAAATAAAAGGAGCAAAGAATGGTGCTATCGATAAATTATTTCAGAGCTACCTTAAACAAAAGCACATTGTTACAACAAATGAACCAGCAGGTATTTAAATTGATTATAAATCATGGCTGCTTACTCGGGGCTTAGCACAAGAATAGTTAAAATATCAGTTAATATAAACCTACAGCATCGAAGCATTCAAGCAGGGCTCCACAAATCCCAGGCGCCAGGTCGACTGAGAATTTTGTCCTGGCGCCTAGGTGTTTGTCAACCCGTTACAAAAAATTTCCCCACATCGCCACAATCGTGATGATCGCGGGGGGCGCTGCTGCCTGCCCAGGTGGCCAGACCAGCACAGCCACCCCGAGTCCGCCCCCGAGCCTGAGATCACGCCCACCGAGTGATTCTGTAGGCTGAAAACACGATTGCGGGAAAACCAGCAATCGCGTTTTCAGCTGCCACAGGCAGCTTCAGGAAAGGGGGTTGAGTGTTAATTGGGTCCCCGCACAAGTGGGGCGAGAGTGAAAGCGCAGCGTTAACCCCTTCAATGCCTCCAATTTTAGGGGTTAATTCCCATTTTGTACGGGGCTCTGCTGCTGGTAGTCTGCCTGGAAGCTTCCAGGCAGACCAGCAACAGCAAAAATGAGCCCCCACAAGCCCTTTGATCACTCCTACAGGAGTGATCAAAGAGACTCCTCCCACCAGATGCAGTCTACAGTCTGTGTCCCAGCTGCCACAGGCAGCTTCAGGGACAGGGGGAGAGGGAGACCAGCCCCAACCCTCCCCTGCTGCCTGATTGCTCCATGAGAGCGACAGTGCAGCATTAACCCCTTCAATGCCAAAATTGTGTATGACACATTCATGGCATTGCAGGGGTTAACATTTGTCCCACAAGCTTGTGAGTACTAAATATCAGTCAATGCTGTGCTCCAATGGAACATCAGCATTGAAAGAGTTAAAAAAATAAATTTATCAAATAAATTTAAAAAAAAAAAAAAAAAATGTGCTTCCAGGTCAAATGCTGTGAGTTTAGTAAGTGGGTTGATGGTCAGATCACTCCTGACCAACTGTTTTAAAAAAAATCCTGGCTCCTAACTTTTTTTGCTGGCGCCTAGATTCACAACAAATTTGTCAAGCCCTGATTCAAGGGATCGATAAACTCTTATTGCCAAGTAAAGATCACTCAGGTTGAAATTTGTAATAGTTTCTCTTTAAACCTGGTTGCATGTTAAAAATACCCAGTCCAATCTAAGCTAGTGTGCTTATTTAGAAAAGTACCGCACTTGGAATAACGATCCAACTTTTGATTCATCGAATTAAAGTAATGAGTTCACACTGGCGGTAACAATTAAACAATGTGTGCTTTCAGATTTAAAGCTTCCAGATCAACTTGTGCGGGAACCAGATAAGAACCCCAGACTATGACAGAGCGTGAAGCTCATTACAGCACTTAAATGTCAGAATCAGCACGATCTCAATCACAAACCTTACTGAAGAACACAGCAATATCAGCATGATAAACAGAGCTTTTAACAGATCCCTTGTATGAACCAACATGGTCACCTGGAAGTCACCCATGGAGTACGTTCCTATAAGTAGCACTACAGGATGCATAAACTAAATGTTCTATCAGTACACAGAAGAACGAGCATTAGCTGGGTTTCTTTGTTCAAATCCATTTGACAGGCCTACTGCCAACTCAAGTTCCCCTTTGTCCATACACGTTTTTAAAAGTCATTAAAAACTGGAAATATACATAACAAGCAAAACTAGTTTATCAATTCCCTGTCCTGACATTATTTCCTCTTCTACACCCACCCCAGCCAGAACCACATGCCACCAAAGAGGATCAGTAGGGGAAAAAAATTCTATATCCCATTGAGTACATAAGGTGAATTGACATAAAGATCAGTTGATACATAATTGTCACACTGATTTTGGTCAGGTCATTTCGTAGACTGTAGGAACATTTCCTGGGTCTCAAATAAGAAGAAAAGAAAAGAAAAAACGCACCAACGTTTGGTTGTTTCATTTGTCAGACAAACTAGGTAATCAAACAGGCAATCTTCAGATGGGAAAAGGTTATTCCTCACATCTCACTCGGATAACAACACAATGAACAGAATTATAAAGGGTCAGGTTTTTCAGGACCAGATTGACACTTACAAGCTCTGCCCAATATGAATCCAACACTGACGCTTGTCACATTCAAAATATATATTTCTCAGAGAGCACCCGCAAAGGTCGGTGTGAATTACTCCACAAATTGCACAGGTACTAGTCAAATATGGGGCTCAAGACAAGACGGGAAGGTGGAAACCAGTGCTCTCTAAAAGAACATGAATGCTTGCCTAGAGTTTGTTAAAAAGCAATCTGGATGTTCCTCGAGAGTTCTGGAGCAATTCTGATTTGTATCAGAAATCTACAGGGACGTGCCAGGTCAACTGTCCAGCTGAACCGCAACTGGATCATGCAGGAAGACCAGTGACCCAAACCTCGAGAGGAGAGAGAGAGTGGGAGATTTAGAAAGTGATTTGTATGAAAAACAGTCTAATAACGAAACAAAATGTGAGATAAGGGCAATGGAGGAGTTGGTGAAACAAGCAGATAAGTATGAGTCCTACATGGCGACTAGGCTGATCTGGACCCAATTCACGGCCTCCAGAGAGTTTAGGTTAGGGTAGGTTTCTGGATCTTTCTGGATTATGCCTCCTTATGTTCGGATTGAGATGCTTGGCCCTGCAAATACCCTTGATATTTAATTTCCCCTGTTTCCCCTTTGCCCCCCCACTATGAAAAATACCTCAAGTTTTGATTTACAAAAAATGAAAAATATATTCTCATTTAATAGCTTGCTTTAATAACATTTTATTCCATGTAATATACTAAAATTGTTACAGGTGATTATGTTACCAATATTGTATCACACAGGAAATGAATGCTACTTTATAGCAGCCATACTGGAAAGTCAATCCCCTACCACAATGATAAGCAGGTAGTAGCAGATTCACAAAGTGGCGCAAGGGAATTTTATAGATAATGAAGTGTACGACAATTCCCTTCAGTAACCAGTGCAACGGCTTTGGTTTCATGTGATTGATGGTACATTGTTTAAATCTCATAAACAGATGTTTTCAGTTGGGGAGCGGAAGAATAAAAATGACAGTAAAGAGTCAAGAGTGAAATCCAAGCTGAAATCAGAGGGGAAAAATGAACCGAAGATTTGATTACAGTGCGATGATCACACTGGGATAAAGACATCGGTCTGGTAGATTTTTCAGAACATTTAACTTGTGCGGCATTCCCCATGTGCTTTAACCTCACAAATTCAATTTCAAGAAAATTGTAAACAGAAACGTGTATTCAATAATCTGTGTACAAATCTGAACCGCCGTAACCTTCAGTTTTTGGCATTAGCAAAGTTGTTTATTAAAATTAGTTAAAAAGTTCACCTTAAGGATGATGTGGATACAATGGTATTGTCTTATCCCTTTGCTCTCTTCTCCTCACCCCACCCTCGCCAAAGGCTGCCCCAACCAACACAGGGGGTGCAATTTAACATATTTGCCCGAATATAGGCCACACTTTTTTTTCCCTATAATCGTGGTTTAGCACAGGGGTGATCCATTCATGCAGTTCCGGACACGTGATTCATTTCTTTTCCATTTAGCCCACAGGAGGGTAAGGATCCAGATCCCCCGCAGCCCTGCAGGAGACCTGGATCTTCCTCTCCGGCAGCCCGGGGCTTCTATGGTGGGGCACCGGCGTGACATCCCCTTCCGGCGCTCCACCATAGAAGCCCCGGAGGAAGGTCCAGCAGCAGAGGTTGTCTAAGTGCATTGTGCAGACGTTATCCGGCCGCCCCCCGCTAGACACCAAGGACACCAAGGTGTATATCAAGGTAGCAGAATGGCATTTCTAAGGAGCAGATTGGCATTTCTAGGGGGGCATAAAGCATATCAGGGGTTATAAAGCATATCTGGGGGCAGAGTGGTGTATCTATAAGGTGCATTATGAATTAAGGGGGGACCTTAAAATGGCTATTGGTCTTTGGCAAATTTTTTGTTTGTATATATTATATGCTAACTGTATAAAATATACCAAAAATTTTAAAATACATGTATTCCTGTGTATTAGGTAAAATACTGTTTTACCATTACACTTTACCATTAGTGTGCGACCTATAAATCGACAGATACCCCAATGGGGAGGAACAATGATGCAGTATAACAGGTATACACATAAGGCGTGTTTTAATCCATATACATTGCTAATTTTAGACAGACCCCACTGTCCTAATCAGATTAGTTTCGTGGACCCTGCAAACTATGGTTTAATGCATAAGGTTACCTAAAGACGCTAGCTATAATGCACCATCTGTAGCCATGTAATGGTAAGGATCACAGAAGAATTCATAACGAGGAGCCAGATGGAAAACTACAACGATTAACATGACAGACAAGAATCATAATAACGAGAACTACCTTATGCAATTACTTTGAATGATGGCATTTATAATATTCTAGAATGCCCCCAGGTAAAGATGCAATACATAAAAGGGACACATTCTACTTGAGGTGCCTGTTTCATCCACCTGTCTGGAAATATCACACAAAAGGTTTTAAAAGAAAAAACAAAAAAGGAAAAAATAGAGAAGATCGAGTCTGGTTGTGAGATGCATTTTCTGATAGAAGCAATGAACTCATGTTGCTCCAATGTAATCCATCCCATAGCAAGGAGTCTGCAGGACACAGTTAATCTTCCTCTACCTCGCTATCTAAATCAAAGTTAAGAGTCACCGGAGCATTAGGAAAGGAGCAGATACTTCATCCTAACTGGCGTATCCACTGTGCTGCCTGTCTCATAAGGGAAGCTTCTCTTCCCTCTCAGACTTTATTACATTATGTCGTTTTAAAAAAGGCAACTCGGCACCCTTTTGACGGCAGATTAAAGGTGACACCGCTTTAAAAAAGTGCACTCACTGCATGTTTACCTGTGAATTATTGAGGTATGGTAAATAATGCTTTAAAGGATACAGTGATATTTAGGTGTACGTATACTAGACCGTAGTGGTGGTTAGTTACATAAGCTATTACTACATATCTTGTACTAGACACACTGTTTAAAAATGTATTTATTATAAGCTTACAAGCTCTGGTGACATGTACTGGGATTCTGGGTTATCATTCTGGTTTGTGATGCATATTAGAGTTTTTTTTCCAGGAATACATAATCCATAATTTGCTTCACTGAGCTTACTCCTACCTTAAATATATTTGCAAAATATGTATAGTATATTGGTGGGAAACGCTACTCACTAACTTACCTGGGAGTTACCTGCCACGCTATTAACAATTTATAATAAACGTACAAAATGTTACTGTAAATGATCCACAATTAGTTCTTTGCCTTCAGAAGTGCCCCAGTTTTGGGTTTGTAAGTACAATCCACTATAGATATTTTTAATATAGAAATATGTTTTAATTTAATGAAAGCTAAAATCACATGTTTACTATTGATGAATATCACATACATATTACGGCCAGCTGAAACCTGGGCAGCCAGTAACAACCTTTGCAATATGCATTACCTTAAAAGATCTGTCACCACAGGGCGCGGAAGCCTCTGCTCTCCCTAGTAAACATAGCATTACACCATTCGGTTTAATATTCCCCAGGATACACATGTCACGGCCACTTCACGCATGCAGTCCTTGTGCGTAACATACCTTGTTTAGTGAGGGCCTCCTGGAGAGCAGGGGTAATCATTTCTCTCGGTTCCTCGCTCTCCTTGGTTTCACTGTTCTGCAGAGACTTGCCTGGGTTTCCAGCCACATCAGTAAAGTGCTGTTCTCTCTGTTTGGGATAAAAAAAAAATATATATATATATATATATATATTATTAAAAAGGTTCATCAGTCTTTATCACCCCTTATAAAAAATTACAGTGAAGAAAAAGAAAACTCTTCCACTTATCACATAGTAGCATTTTGTATGTTAAGCTCCAAATCCAAGGACGGTGCCATTTTGTTAAAACATGTTCTGTCCTTCTCTTTTGAATATACCCCCAGGCAAAAACTATTGGTATATATAAAACAAATCCTTTGATGTACTGCTCTCCTGCTGTCAAAACTTTTTGTGGCTAACGTTAACCTCACAAAATCACCAATTCATAATTTCAATGGCTAGATTCTAATCCTCCGGTTTATTGCTCCATATGCCACCAATCAAATTATCAAAGTCCAGTTTAGCCAATAAAGAAATTTTCCACAGAAATAATTGCATTTGATCCTCAGAACCTTGTGCATCCACCCCTTCCGAAATGATAGTTACTTAGTGTTCCCAGCAGGTCTGTTTCACATCCCAATGAGTGAGTAAGGAGACAAAACCTCTTCATATACAGACACACTGGGCACATGAGGCCTGTGCGAGGCTCGTTCGTGAAAGAGGTTTCAATTACCATAGGCCTCTCTCCCTGCTGCCACCCACCTCTTTACGGCCCTGGTACACATTTGTTATGGACTTGCTTGAATCTAAATAGGTTACACCGTATGGCAACAATGGAGTCATGTACAAAAAGCGATTCTGGTGCAAAGCTTGAGAACTGGCTTTTCTCTATCACATCCAAATCAATGGTGTAAGTGGCAGGGACATCCCATTCAGAATCACTTTTAGACATAACCTTAAACATTTCACCACTGTACCAACACTCGATTGTACAGCCTGTTGCCACCGTCTTCATATTGTTTTTTGGACGTCCTTTTTCTGGTTAGTACATTTATTTTGATTACAGTAGATCACTTAGTTTAGTCATCTGCTTTCTTAACTGGCCATATTCTGTGATCCTTCAGGTAACAAGCTGTACTTGTCTTGGCAGCCCTCACATTACAAATGGTTTGGGGCCTCCCCTCCCAAAATAACCCTCCATCCACACCAAGATTTTTTTCTTGTACTCATGTTTGGGGGCACAGACAAGGTGTTTGGGGACACAAAGATGGTTCGGACATGCCGTTCGTGCCCAAAGACGCCATTGTTGCAGGAGACTAGCTACACATCTACCAGTGAGGGCATCGCCAGTGAGGGACAGCATACACATAAATACATTTTATATTAAAGAAATTATTAGGAAGCCTTGGGAATAAAGCAGATTTCCGATTTAATAATATATTTACATATATTACATATATATATACAAATAGTAATTACCAGAAATGAGCAGTTTCAGACAATTAACCCTCTCCATTACCAGACATTACACAGTCACATAAACAAACACAGTCACATCCACATGGACATACTATACACACAGTGGGTTTCTTTGTCTTACCGAGCGGGCCCCAGGACAGCCAGGCCCCTCACAACTGTAATGCTTTTACCCCCTGTGGCGTCTTTGCGTACTGTAGTGGTTATTTCTGAGCCATTAAGCGGAGATAAAACGCTACCTACCTGGTGCTTATCTTGCACGTCAGACTGGCCGCTCATCTGCAGGGTAACTACGAGAAACCTTGGGGTCCAGAACATGCTTAACACCTGGGACCCCATGCCACTGTCATCCCAATGTCCCACCCATCAGCCCACAATCACTCCACACCTTGAGAACAAGGGTAAGCTTAGCGCGAGTGGCATCAGTATTTCTTCAAGGGCCCCCAATAACTAATACGTTTTAACTAATATGTTTTAACACCCACTCACACCTTCTCTCCTACTCCACCATATGCTGACACACAAACTCACAATATCATACCCACACGTCAACACAATGTACGAGGAGAAATCAGGACACTCGTGTGGCATAATCCCTATCCTCATCAGAAGATCATAAGAGGTGTGAAGAAATGTAATACACGTATCTATACACAATGCAATAGGTTTGGAAGACAATGTGATGGGAATGTGTCTTTCTATGGCTCTCTAGAACTTACGCAGCTGTTCTTTTCTTATCTTTCTTCTTGCTTTACTTGTTTTTTTGGGGGGCGTCACAAACACAGTGTTCACCCATCACGCCTGCTGGATCTTGGACCATTGTCCATTAAGAAAAGACTGTGCCGCTACTGCTCTATCGAGAGGATAAAAAGATCTGTTGCCCAGTTTGTAGCTCACCTGAAACATCCGACTGCATTTTTGTGTCCAGCCATCCTGTACTCTGATGTGTTGATGCTGACGCAGGTCTCTCCCCCTCCACCCCCCTTGCTGAACTAACCAAAGCTTGATATTTTAACTAATAAATCACATTTTATTGCTTTAATATGAATATATTTAGCTGCGTAATATGTTATGTTATCATTCAAGCACTACCTGCTATATTGGTTAAAAAGAGTGGCTTACTACAAGCCTCTATGTTTACCTTCAGCATTTAAGTAGAGCCTTAGGTCAGTTGCCAGGTGAGCGCCTGAAGTCTCTGCTTGTCCAGTACTACCCCATTGTGTTCGGTAGCGCTTTGCACAGGCGATGTAATCTCTCCCCCTCATCCTGTTTCAAATTTACCATCACTGGCTAAGCATGGACCGCTAAATCCAGGTAATTCAAAAAAGCACCGATACATTGAACCTCTCTCGCTGATGGCTCAAACAACACTTTGTGTAGCAGAAGTTATACACTCAGCAAGGGGCCTATAAACACAGCCTTCTTCACAGTCAACTGCCTTCACATTCACACTGTCAACGAATTCAGGGCTGATTAATGGAATTTAAAACAAAAATGTAATTGGATTCAAACTTGGGGGCATAAAATTAAAAAAGCATCATCCATTAAGCACACTAATTGGTTTTTAGTTACATTTAATGAAAAATAATGTAAATAAAAATAGCTTCCCCCCACCAACACTATATAAGTAGATGGTTTGACTCGGCACAACCTGTTAACTGTCTGCAAGCGTCCACCACAATTAAAGGAACAATTTAATGAAACATTGTTGAATTCACCTTTCCATACCACGCACACGGGAAACACGTGAACACCTTAAGTCAGGATTATCAGATACATACGGCATCGGACCAATGCACTGCTAAAGACTTTTACCATTAATCAAAGCCTACTACATTAAAACATGGAGTCCCTCGGCACGTCTGCAGCTCTGCGATAACCCCGGTCTGCTAGTTCAGCACTTTCTAAAGGTAAGTAAAAAACTTTTGTTGTTAACACGCAGACTTGAATAACAATCACATTTTGGTATAAAAAAAAAAGGCTTGATTGTTTATTCAAGTCTGCGCTTGATAATGATTTATACGCTGCAGGCAAGGGAGACCAGTAAAGATGAAAGACTGAGGTGCAAAGAATCAGTGGAATAATCTTCTCCTTTCACATCCCCATCAGAAATTTATAGGATAAGTAAACCATTGAATTTAGAAAGCGGAGTGCTTACTTGTCAACTCACTTAAACTAGCCCGTTCGCCTGCCATGTTCCAAAGCAAACCTGTCTTCTATTAAATTATCTTTTATCAGTTTACAAAGAGCTGGTCACCTGAAACTGGACAGCTACAAAGTCCACTGTAAATCACCCCAGCAGTGTTTGGGGTCACTTAGCAGTTTTCGTGGGAAAACAAGGACAGTTTTAGCTGTGTGGACACAATTGCCAGAAGGGTTTTCTAAAATTATAGAATCCGTGGCATCAGCCCTACTAGAACGCGGCTTAGCGATTTTATTTAGATGTAATTTCACCGTAAGCAGATTTTAGGAAACAAAAACTTTATAACAGCTGAAATGTACGTCATAAGGGTTTTTTTATTATTATTGATGAAACGGTAAGCAAAATTGCTGTGTTTTTTGCTTTTTTCAGTTTTTATCCTCCAAAGACAACATTTCCCCATTTTTACTCATTGCAAAGGGAACGCCAAGATTGTCAACATAAATGAGCCAGAGAGTCATGGCTAGTAAACTTTGGACACTGATTGCCAGATACACCAACTCCAGCTTCAAATAAGCAAAATATGGTTTACAATTTTAAAGTCTACAGGTTGCCAGCGTATGGGCCAGGCTGCGGTGCAGAAACACAAGGCTGGGCAATCTGTTAATGTAAAGTGTTACACAAGTACATGTTTTATGAAAGATAGCAAAATGGAGTGGAAGGAAAGAAGGGGAGGAAAACTGGAGGAGAACTTAAGTATCAAGATAGATGAGAGAAAATAAAAAAAAACCCTAAAAAGAGAGCACATCACAAAGAGTGTGTCCTGTAGAACTAAGAAGAACCTTGTGTATTTCAGCTAATGAGAAATAATGTCTCATTACTACATAGTGACAGAGAACTTGCGAAAACGGGGAAAAACTGTGTTACAGGTCACTAATCGGAATGAAGAATGTACATCAAACATGATTGAATGTTTCCAGGAAGCCAATTATGTATATTTTGCCTCGCTTTTGGCTGTTTTGGAGCAATGGAGCATTGCCATCAGTCTGTTGTCGCACGAGACACTACATGAGTACTGTAACTCCTCCTCTACTGACCTCTAGAGGTGACAAATTCAACTAGCACAAGCACCACCAACTAAAAACAAATCATCAGGCTAAGGACAGAGGTGGAATACAATAAAAGAAGAACTTTTACCCGACTCCTGGGATTATCTGCAACAAACCCTGCAATTTAAAGCCTTAGTTAGCCTTCTAGGCCAACCTTGCACAATGATTAAACTACAGAATCTCTGTACTGCTTGGATCTCAATATGTTGCGTACGTTTGTGAAAAATATGCTTTTTCAAAGCATTCCCATGCACAATTTCAGTGAAAGTAACTTCATATAAAATACACAACGCAAGGACCAGAAAACCCAAGAACAATTATTTCCTCATAATCGGCATCAAATAAATGTATTTGCTTGATTATAAGCCATGTTTTTTCCCCCCAGAGCAAATGCTCTGAAAAACACCCTTCTTATAATCAGACCTCAAATAAAGGTCTGACTACAAGACCAAGTTCAAGATCCCCCGCAGCGCTGCAGGAGACCTGAATCCTGTTCTCTGGCAGCCGGTGGAAGTCTGTGTGATGCGTACAGACAACCTCCGCTGCTGCTGGCACTTCCACCGCGGCTTCTGTGACGGAGCGCCGGCATGATGTGACCTTCCAGTGCTCAGTCACAGAAGTCCCGGTGGAAGTCCTGGGTAGCAGCAGAGGCTGTCTGCGTGCATCGCGGAGGTTGTCAGCTGCTCCCACTTGACACTATGGAGTCTGGAGCATGGGGGACAAGTCTAGGGATGCATCGGTAAGTGCATATGAGAGAGACAGTGGAAAATAGGGATACCGTGGGGCAGGTTGGCAATTAAAAGGAAATAAAAACAAAAATGCATTTTTCTTATAGGGTTGTCTTATATTCAGGCTTTTTTTTTTTTTATTTACATGGACCAATATATAAAGTGTATATTGAAATACACAGAACAGAAATCACATATTTTAAGCCATTCAGGACCAGGGTTTTGTTTTTTTATACCCTCTCACACATTTTGGATGCCATTGATGTCATAGTGACATCACTGGGCTCCTAATTTTTTCCATTTTGCGTTAAGCCAACAGCATTGACACATCAGAAAGGATGGCTTGTCTGATCGGGCATTCTTAGTAGAACAGCGTACTAGGGCTCATGCGAGAATTCCAAGCCCCTGCAACAAAGTCAGCACCCAAGGGGCACCTTGGCACAGCTTTTAAGGGCACACCAGTACATCCTAAAGAGTGCAAACTGGTTAAACATTTAGACGGAAACAAGCAGTGTCACGCCGACAAGGATGACACAGACTGCCTTAGTATTCCAAGTAGAATTCCTTACATGGACTGTGAAATTTCATACCTTAGCTTTTTTCATACTACTCATAGCGGTTCCCAAATCCTCAACATCAATAAGACCACTGGCTCCAGATTCGCTTTCCCCTTCAGCCTCCGACTCACTGGTTGTTTCATACAGCTCCTCCTAATAAAGAGAAACTGGCCATTATTTCAAGTAAACAATAAGATAAACATCTAATTTGTTTAAAAGTTATGTAAATAAATTATATCACTCAATTCCCTAGTTTAGTACAGTCGTGTCCAAAAGTTTTGAGAATATTAAAAATAAAAATGCGTGTCATGTCAGCAGTAAAGCATCCTGAGACCATTCCTGTGTGGGGTTGCTTCTCAGTCAAGGGAGTGGGCTCACTCACAATTTTGCCAGGAACACAGCCAGGAATAAAGAATGGTACCAACACATCCTTCAAGAGCAACTTCTCCCAACCATCCAAGAATAGTTTGGTGACGGACAATGTCTTTTCCAACATGATGGAGCACCTTGCCATAAGGCAAAAGTGATAATCAAGTGGCTCATTGAAATTTTGGGTCCATGGCCAGGAAACTCCCCACACCTTAATCCTACTTGTGTTCAATCCTCAAGAGGCGGGTGGACAAACAAAAACCCACAAATTCTGACAAACTCCAAGCATTGATTATGCAAGAATGGGCTGCCATCAGTCAGGATGTGGCCCAGAAGTTAAATGACAGCATGCCAGGCAGATTGCAGCTGTCTTGAAAAAGAAGGGTCAACACTGCAAAAATTGACTTAATATGAACATGTAATTGTAAGAAAAAAAGCCTTTGACACTTTGGGTGTAATTATACTTCAGTATACCATAGTAACATCTGACAACTCCAGATATCTGTGTCATTCTCAAAACTTTTGGCCACACTGTACACATGCTGGTGTGAATATTACACAAACAAACTTAAGCAGCTATATTAAAATAAGATTTTTGTTTCCACCATAATACCTCTGTCTGCTCATTTTCCGAGTCTGCGTGCCTCTTTTCATCTTCCTCCACCGACGCTGTACTGGAACTCTTCTTTGACTTGCACTTTCCCTTTTTGCACTTCCCACTGCAGGTCTTCTTCTCTCCCTTCATAAGGGCTTGCAGCCTGCTCAAAAACTTGGCTTTCCAGGCACTGAAGTCAGCTTCAATACTACCATGCTTGCTCTTTACTACATTGCAGTCACCCTCAGCTCGAGTCATAACACGGAGGGCACTCAGCATCCACAGCCATTTATCAATGTTTTTACCAACCTGTAGATGTAGAGGATATGAAAGCAATGCACCACAGGCATTAAAATAAATAAATAAATAACATTCATAGTAGGATATACAATTAAAAAATACTTGTACATATAAACCATTACATAGCTACAATAATAGAAGATATAACCTGTATATCACGTAGCATTTGGTAGGAATAAATTCTGATATAGGTCTAGCTAGTGAACAGAGCGTTAAGTATAGACAGACAAAAGGTTAACAAGCTGTAGGACTAAGGTGTATATACATTAATTTAAACCGTAAAAGTATTTTCAACTACCTGGTAGGAAACCTCCCCTAAAGTTGTATTTTCTAGCTATGCTATATTATTATATACCCACTCACACAAAACCCGAGGAAGTGAATATTTTTTATTCTATACTTTAGAATTATTTAGTATAATATATATAAAACCATAGGAGATGTGGAGGGCCCTGGCCATGCCAGTACACACCCAGTCAACAGAAGTGCGGACTTACAGAACATGGAATTACCAAGACCAGACACCCATGCTGTGGGGGAGAAATAGATGCTCTGTACACCCACAAGATGGAAACAGTGTTGGTAAAAATCTCTAGTTCACTTAATTGCATACTAAAGCAAACTAATCCTCTGCTACTGCAAAAGCATAAGCTGAAAAAAAACAGGACTTTCTGGTAGCACGTATATTAACACCTGGTCACCTGTGTGTGAAAATGCAGATTTAGACTGAAGACCTTGTAGCACGTAAACAGGCTACACAATATCCCTTATTAATAAACCTCTCACTAAGATGAGTGTTATAGGCAGAGAAATAATTAGCAAAGAAATAAAATATAACACTACCGTATTGTAATGACTGCTGTACACAGAATTCCCTAATCCAAACACAGCATATCTCATGCCTTTGAGATATGTTTTCCCGAAGCGGAAGTCATTGGAGGCTTCTTCCAGCCATTTGCAGAACCATTCTGCGCTCTCCGGAGGAAGTCCGTCGGTATAAGTGGCAACCAGGAACACACAGATACTTTTGCTATTAGTCTACAAAACAAACAATATAAAATGTTTATATAAACAATCAATGTGGGATTGCATATCTGCTAAAATAAACCTGCCCACTCTTAGCATGTAAGAAATCTTTTGGAGTACTTTCAGATTTTTTACCCTCTTCACAGCTCACTGATCTTGGTGTACCTACAACTTAAGTGCATTAGCATTTCTTTTGGCACACTAATGTACCCAAGGGTTCCAGAACTGTAGATTTAAACAAACAGGTCTTTTGGAATACATTGAGAAAATCCAAATATAGACACAACACGCCTGCTTGTAAATAGAAATATACTGCAACCACATAGCTGCGCAGGCATATTTGCCAATAACGTCACTGTATGCTCTCCTACGGTGTACAATATAAACTATAAGTGACTTACAATCAAGCTTGTGAAGAACAATGCAGTACGTTCGATACGGCTATTAACTGGACAGTCTACCAGCAGAGAAAGCAACTTCTATACAAAGCCCACGTAATAATATTAGACCATAAGAGATATATATATTAAAAAAAGGCATTGCTGCAAACAAAATAAGATTCTTACCTCATCCACTAAATGGTCATCTGGATCATATTCCTTCATGTTTATAACTTCAACAGGTATACCCAGGTTGGTGATATCTTCTGCGAGTAGTTTTGAAAACACCTGAAAATATAAAAAAAAGGAATCCTTATTTTCCCCTTAATGCCCCTTTCACAGCAACTTCTGCTTCAATTGGGTGGCCATGCTTAGGGTACTGACGGTAGGGAGACGTCACAAAGGAAATCAGAACCCAGAGAGTAGGGACTGAATAAAAAAGCTAAGAAAACTGATTAAGGCCCCTCCTGATACAGGTGGTGAGAAAGATTGACATCTGACATGTACATAATATTTTTAAGACAACGCAATCAATATGAAAGCACAAATTCCCCCAAAGAAAACCATGTCAGTAAGTTTACCCCTGCGGCCATAGGAATAATAGCATGGGCAGGTTGCTACCAAGTAGTAAAGAAGAAAATAAAATCTTGAATGGGGATATTTTTACTCAATAAGGAAACAAAGATGAGTGACTAAAGCTAGAGGTGTCCCGGGTAGCATGCATCTCTACTTCCCATAAACGGTACCTTCTCTGCTTTAAAGGTGCTGTACCGCTAAGAGAAAACAATTCTTCTCTCTAGCAAGTGCATAAAATGACACACCAGTTAAGTTGTTTTTGTATATCTCCTCTAATAGGTTATTACCATAGAAACGGAAATGGTATAAGATTGAAATATGATGTCAACAACCTATCATTGGCTACGTAAGTTATATCAAAATCTGTTTAAAAAACTACTCTTAGAAAGGGCTGGGACATCTAACAGTACTAAGAATGATGTTTCCAATGCTATATTCAGTTATAGTACGTGTAAAATAACTACTAGATATCCTCACCTTTGCAGTGCCAGTCTGGGAGCCATAGAAAATTTTCACACCGCTAACAAAAACCTCCTTCGACATGGGTTCAGATTTACTGTCCTTAACTGAACGGTCCGTTTTCAACAGGGGAGAGCCATTCTGGGACAAGTACTTGACACCCTGTCCATAAGAATACAAAAACATTTTATAAGAAAAAAATAATCATAATCAGTTAAAATACCCCAAAACAACAATACGATTTTACATTTGAATAAATTTCAATTTTACCAGTTTCTGGTTCTGTCATATTTTGTATCAGTAAAACGTTATAAACCGTGTAATGTTTACACCTAAGGAAGACCCATGCCTCCTTTCCCTTTTGACAGTTAATCCAAATAACAGGATTTCCACTTAATTTTTGTTTTTGAACAAAGCATACCAACAATCATCCTTTTACCCACCAACACCACTTTAGAGTTATAGCAATCATGCATCACACAACATCAGTTTAAATAAAATAAAGAAACACTTTCGCAATGATACATTTGTTTCCGGCGTTGTTATATTCTTTATCCATACCTTTCTCCTGGTAATAAATTGACCGCAGAGCCAGATAGTGATGCCAATTGCTGCACCATAATAGACATAGAACCTGTTCAGCCATAACAGCATCAAGTTTTTATAAATGAAATCCCACGTCTCATGTGAATCACCTCAAAATTAAAAAAAAAAAAAGAAAAAAAAAAATGAACGTTAGTAACGCTGTAGATTTACAATAACTTTTATAACAACTTGAAACTGCACTTTCAGAATAAAATACAAGGTAGTCCCTTGAAGGGAAAAATAAATCCATAAATCAAGCTTGCATAAACTATTACATTAAAGGGCAATTTGCTGTCCGCAACACCCCCACTAAAAAAGGCATATAAAGTACTTTTAATATGTAATGTTGCAAAACAAAAAATAAAGCCCTTGCCGGAGGTAGAAGCTGCAGCCTGCAGCTTCCCTCTTCCTCTGTTGTCCAAAGAGTCTTGCCACTGATTGGCTGCTTGAAATAGCAAATCAGTGACAGGAAAGTACTCCTATCAAAATCAATGGGATTGCTTTTTCGCACACGTGCCTGCAGCATTGGCAAAGGCAGCAATGGAGGTTATGGAGATGTGTTTGGCTTAATACATATCTCTATAACCTCCATTATGATCAGATAGCTGGGGGACGCCAGCAAAGTTTAAAGGGACCACAGAGCTATCACTTGTTTTAAAGTGCATATGATGGCTGGAGTGTCCCGTTAACCACACGTGGTTATTCCCCTTGAGTGTGCTTTCTCTCCCTGTAGGAAACTGATGCTATATAAAAGGCCAAAATTGCGGAGCATAAGAAAGTAAATGGAGCAACCTGTGCTTGTTTTTCATTAGGATAAAATGTAAATGAGCAATGTATTAATTGCAATATGTCCCAAGCTTTTAATCACACTGACCTGTTTTCTGTTTCCCATTTGTGATGACATAAATACATCACACTTTAACCCGAGAGTTTCTAGTTCTTGGGGGGGGTAGTTTTCATGCAGCATTATTCATGTTTGGAGACATGGTTCCATTAACAAAAGCCATGGGAAATACTTTTATGGAAAAACTGTGTGCCACAAGGACTAAAAACGGCCCCATTAAAGTTATAACGAAGCGCATCAGTGATCCTAAGCCATCCGTAAGTTAAATATTATCCATAAACAGACGCTCTTCACCCTATTAATAGTGCTGGTTTTTAACACAGGCGACAAATATCACGCCTGCAAAATGTGGCGCATATCATCAAAAAAAAAAAAAAAAAAAAGAAATGAGGTTTCTGCACCAAACATAAAATAACCTCATATAGTTGGGTTATGACCATGCCACGTGCACCATTTTAGGCATTGCAACATAATAATAATAAGAAGAAGAAAATACTAGGTAGACCCAGAGCAGGCAAAGTGTATTAACCTCACTCATTAACGCCTCGTGTCAGTGAACCTACCGTCCACATGCTGCGCAGCCGCCAGCGTCACCAGCGCTACAAACACAGACAACCTTCCCGTCATGTTAGACCAGCAGATGCCGTAACGGAGTAATTAAAATATATATCGAGGAATATAAACCGCAAACTATCCGTATACAGCCTGAGAATTTAAATTTGGCAGGAGGCTGCCATCTTGGTTTCCTTACGCATGTTCCACAGAGCAACTTTATTGACAAGGTTACAGTTGTACAACACTGTGAATAATATGAAAGTGTGGTGACGGGGGCTTCCGCCAGTAGGTGGAGCTGTGCGCATGCGTCGGTATAGTAGCTGCGCATGAATTTCACGTGGAGTGCATTAGGGGTATAGGCGCACATAGATCGTTTGCGTTTTGAATTCTAAGTTCAGCAAAAGTAAGGCAGAGAGTACCGGCGCTAGCATGTCTATTTTCACCCCGACCAACCAGATCCGCCTCACCAATGTGGCGGTTGTGCGGATGAAGAAAGGAGGGAAGAGATTCGAAATCGCTTGCTACAAGAACAAAGTAATGAGTTGGAGGAGCGGGGCGTAAGTGAACACTTGCTTAGTTACTTTGGGGTGGGTATTCGTTCATGGAAAATATGTTCGGGTACTGTGAGCTGTTCGCCAATCAGCACCTTAATTGTTGCCGAGTAGGTGTGGTTTGTTGTTCAGGAAGGAGGCTTGACACGCAAATATGTTGTCATTTTGTCAGCCAGATATGTGGCCTGATGTTCTTGATGATGCCTTTTGGCGAAATGAGGCATGTTAAATGGGCAGTTTACCATCCCTGCCAGCCTCACAATAGAAGAATGCATATTAAAGTTTAACCGTGTATGCGCTATACAGGAAGCCAACAATGAGTTTCTTTACTGTTGTAAATAAGATTATAAAACGACCTCCCTCCCAAAATCTGAATATTAATTTAGGGGGGAGAAAAAGCCTGAATATAAGACGACCCTATAGGATAAAAGTTTTACTAGTAAATATTCACGTAAATTTCATATTTAATAAAAGCTATAATTGAGAAATATTTTTTTTGTTTTTATTTCCTTTTATTTGCCAACCTGCCCCCCAGTTATGTACATCTGCTCCCAGGCTTGCCACTCTGCCCCCAGAAATGCCTTTTACCCCCCTATATGCCACTCTGCCTCCCTGATATGCCTTATACCCTCCTATATGCCACTCTGCCCCATGATATTCCTTTTAACCCCCTATATGCCACTCTGCCTCCAGAAATGCCTTATACCCTCCTATATGCCATTCTTGCATATAGGGGGTAAAAAGGCATATATGATTTGAATGTATCTTATTCTTTACTATCTTGTAATTAGTCAACTCTGTCTTTAGGTTTATTTAGATGCTTCTCAGTCCCACAGGGAGAAAACTAAAGAGTAGTCCGGCTCATTTAAATGTAAATCAGTCTCAGTGGGTGTTTGCAGAGCGGAAATATAATAATTATACTTTTTTGCCACAGGGATAAAGATCTTGATGAAGTCCTGCAGACTCACTCTGTGTTCATGAATGTGTCCAAAGGGCAGGTGGCTAAGAAAGAAGATCTGCTCAAAGCATTTGGGACAGAAGACCAGACGGAAATCTGCAAGCAGGTAAAGAAGTTGGTATTCTAGTGGAGTATTCACAGCTTGTACATAATATGGAAGGTGTCATAAATTCAGGATATAAATGTGACGCTGTATAGAACAGCCCGCTGCTCGGTAGACACATCCTGGTGTTGGGAACCAGCTGGGCATGGCACGTTTTAGGATTAGCTACAAGAAGGATATTCCCAATTTGCTAAAATCTCAGCTCTGTGGGGTCTCCAGTAATTCCGTGGCTCAGCCACCTTATGGTGCTTGCTTGAGCGTGGCAAACAATAGGATTAATGACCAGTACACTTTTGTCTCTAAGAACCCATGAAACTCTTTTTTGCTTTTTTTTATAGATTTTAACCAAGGGAGAGGTGCAGGTGTCTGAAAGGGAACGAAGTACACAACTAGAGCAAATGTTCCGAGATATCGCAACAATAGTGGCAGACAAATGTGTCAATCCAGAAACTAAGAGGCCATACACCGTGAACCTCATCGAGAGAGCTATGAAAGATATCCATTACTCGGTAAAACCGACTAAGGGCACCAAACAACAAGTAAGTCAAAGCTGCTTTCAGCTTTCTTTAAATGATTGTTAAGGTATTTTTAAATAAACAAACACCTCATGGTCATAATACCTTTTGGGTCTATTCACTAAAGGGAGAGCTCACAGCAGACTTTGCAAGAATGCTGTGATCCCTACTCCCTCACTTAAGTAGGAAGAGCCAGAACCAGTGAGCTTCTGTTGAATTAAGCATTATATATATATATATATATATATATATATATATATATATATATATATATATATATATATATATATATATATATATCTCACCAAGAGTTCTTTGCTAGAGAAACCGAGCCATGTTGGCCTTTCATAACGAATAGTGAAACGAGGGCATTGGAAACTCAACTCACTTGCAAAGTCTCCTGCCACTAGAGCTGAAACAACGAATCGATAAAATCGATAATAATCGATAACGGAAATCATCGATAACGATTTCCGTTATCGATTAATCGAGTGATCGATTCGTCGTTGGAGCACTAGGCTCCTTTTACTTACCTCCGCCAGCGTTCCCCGCTTCTGCTCCACGCTCTGCAGTCTCCGCCTTCTTCAAGCTACGTGACGACGGATGTGACGCGCGTCTACTATCAAGTTGGAAGTGGAACAAGTTCGTAGCGGAGGTAAGTACTCTTTATGTCTATTGTCCGTGCGAATGTTTATGTGCGAGACTGGGTGCGCGGCAGAGTGTGTGTGTGTGTGCGCGTGCGTGTGTGCGTGTGTGCGCGCGGCAGAGTGTGTGTGTGGGTGCGCGGCAGAGTGAGTGGGGGGGTGCGCTGCACAGTGAGTGGGGGGGTGCGCTGCACAGTGGGGGGGGGTGCGCTGCACGGGGGGGGGGTGCGCTGCACAGTGGGGGGGGTGCGCTGCACAGTGGGGGGTCCGCGGCACAGGGGGTGGGGGGTCCGCGGCACAGGGGGTGGGGGGTCCGCGGCACAGGGGGTGGGGGGATGCAGGGCAGGATGTGAGTGCAGGGCAGAGTGGGGCCAGGAGACTGGATGCAGGTCAGAGTGGGGGTGGGAGGGCAGGGTGGCAGACTGGGTGCAGAGTAGAGTGGGGGTGGGGGGGCAGGGCAGGGTGTGAGACTGGGTGCAGAGCAGAGTGGGGATGCAGGGCAGGCTGTGAGACTGGGTGCAGGGCAGGCTGTGAGACTGGGTGCAGGGCAGGCTGTGAGACTGGGTGCAGGGCAGGGCAGGGTGTGAGACTGGGTGCAGGGCAGGGTGTGAGACTGGGTGCAGGGCAGAGTGGGGATGCAGGGCAGGCTGTGAGACTGGGTGCAGGGCAGGCTGTGAGACTGGGTGCAGGGCAGAGTGGGGGTGGGGATGCAGGGCAGAGTGAGGGTGGGGGCACAGTGCAAAGGGGTGGGGGCACAATGCAAAATTCTTTTAAATAAACGAAAAATTTGCATATTGTTTTTTTTATCCGATTAATCGATTAATCGAAAAAATAATCGGCCGATTAATCGATTATTAAAATAATCGTTAGTTGCAGCCCTACCTGCCACTTAAAATTTAGTGAATAGACCCCATTATGTATTCTGGATAACCTCCTTGCTTTCAGTTGTTCCATGTTTGGCCCCCTACCATCCAAGAAAAATATCATCACCCCATTGGTTCACATTGGGACCCATGGCTTGTATCTATAGGTACAACGCAAAAGTATTTTTCAAAGTTTTCAGACCTTTTTGTAAAAAAAAATTACATATCTTAATAATAGAAAGTGCCGTTTGTGCTTTCCGACCATATTGTTTACAGAAGGATGCGGCTTACGGCCACAATATTGGTAGCTTTTACATCTTATTACACATGATCTGTGCTTTGCAGGCACTGGACGTTATCAAGCAGCTTAAGGAGACCATAAAAATTGAGCGTGCCCAGATGAGACTGCGCTTTATCCTGCCAGCCAAAGACGGGAAAAGGTTGAAAGAGAAGCTGAAGCCGCTCATCGCGCATATCGAGAGTGAGGACTTCCAGCAGGAGCTGGAGATTGTAAGCAAGCCTCCTAGGCAGTGTTTTACCTTCCATTATTTTACATTCAATATTTTCCAGGACGTGTTTTACTGACACCTATTTTGAAATAAATATTTACCTGTCCAAATAGTTGAATTCTTTCACTGTACTTTTTTAAATATAAAAAAAAAAAAAGTCCAGTACGTAGTTCCATTCAGTTGACTTAATTGTATGCCCTTGGTAAATAGGACAGTTGTTCTTGAAGTGCCTTCTTTACTTAGCTTTGTGGGAAATAACAGCTTTCGAATGTCTCAATGTATTTCAGGTGTGTTTAATTGACCCTGGTTGCTTTCGAGATATAGACGAAGTGATCCGGTGCGAGACTAAAGGGAAAGGCACTCTGGAAGTTCTCAGCTTGAAGGAAGTGGAAGAAGGAGACGAAAAACTGGAGTGACAGCACATGCTGGCGCCATTAAATGGATGTTTTAAGTCCTCTTTTGTTGTCAGCCTTTGTGTTTACAACAGTTTTAATCAAGCAACGGCTTTCTCTGCAAAATATTGATCTAATGCCGCTATGCAAATTTGCTCTCCCAACTGCACTGACCTCTGTGCACGCGAAGGTTTAAGGTGAACCATATCTTACTAATTTTGGGTGGAAGAGAAGTATCAAATGCATTATATAAGTTTGCTTACACATTTGTTTTTCTGATAATTAATGTTTAATAGCACTGAATCATGTACGTCTCTCATACAGAAACGTCTGCTAGCGCCATTTGGGCCTCATACCACCTTATGCTAATTCACTGCATATGGCCTAAAAAGACATATTGACCACCTAAGAATTATGCAAATATATCATATTTGCAATATGCGTTGCACCAGATCTCTATAGGCAGTCACTAAAAGAATGGCCGTATAAAATGCTATCGTGGCGTGAGTTTGATATATTTTCATGTTTAACTTATTAACCAAAAAGTTACATATATAAATATATTGTATTTTGAATTTAAAGTATTTTCTTAAATGAAAAATTGGTGTGTTCTGCAGGCTAAGATTCTGGATAAAAGCCAGATCATTATATTTGTGAGTGTTTGCTGTTTTCCCCTTCATGCCAAACAATTCAAATTAATTAACAGCGTAATAGAGAGTAGGTGAAACCTGCTTATGCATTACGGTAGTTTTTTTTTTTAGGAGGCAGCTATTTTCTGACTTTAGGGGTCAGTGTACAGGAGACATGGGTCCAGTATGCAGAAGACCAGCAATAAAGCTTGCATACGTTGATCAAAGGTAAATAAACATGATGTTGGCAAATATCTGAAAGCTCTTAATATATGATTTGCCTATATTACAGAACAAAATTAGGACTTTTAGTGATAAAATAACTCCTTATAACTTCCTGTGGTGTTTCTGCCGATTGATTCTCCCATTTAAAAACAATTGTATGCAATGATATTTAAAAAAAAAAATCCATTCTTTCATATAAGTAAAATGATGTGGAAATAAAATTACATGGAAGTCCCTTAAGTAACAATGTTGTTCATTATGACACTAGCTTGTCAATATATTTTACAGATTGCACCGATACTTTGCTATCCAGTATAAGTCTGGAGGAATAGACTACAAGCCATTTTGGGGCAGAGAATTTGTTGGTGAATGAAAGTGAATCTTGGCCAATGAATAATGCCATAAACGAGGAGCAAATACACCTAACTTGCTGAATACTAATTTGTGAGGTACAACACTGGGGGTTATGCATGAAAGAAAAAGGTTTGAAATGCGTCATAATATCCAGTGGTATGGTCCAATCAGCAGGAACATCCCATTAAGTCGCACAACCTTGGCTCTCAATGTAGAACCCCATCTTATTATCTATTACACTGTGTGAAAAAGTGAATCAAGTAGAGGAGGTTACGTTGCTTGCTGGGGTGTATTATGGGATAAGAAGTTTTCTAAGCGCAAGAAGAAAGTAACTGCTGTGACAAAGTATTAATGTCGAACGTGTCTGGTGGAAAAAGTAAAAAAAATTGCATTGGTTTTGTTAAATAACATAAGTGTCGGGTTTACTATTATGTTGTGTTTACCTTAATGCAGTCCAAATAAACAAGAAACACCTGTATAATGTTCTGCGTTTTTCTTCAGTTTATTAAAAAAAAAAAAAACTCCACATGTACAAAATGGTGTAGTACTTCTTATAGCCGATATATCAGCCCATCTTGATGGGCATGTTCAGTATCTGCTTTGTTTTGTTATGCATAAAGAATAGAATAGAAAATAGAATGGAAAACAGTGATTATTGTATCCACATCACAATCGTACTGTAACTAAAGATTTGGGAGTAAGGGAGTAGCTTCACTTCAAATTTATGGGGCTATAATCTACAGCAGTAAAACAAGTACGCAACAAACATACTGCAAGTTCTGTATAAGAGCAACCATATAGGAGCCATGGAAGGGTTAAGCTTCATGTTTGGCTGGGATGTTTGTGCTGTATATATGGCACATTGTGTGTTTGTGTTTATACACACTGACACACACAAATCACACATGCTATTCTAGCTGGCTTATATTGGTTCAAAGTGGCAGAGAACATTGTAGAAAATATTCCTCACTCCACTCAAAATGTATGGAAGGTACGTAAATCTGTTATTCAGGGTCCATTGATTGAATTTGCCCCTAGACTTAAAAGAACGCACTCAGGCAGTTATAAATTTACTTCCCAATTTAAGAAAATGAGAGCAGCAGAATGAACAGCATCCATCAAATTAATGAACCAGTGCCATCCGCCAAATCCAAATGAAGCTTAACTCCTGGCGAAGACAGGAAATTGATTTGTGTTGTGTTCTAAAAGTAATATAGTGCTTGCTACGGTAGCAAACAAATAAAAAAGGAAGCCGGCTTATTAGCTGGGGATGGTAACATTTATGACCCGAAAGATGAAGATCTTGCCGTGTATTTTGCAACCCTCTATAATCTGAAGGCAGACCCTCACACTCTCCAGCCCACCCTTAGTTGGGTAAGAAGGCTAAGGAGAAGTTAGCATCTGAGGACCTAATGAGGTTCCAGGTCTGGACAGGTTTTTCCTACATGTACTATAAAGTTTTTTAATCCTCACTAATGCCTTATCAGATTAAAATGATTAATACTTGCAGAAAGGAAGGGGCATTTCTATCTAGGTCATCGATGGTAATGATAATTTGGCTTCTCTGCTGTGCAGCGATCAAGTGGGATTTGTAGCGAATAGGCAATCTTCAGATAATATAAGGAAATTGTATTAATCTAAACCCAGATTATGTCTGCTGTCAACTTGTATTGTGGTGAAACAACCAAAGACAAAGCAATTCTGCTGTGCTTAAAATATCAATAACAATAAAAAAAACAATATTCCTTAGGAATTGTTAGATCTCACATGCAAAATCAGTGATGAGGGGGTTGTCCTACTGGAGATAACAAATACGGCACAAAATGTCCATAGCAAGAAGGTGTCCAGTAGTTGTCACAAATAAAAGACGCACAAAAATATCCATAAAAAAAGTGTCCCAGTAGAGGTCACAGGCAAATACGGAAAACAAAGTTGATTTGGTTTGCATATCCTTGAATGTTCCTAGAAAAATACAAAACAAATTCTTAATCACAGAGATGAAGAGGTCATTATTACGCTTTTTTTTAGTTCACTAAATATGTTGCTGTTGAGGAACCTTTCAACAGCTGATGTTTAGCTCACTAGGTATGTTATTGCTGAGGAACCTTGCAACAGCTGATGAGAAGCATTTGGCCCATGTACTCTTCCGTTTTGAAACCCATTTTGAAGCATTGCACTTACTCTTTAGCCTAGCATTAAGCACGCAGCAAGCTTGATAAATCCAGGGAGACACTGCCAGGCACTAGACCCCCAGACATTAGCCCAGTATGCCCGATGGGAAGTCCAACCCTTGTGTAAGACATCACTACTACCACTAAAGTTGTTTTTCTGTATTGTGATGAACTGTCGGGGTTTCTCCTAAGATAGAACCAGGGAACATTAGACTTCCAACAATGTAGCCATCCATCCTAACCCACCAGACAGTCTTGGAATTATGCATGTATTTTCTTTTTTTTTTTCTTTTTTTTTTTTTTTAGTTCAAGCCTATTTTTCAGGACATCTGTCCTTTTCCTATACTAGAACATACTGAGTCTGGAGGTCATCTGTTATTTGTGCACTCTTTGTGTTTCATTTTGTTGCTATAGACTTGCTTACTGATTCATGATTATTGCTTGGTGTCTCGCTCTTGTTTCAGACT
The DNA here is from genome assembly GCF_027358695.1 of Spea bombifrons. Classification (NCBI taxonomy): domain Eukaryota; kingdom Metazoa; phylum Chordata; class Amphibia; order Anura; family Pelobatidae; genus Spea; species Spea bombifrons. The sequence continues at coordinate 78,883,219 of NC_071088.1, read as the reverse complement.
GGCAATTGCTACTTATGTTCTTGTGTGTTTCTCTTTTTACAATGCCGCCCGCTAAAAAGTTCCTAATGCAGCATTCAGTAGCTGAAACTGTCCCTGGCTCTGGACTCCACATCAAGAAACCACACATTAGCATAACAATTAACACACATTTCTTCACAGTCTTACACCATTCTGATATAAATTATGGGCTGGAATTGTCATCATGAGACAGCAAAAAACCTATATTGTAGTTAACAGAAAGTTCTAATTGCTGAGCTGTAGCAACACCACTATAGGAAAACAAGTTATATCACTGGTCATTCTGCACCTAGGGCTAGGTTTATTACCTAACTTTAATGTCATTGCATTTAGTGCTACTTTACTGAGAGGGTGGCAGAGTAGAAAAGTCTCCAAGCAGAATTGGGCCCTCTTTACCTAATCTTTTGGCTTGTCTTGGTCTGTCAATTCTATTTTTCTCATTCCCCTTGAATATATGTATTGTAAGAAGCACTGCATAAATGGTTGGTGCTATATTAACCCCTTAATGACAAAGCCCGTACATGTACGGGCTCAAAATGCATTGTTTTCAATGGGTTTTGGGACCGCCCATTGTCCTTAAGGGGTTAATAAAAGATAATAATAATTTTATGACATCCTATCCTATTTTTATTCCATAAATCATTGTTTTTGATATAGTTACTCACCAAGTAACAAGCAGCCTTTCTGTCCTCTTCATTCATATGTATACAGCATCTAATTCATACACCCCCATCTAAAGAAAATGTAATGCTAAACATATCAGGACATGAAAACTGAATTTCTGGACATTTTTTTCATTAAAAAATGTAATTCATATTGGCAGCTAATGTTTACTCCGTGAAATATAATCCATTCTCCACCCAGTGTAATTATACTAAACAGGTTCTGGGAGGTAGTAGGTTTTTTTTAATCCTTTAGATACATTGTGTTCTGTTAATGTGTTTTGGATGAGACTAGATAGTTCTTATTGGGCATGTCTTCCAATTGTGCTTTGGGCTGTATTACAGCGAAGCTGCCTGAATTGCCCTCTACATTGAATGCTCCCATATTATGTATATAGTTGAAGTTTTTCATGATAATTATACAGGAAAGAAGCTGACTGTTACCTGTCTGGTGCTTTGACTAGTTCCTCTTCCGAGACTGCTGCTTAACATTGTTGGGGGCATGGGCCTGCTTTGGGTGGTGTAGTAACTCTTGTCTGTATCTGGGCAGCTGCGGACAGTACTCACAGGATATACAGGATGACTGCTGAATTCCGTTCCATCTGTTTGCTGCCAAGGAGTACCCTTTAAAAAGGTGAGATTTAAGTATAATTATATTATTATTAAATTAAGAGCCCCATGCCCCCTTTCTGCCATTTTCATTCCTATGCCAGAAGTTCCATCTAGTTTACCCATCAATACGTATCTACTTATGAACACATGTATTCGATCAGTCATCCTATTCTGATGTTTATTATTATTATTTATTGTTTTATATAGCGCCATCAAATTCTGTAGCGCTGTACAATGAGTGGAGAGGACATAACAAGTAGTATGTAACATAACAAATTGACTTACAGAGACAACAGGCGAGGAGGGCCCTGATGTTTGTTTTTAACCAGCAACAATGGGGTTATGAATAAAATGGGGCTCAGCGCGGACCATTTCATTGGCTGCTAAGGTAATGTGACCACTATCTAAGTTCTGCAATAGAATAGTAACTCCAAATGTGTTACGTGTGCAACAAAAGTTAAGTTGTAATGCATACTAAAAGGGTAAACACACTCACATTATGATCTGTGTTAACTTTTGAGTTGATGGTCCTATTCCACAAGAGGACATTTAGACTTTTGTCCTCCTGTTTCAAAGCCTGGATTTCTAATTTCATTTCATTTAGTTGATTTTCCAGCTGCTTGCTTTTTTCCAGGTAGTCCAGTCTATAACCATAAAAAAAATCAGAAAAGTCAACATATACAGTAATTCCAACCTAGTATTTAAGGATGAATTGTTCTACTCCAGGTATTGCTATTATTGCGTAACTGGGCTAGAAAGCATGCAATACATCAAGTCATCTTCACATATGCTTAAAATGATCCCAGTAAACACAATTATCACACTTGAGTTGCCACTCATTAAAGGAATATTAATGGTTATCTATAGATATGTTTTGGCATATTTGTTATTTGTTAGACCCAATAAAGAAAGTACCAGAGGATTCACAAGACATGGAGAAATGGTTTTGGAACTACCTCAAATACAATACTGACCTTTCCTTTTCTATCTCGAGGGATAATCGTTTGAAATCAGTTTCACATGGATCTTGTCGTATGACCCTGTAATCGGGACATGCTTCCAAAGTATCGAGTGGTGGACTTTTTGAGGCAACCTAAAAAAAGAATTAAATAAGATTCTCTACAAGGTACTTTCTTGAAAAAAAAAACATTTAAGAGGACAAACAGACAAACCAGATGGGGCTTAACAGTAGTTCTGCCTACATTCTTCACACGTTCCTTCCTATAAAGTGTCTTATTTTCGTGTCTCTTTGGGGCACATGTAATTTCTGTGCCCAAAAATGTGATTAGTTCTGGAATATCAGTACTGTTTCATAGACTGGCAATATGCCATTCCCTTTAGCTTTATATTAAATAAAACAGGTGTACCTAAAAAGCCTCTATGCTAACAGAAATGTTCTCAACTGAGACTTAGTATGAATGAATTATTTATTTCAGCTGAGCTGTAACTGACTTGCCCTACCATAAATAGAACCCCCCTGATTGCAAACGTATGGCTTTACAGTGAATAAAAGAGTATACATGTTAACTCACGGGATGATCTATAGCGTCCAAGTTCAAGAGCCTCGACTGTGTTATCTGTTTGTCTTCTCTGGCTTTGAGCAGTTCCTGTTCCAGGCGTTCGACCTCCTTGGCTCTGCCAACAAAACAGATTTAAGCAAATTACCTATATGCATCTTATTGCTTAAGGTGGAGGGCATGGGTGAACATGCTACTGTGATGTTACATATGCTGGGTTATTTTTTATATATATATCATAAAGTTAAATTGAATGCTGAAAGATACATTTTACCTTCTCTCTGTCTCTTTGATAAGTTTAATTGTGATCCGGTCAGCATCTCTCATCTTTTGCTCCATTTGCCGCATCTCCTCCTTGCTTTTGAGCACTGCCATCTCTAGACGCTGCTTCTCCTGCCTTGCATCTACTGCATCTTGAGCCAAGAGCTTTGCCTCCTCCTCTGCAATTTGAGCTTTTTCTGACATCAATTCAGCAGCTTCTTTTGAGCGAAGCTGCAATTACATTGTATAGGCCAAATTAGCACCATGTAACCATGTCCACAGCATTTATTCTACTTATGACACATGCCCATGACAGTGAAAGTTCCTCTACTACTTTATGTAGAGAACAATACATCACATTTGCTACAACATAAAGCAAGGTGGAATGATAGTCTCCCGAAGGACCCTAGGATTAGCTTCCCCAGTGTTATTGGAAGGGGTTTCACCTATGACAGCTAGTTAGTTTTCAGCATGACCACAGGAATGTGGGGAACCTCACTTAAAGCCAAACTGGGTTAAAGACAGGTAGGAGGACAACTGGAGCACTAAACCAGGTGAGTATGTAAAGTTTGTCAAAATGGCCAATGTCAGAAAACAGTCATCAAATGCAGAAACAACCAACACATCAAAACTGACAGAAAACTTAGCTCCCTGATTACCAAACAATTATAATGTTGACGGTTTGAAGGGTTTCAATAAGAGCGTGGGATAAAGGAGCCAATCAGTGTGCAATGGCAAGTGTGTGTGTGAGCTGCAAATTAGTTCATCATCATCATGTATACTCACCAGTGCTTCATTGGCCTGCCTGGCTTCATCCTCTAACTGGAAAAGACGAGTTTCTAGCTCCTGTTTCTCTCTCTCTGCTTCTTCCCGCAAATGTTTTTCCATTGCCAGTCTCTGGTGCTCCATCTAGGAAATTAGAACCTACAACTGTCTTGGATGTCTTGGCCACAAAAACACAAATTAGAGTACAACCCTAAAATATATTGACAGCCTCCAAGAATCCAGCAGATATGACTCTACAGTATTGCAACAGGCAATACTGTGGTAGATGTGATCATGTTAGATAAGTAGAAATAGTGTTAAAATTAATAGGAAAACAATGCTTGACCCACAAGCCTTGTGAAGTTGAGTTGTTGAGTTACCTTCTTCCTTGCCTTCTCTTCCTTGGCCTGGGCTTTCATCTGTTGAATTTCAATAGAATCCACTTTTCTTTTATTTAGAAACAAGTTATGGTTACCAATACAGAGATGAAGAATCTGAATAAAGAAAACGATGCATGATGGATAAATGTAGAACTCGCAATGCCATAACAGCTGTGATAAATATATGCAAGTTTAAAATAAACCAATATTATTAGATTACAATAATAAACTACCGAACACTAAACTAATTATAGACTGAACACACACACAACGGAGGAGACAATTTCAAACAATTTTTTCCAATTACATATAAAATGTTTAAACTCTAACTGGATGGATGGTTTTGCCTCTTATACATACACTCCTACTGTATTGATTAAAGTACACTGTCAGTGTATTTTGGCTGAGGATAAGCCACCCAGTGCTTACCTACATGTCCGCTGTTCTCTATGTGATATGACATCATATTCTGGTGCTCAGCGTCTTAATGACATGCTGTGCTTAGTAAAAGTTGTATGACGGCTGGACCAGGTAAGCCAAACTGTAACGTAATTGGGCCAGTTACAAAAGAGAACTGTGATCTCCCCAACCAGCCCATGTGAGCCCAACCATCCAACAAGGCAATCTTCCCCCGGTTTGCCTGACATCAAAAATATGATCTGGTAGCACTAGAAACGGTATGGCATGGAATCGATACATTGTGTTAAGCAACTGCCTAGCAAATGTTTATACAACTAAACATCGCTGCTGATGGACTGCGCTTTATGCACGAAATTCAATGTATGATATATATATATATATATATATATATATATATATGTGTGTGTGTGTGTGTGTGTGTGTGTGTGTGTGTGTGTGTGTAGCCCACTAATAAGCAAGTGGTTCTTGTAAATGTAGAATATTATACATCCTTGAAGAAATGCAATCTTCATAGTAGTTGTTGATCTACTTTAGTCCAGAAACAAATGAAATATGGCATGCTGTTTCGATATCTTCTATAGTGTTACATTTTACTTCATCATACCAGTTTATTGACTTTATGTTCTGATGAGTAGAACTTGAACACTTCCTCTTTTTTGTCAATTGGAGTAATTTTTAGCTGAAACGATAACACAGTATATGGTGACTTTTGTGTCTATTTCAAGTAAATGAAATCAGAAAATCATATAGCACAGAAAAATAAACAATAATATGTTTTTCATTTAACTTAGTCTCGCTGTATTGTGGACATTTGTTCCAACTAATAACTTGCAAAGGCTTTTTGACTGCCATCACGTCTACTAGACTTTCAGTGAACTTACCTATCTATGTTTTATTCTGTATTGATAACTAAAACCTTAGATATTATAAATGACTTCAATACAAAGTGTGCTTTTTAATCTGTCTCTGTGAGAATATGTTAGGCCTACAACAATATTATTAATGTAATTAATACATATTATATTATACTTACTTTTTTCTCACTGGAAGAAATGTTGCTAATTTCGCCCCATTTGAATGATTTTATTGGTGAGATTTTGTTATTTCTGCTGTAGATATGAATTCCTTTCGCATTTACTCCGAGGAGAATGTCTGCATCATTTTTAGCATGCTGTAAAAATGGAAAAAAGGTCTTCAACGGAAACCACATACAGTTTATATTTCCAACATAACTATCTAAATCCTTTAAAGTTGTTTTACCACGTAGGACATTGTGGGTGATTTACCAAGAAGCAATACATCAGAAAGATTTTGTTTGGTAGAAAACATTTGTGTGCATCCTTACCAGCTTACACCTTATTAGCCTCCGATCGAAGGTGAAGAACATTTTTTTCATATGACAAAGTGATGTATTATCTTACTTTTGAAGCATATGCTTCAATGCCAGCTCCCATGTGGTCACCTTGCCAGTGGCATACTGTGCCCTAGACCCACTAGGGTGGCAGATATGGAGCTAGGCAGCTCCTCTGCCTCAAAGCAGGGAGCCAACACTTTTTTGGGAATTCAGGCTTCCTGTAGCCCCACTGCTGCATGGCGCTACATAGAGCATGAATGATAGAGTCATATCAAGGTCATAGAGTCACCTTGAAACCTAGTCAATAAATGTATTAACTTACCGTTATAGGAAAGTAGTTCATCCCAAACATGTCCAAATCTTGTGCTATTTTCAAATAGTTCATCTCTGCCTCATCTCTAAAAAGTAAATAAAATAAAGAGAAAAGGTGAATGAGGAATATACCATATATTTTGTAGAACTGCTATTGTTTTGATATGTATTAAGCTAGCACACATTAGTTAGCGCATTTAAAGATTTTTGAAGTTTTGAATGCTTGCTACACTTGAGGAAAATCTAAATCGGTTAGTTTGAGTTTCTGTGCATTGCTTAATCTGGTAATGTTGCTGACATTTTATCCGGTGATGCTGGGACAGAATGCGGTAGTGATGCAGACATTTGACAAAACTCAGGCATCACATCACAACCTCCCCACATTATGATGACGTTGGTCCCATCGTAGACGCTCGAAGTCTGTTTTGTTTTTGCCAGAAGGAATAGTATTGTCTATTCCAATCAAATCCGCAGGGTTGTCCATAATGCTAGAGAATGTTTTGGTGTTCGCTACTGGAGACAAAGAAGTAGGGCTTAAAAGTAACTTTCATTTTGCACATTTCATGACTGTTTACAGCCACCCCTGATCACCTGTTGCCCTTTCCTAGAAAGCCTTTAATCCTAAGCATATAGAAGCAATGGGATGTGTCTGCTATTTGCCCCAAATAAAACTTAAAAACTGCTCCATTTTCTCTGTACAGAACAGTATGCCTTGGAATGATGCCCACAGGGGGGCCAGCATGGGCTATAGTGGGCCCTGACTGTTGTGCAGAGGAGGGGTAGGCTTTTTGGTGGGAAATTTGGGGGTAGAGTTGGGAGTAGATTATAAAAGTGGCTGTTTTCCCGGGTTTAGGAACTTGTGGTTAGCTTACCTGGTTGCGTGTCCCTCCCTCCCTTTATTTTGTATGTTAGTTTGTGTTGTTTTTGTCACAGTCTGTGGGGCGGCAGCTTGCCAGGTATCAATGGGGTTAATGTGGTAGTAAGTGAATGGTTGGTAACATCTGGTGGGAGGTTCTTGGCTGTCAGTGCTGGGAACCTCAGGTCAGGGTGGGGGCATATGGGTATGTCCCTTCCTTAAGTGGTATTTGGTTATGGCGCCTGGATTACTTGGCAAGCTTGGTGTGTTCATTGTGTTTATTGTATATATTTACATGTTTGTGTTTTGAGTCATTGTCCTTGTTAACCCACCTATGTTTCTTGTTTCAGGTTTTGGCGTGACAGTGACTCTAATAAATGAAATTGGCTGTGGCCTTTTCTTATCCATATTCAATGATGTGTGGTGTCATTATTGGGGTTAATGGGGGTTAAACCTAGCCCGGAAAATCTAGGCTACAACAGTCATTAGGGTTACCATGTTACTTTTACTATAGGACAATGAATGCATCATAGGTGTGCAGTGTGCACCTGTTGCTCTACATATGGATTCCTCTAAACGCCTTTATACCAAAGGGTATGAACATCCTTTAGGCTAGGGGTACAACAACTTCGCTTAGGGAAAGCGCTTGTTATATTATGTGTATTATTGTGGTTCTATTCCTCAACTGTGTGTGTATAATTTTCAAAACCTATATTTAGGCAAATGGAAGCCTCCCTATCTCTACATGAAATCTGGACCATGGTGTGGGACCTCAATCCAGTATTGTGAGATGATTTGTACACATGGTTCAGATGATAACAACTATGCTACTGCACAATTAATACCTTGCAATTCCTCTGTGTTCAGCATACCACGCTGTTATTTTATCCTGCCACATTTCTGAAGTCATCTGATACTGTTGGAGCACCTAGAAAAGTAAAGCCACACACGCATTTAAGATGCAGTGAATCATCAAAACATTGTCGGAGTTCTAAATTAACTCATACCCATTATAAAGCCAGATTCATTTTTAATACTGACCGAACAATCCTATATTCATACACATCTCATATAATATATATTGCTATATAAGGGAAAAGCTGTTTTATTTTTACATATATGTCTTAAATTGTCTGCAATCATTTCTGGATATAACAATACTATTTTCTACCCCCAGCATTAAAGACATCAAAGAGGTGATTCGACAAACCATCAAATTTCTCCTCCATGAAGTTATGTTGCAGGTGGTCCTTGTTACTCACTTCTGATGATTCTACTCCCTGCACTTGTTCCTACTTACATTTGTTCCTATCACACGGCTATTAGATAATTCTGATGATTCCTTTTACTGTCCTCAGTCTTTTCATTTGTAGGTGTCTTGTATGGCCCTTTTCTACAGCTGTGCTTCACAATTTGACTAGCGCCTCCCAAGTGGCTGCTTGGCATACCCAATATGCAAGCACATATTATTAAAATGCTGCCGGTGGATACCCAGAAAAACATTTTGGTTCTGCAAATTACCTTTTTATTTTTTTCAATTAAAGATCAAATCTGGTTTGAAGTTTTTACATCATAAATAACTAGGTTGAATGGTTCTTATATGACCTGAAATGTTATGTTTCTAGATTTGAATTGCCAGAAGGCAAAAAATAATACAATAAATGATGGTGAACACTGAGAAAAAACTAAGTAAGACATGCACCAAAATATAAGGTATTATTATGAAACTGTTTACTTATGTACAGAGTAGTTTTATTCTCAAGAAATGATGCACCAAAATGGATACAGTGCAATTACTCCATGGCACTCCTTTTGATTTGTTATTTTAGGCTATGATGATTAATCATTCTATACAGGATACATGAACCAATACAGATCATATTGTCCTCTACACTGATATTTGGATATAGACTGATATATGCAAAAAAATGATATATATGATACATAATTGTATCCCTTTGCCATGATAAAAGCTCTGAGTTTCTCCTATAATGCCTGAAATTAGAAAATACATGGCAAGGGATCTGAGACCATTCCTCCACACAGAATCTCTCCAGATCCCTCATATTTCGAGGTCTACACTTGTTGACTCTCCTCTTCCTTTCACCCCACAGGTTTTCTATTGGGTTCAAGTCAGGTGACTAAGATGGCCAAGGCAGGACCTTGTGTTGATTTTAATGTATGTTTTGGATCATTGCCCTGCTGGAAGATCCAACCATGTCCAATTTTAAACTTTCTGGCAGAGACAGTCAGGTGTCCATTAAATATCTATGACACCATGTATTCCACCCAAAATTTCCAGTTCCTCCGGCAGAAAAACAGCCTCAAAACATTAAAGTGCCACTACCATATTTTACCATGGCCATGAGGTGCTTTTCCATATGGCTACCTCTTTGTGTGCACCAAACCCACCTCTGGTGTTTTTTGTCAAAAGGCTCTATTTTGGTTTCATCTGACCATAGAACCCAATCCCATTTGAAGTTCCAGTAGTGTCTGGCGGTTGAGTTTGTTTTTGCATGAGAGCAGAGGCTTTTTTTAAAAAAAAACCTTTCCAAACATATCATGGTGGTGTAGGCGATGTAGGATTGTAGTTTTGGAGGCTTTCTGACCACAAGAAGCAATTAACTTCTGCAATTCTCCAGCTGTGATGTTTGGAGATGTTTTGGCCCCTCAAGCCATCCTCTTCACAGTGTATTATAATGCAATGACAATATAGACACATGTCCTCTTCCAGGTTAATTCAGAACATTTCCAGTTGACTAAAACTTCCTGGTTATTGCTCTGATGTGAGAAATAGGCATTTTCAATGCTATTTTCTTATTGTCATTTGCCATTTTGTAAAGCTCAACAACCTTTTGCCATACATCACAGCTATATTCCTTGGTCTTATCCACTGCGATGAATAACTAAGGAAATTTGGCCTATGTGTCACCTAATATTTATGCCCATGTGAAATAGGAAGTAACGGTTGAACAATTTCCTGTTCCTAGTCCTAGTACCCAGGTGTAATAAAAAAAAATGTAAAATATCACTGGGAATATACTTCAACTACAGTTTTCTCATGTGAGTTCATAGGGATGCCAGTATTTTTGTGTATTGTATTGTAATTTATGTATCATAAATGTTTACTGGAAAAAAGCATACATTTATATATATATGGTATATTTCGGTGAGATAATAGAGATACCTTTAGAAAAATCTTAAAGAAACAATTTAATCGTTTATTTTATTTTAAAATTAAATACATTCTTTCCCACGTAAAAAATATGCAGGTATTCTAAGTTTTGTTTAGACAAGTGCCCTATGTTGTCAGGCTTCAGTGCTTTTTTGTCCTTTTTGTCTTAAGGTGGCATGAGTTACAGTTTATACTTACACGTTTGGGCAACAGTTCATCGTGAGAAAGAAAACCAGGCTTGTGAATATTAGGGTTGTAGTCGCCATACTGCAAAGTAAAAGGTGCAGTGTATCACTTTATCTTGTATATACTTTATTGTAGATATGTATATGAACCCTACTCATAAAGATCACAACAGAATTAAAAGACTGTTATTCACAGATAAAAAAAAGTTATTAACAAGAGTCAACCATGGTCTAAAAGGGAAAGGTCCAAGCAAAATCACAAAAACAGGTAATTAATTGAAAAAATGTATAATTTTACATTTCAATGTGGCAGCTGGTATCCAGGGGACCATTGTCATTCTTCAGCCCCAGACAGACTTAAAAGCAGCGTGGACAGGATATGGCAAGGATATTACAAGTTCTCCTCACCCGGATTGAAGCTCACCTTTGCTTGGACCGCATACGATGCCAACAGGACAGATGCTTCAGGAGAGCAATGGATTTCTTCATCCAAAATTTGCTTTTTAACCTGAAATGTAGATACGAAAACTGATAAAACCATATGTTCAGCAATTCCCAAATTTGTCTTTTAGAGTTGATTTAATAAATAAAACATGATTATTATCACACACCACAATCTAATCCACTATATATTATTTTTTTAACTATTAGTGACATTTGTAAATATGAAATAGCCTAATTATAACACACCAAAGAGAATGTCAGGAGTGCAGTCATAAAACTACATCATGACCTTCAAAGTGGTGGCGTAACAACCATGTTCACAGGGGTGGCAACTGTCACCAGGCCTGCCATGTAGGAGAACCGCCACTCTAGGTGCCCTGGGGACATCAGCGACCACTTGTCCTCTCGCACGGGCCTGCAAGCTGGGGTCGCGTCGGCCCACACCTTACCTGGCGCTGGCAAAGGCAGGATCTTTGGTACAGACAGGCTGTTTGGGGAAAGAAATGTCACAGGCAGGCTGTTTGGGGCAAATATGGCACATGTAGGCTGTTTGGGGAAAAATATGGAACTGGAAAGCAGTTTGGAGACAAAGATGACACAGACAGGCTGTTTGGGGAAAAATGATAGAACTGACAAGCTGTCATGGCACAGACATGCTCTTTGGGGGTAAATGTGGCACATGGTGCTTGTGACGTTGTGGGGCCGTGGCAATTTTTGCACAGGAGCACTGTGGTTCCTAGTTACACAACTGCTTCAAAGTAGTTAGGAGCTACTCTGGATATGAAGAAAAATCTAGAAAACTTGCAGATGGAGTTTAGACATAAAAAGAGTGGTACAGAAATAGGAAAGAAAATATGTCAAGAAGAATGACCATGAGTGGGGCTAGAATTATGCCTGTTCCCTTTCGCTTGTCCAAATCCTCTTGGTCAGAGCACTTTACGTGAATGTATATAGCATTATATTAATATATTTTTTTAGAAACTCTGTTTCCATCATACCCAGTCCTGTGGTGGCTGTAGGTGGACTTACAAGTAATACAAATTTTACTGGGGATTTTACAACAAGCAAACAATGGACCGTGGTATCAGACAAGGGGATAAAAAATAAAAGAGAACCCATAATAATAATGATAACAAAAAATCACAGAATGTCTACATACTCTAGGGCGGGATATTGAAAATGTTTTCTTCTTGGAGCATGTGCATAAGGAAGTAGTATAATGAATCACCCCTCTGACCTGCAAGACCACCTCATATGGGGAAATCCAGTCCTTTCCCAACCATATAGCAGTTTGGGTGTTCCTTGGCCTGTAAGTGATAGTGAGAGTTGGTAGGGGCAAAACTCACACAAAAAAATTCAGAGACGGCTGCAAGGATTGGTAAAGCGGCGAGCCAAACAGCTATAATCTACCCTCACCTTGACTTGTAAGAAAAAGGGGTGATTCCCCCCACCGGGATAGGAGTTGTTTGCCTCAATGGCACTCTAAGCTCATTGGAGGATGTGAATGCAAGCCAACAGAACCAGGTTGCAGTGTACTTCAGCATGTCATCTGTTGCGATGTGCTCCTCCATGACTCTCAACCCAGTCTCTGAATGACTGTATAGTTGGCCGCCTCCAGTGCACAGGGATAAAGCACTTTAAGGGGCCGTTTATAGGAGGACAAAGACCTCTCCACGTTATGGAGCAGAATCACACCCGGGGCAAAAGAGAGGCTGTCACCCTCTCCACTGTCTGATGGTTGAATCAAGTTGCATTCCCACCAAATATGAAGGAAGGTTCCCATCCCCATAATACATCCCCAGCAGGCCGGGTTCAGCCCAGGGTCCATCCTGCTGACCTGATCTGGCATCGTATACCACAAGGTGAGTACCGTATTTGCTCGATTATAAGACGACCCTGATTATAAGACAACCCCCCAAAATCTGAATATTAACTTAGGAAAAAAAGAAAAAGCCTGAATATAAGACGACCCTAAAGGAAAAAAGTTTTACCAGTAAATGTTAATTCATGTAAACTATTTTTTTTAATAAAAGCTATGATTGAGAAAAATATTTTTTTTTTGTTTTTATTTCTTTTATATTTTCTATTGTATTTTCCAACCTGTCCCCCAGTTACGCACATCTGCCCCCAGGCTTGCCACACCAATATGGCACTGTGGCCCATGATATGCCTTTTAACCCTCTATATGCCACTGTGCCCCATGGTATGCCTTTTGACCCCCTATGTGCCACTCTGCCTCCAGAAATGCCTTATACCCCTATATCCCATTCTGGCATTTAGGGGGTTAAAATGCATATTATGGGGCAGAGTGGCATATAGGGAGGTATAAGGCATTCCAGGAGGCAGAGTGGCATTAAGGGAGTTAAAAGGCATTATATAGAGCACTCTGCCTCCAGAAATGCCTTATACCCCTATATGCCACTCTGGCATTTAGGGGGTTAAAAGGCATATTATGGGGCAGAGTGGCATATAGGGAGGTATAAGGCATTTCAGGAGGCAGAGTGCACTATTAAATGCCCCCTTAACGCCACTCTGCCTCCTGAAATGCCTTATACCTCCCTATATGCCACTCTGCCCCATAATATGCCTTTTAACCCCCTAAGTGCCAGAGTGGCATATAGGGGTGTAAGGCATTCCAGAAATGCCCTACACACACACACACACACACACACACACACACACACACACACACACTTACTTACTTACCGGTGCTTCCAATTTCCTGGTGTATTGCCGGTAGCGGGTTGACGTCTCATTCCGCGGCAGCCGGAAGGAGGTGGAGTTGGCAGCGGGGGTTTGTATGCGTCCGTCGCAAATACCTTCCCCGGCTGTCAGAGATCAGGAACTCTGGAACAATGATCTCTGACAGTCGGGGAAGGTATTTGCGACGGACGCATACAAACCCCCGCTGCCAACTTCACCTCCGGAAGCACCGGTAAGTGTGTGTGTGGGGGGGGGGGCGACGACAGGAGGATCCAGGTCCCCTGCAGCGGTGCGGGGGATCTGGATCTTAGTCTCCTAATCAGACCTCTATTTGAGGTCTGATTAGAAGACGACCCCGATTATAAGACGAGGGGTATTTTTCAGAGCATTTGCTCTGAAAAAAACCTCGTCTTATAATCGAGCAAATACGGTATTTTGTATACTTGGATCCCTGAGGCAACCAAGCACTTGTGAGTAAGATTGCAGTTCCTCTCTCAGAGCATACTCTCCCAGCTACCCATGAACACAGGAGGTGCATCATCATTTTTGGCCAGAAGTAACTGGTACAGCAGGGAGATGCCTGCAGACAAAGTCGTTCAAAGCCTGTAAGCTGATGCTTCCCAGGCAATGAAGACAGATGCGTAACTTGTAAATACTTGAAGTGAGGCAAGCCACTGATTAGTCTCGGAGGCAGAAGCCACTCCAGGGGAAGGACTCCTACCCCCCACACACAAGTGAGGCCCTGACTAGCTTGTGGACCTCCAGGAAGTCCAGGTATCCCCTCTCCATCCCAGGTTCAAAGTGCAGGCTTCTGGCAAGGGGCAGTAATGGGGAAGTGAAGTAAGAAATCATATCTCCAACCCCTCTGGATCTCCAAATCCCCAGAGAAGCCCACACAAAAGGGTTCAGGATGGTTGTCTGTCTATTGGCGTCGGAACCGAACCTCAAGCTGCCTCGGAGGGGAAAGTGTACCAGCAATTGCTCCATCTTTATCCACAGGCTGGTACTCACACTCCACTGTTATCTGCATATGAGATGCCGAGAAGTACTTGTGGAAGTCTGGCAAGTCCAAGCCCCCTTTGTCTTGGCATGTCAGCAGTGAGTTTCTTAACCTAGGTCTCCTACCCCCAAAATGAAACTAGTGGTCATGGCTCTCAGAAACTTGAAGAACCCCGTAGGGATCAGGACTGGGATCATCTGGAATAAATATAAGACCCTAGGTGGGATGCCAGGAGACATGACGTAAATCATTCCGGAGCGACTTACTTGCAAAACACAAATTTTAGGCAGTGGCACCAAATCTTTAAATCAGAAAAGCCCAGGCCTGACCCCTTTGCCAGCCCTCCCCTGACAAGTTATGCTGCTTTGTTCATGCTGTGCTTAAAGCTATGTTGGAAACAGCAGGCATATGTGAATGAGGGAACATCGCTTGGGTCGTTATATTCAAGTCTTAAGGAAGGGAGATGGCCCAGTGGAGGAAGTAAAAATATGTCTTGGCCAGCAGCAGCTAAGCAGACCATGCAGCCGACTCCACGATGGCAAGGAAAAGCATAAATTGAACCCCTTGCTGGACAACAAAGGAAGCCATAATTTGACAAATAGACAGAGCAGTCTATACAACATATTAGGTTTTGTTGGCTTTAAGCACCTTCTTTGTAGCATACAGCTATGAGTGTCAAGCATCTAATGCATAAATGCACGAGAAGGGCATCTATGGCTTACACTGGTACATGCAATCAAGCCCTAGCCAACAGCTTACATACACGTACCTTCCTTCACACAAACATAAGTACATACGTAAAAAATACACTTGTTTTGTATACTTTTCTCATTCCTATTATATATTCTATGTATATCCAATTGCATTATTATACACAATTATGTTGTAATTATTGTAAAACTGAATGGAATGAAAATCATCAGCAATCAGCAGCAATGTGTACTCGACGGACTCTCGCTCTCTTTCACACACACACACAATTTGTATAAAATAACTGCAAAATTTCCCTCATGCAAGTCATTAAAAGTAACACCCATAACTGACAGGCATAAGAGAAGAATCTGATTCCAAGCTTCCTCCTATACTTTGTCTGGGCAAGCCTTCCGCTTGCAGCTATAATGTGACACGCTCCTCCTTACAGCAAGTCTCAATCTGTCTGCTGGTCCTCAGCTCTGGGAATGATAATAACGCTTTGCCATGTCAAACAAAATAATATAATGTACAGTATGTGTACTTTCTTTACCTATTAGAAATACCGGTATTTAATATTTATAATAATATCAGTAATGTAATTAAAAAAACAGTAGGCTGAGTAGCGCCTGGCCCAGTGTGCTTAGACTGACCATGATTACATGATTGCCCTTTCAGCAATAGATAGATCATAGAATCAGGGAATACTATGCACACTGTGCTTCGTCCACAGATATACAGCATGCCAATAATGTGACTTTATGTGCATATTCAAACTGTCTTTTACTAAATTAAGACATGAGCTATACGTGAAAATCTCCATCCTTCACACAATTTTCTCTACAATGATCACAAGAAAAGGGCTGATTTTAGAGGAGCAGATACGCCCCTTTTTCAGTAAAATAAACTGAATTTGTTCCAGTGATCCCTATTTTGGGTTGAGTTCCTTATTGAAAAAATGCAGCCCAATGGCTAGATGCTGACGTTTGGGAATAAGCCGTGCCATGTTTCCGTATGCTCATAATGCATCATTAATTCTGTATTTACATCAGATCTATGAGAAGGTGTGCATTTGTTGATATGCGTCCATCCACTCCCATTGCATTTTTCCTAGTGGATGATTTCAGAAACAAAGCCAGCTACACCCCATTCTGACTATTTGCACTCTTGCTTGGTACAGAGTCTAATAGGTCATAAATAATTCACTTTGAAGCACTCTGCAATGTGTGGATGCTGGGAATACCTTTCGTTTTACATTATTAGTAGTAGTAGCTGTACATACGTCCAAGCAGCCTAAGGAGTAGTGTGTTGGGAGACAGCAGGAGAGAGGCTTCGAAAAAAGGTAAAGCAGCGGTAGGTTGGGAGCAAAGAGGGGAAGACAACCTGTCGGTGGATTGTTCTTCCTGAAGAAGTGGGTCTTGAGGGACTTTTTTGAATGACTAAAGATAAATGGATAGGATGATAAACCAGGATAGGGTATTCCAAAGGAATACTGAACCGTCTCACTTTTCACAATAAAAACCTGCCAAGAAATACACAAGTAGATGCCCGAGCTAATGACTGACCTGCAAGAAAAAGAGATGCTGCGTGATTTCTTGCACTAGCTCTTCTGACACATTTTCAGGGTAAAACTTTGCCAAAAAGCGTAATTTTATTGGATCTTCCTTTGGAACTTCCTGGTGTAAAATCTGTTGGAAAAAGAGAGTACATGTAATAATCAATAAAGGGAATAGCGAACTACAATAAAGTACGTGTCTAAGGTTGGCAACTCCAAGTATATATATAAATTTCCCTCTCCTTTCATGAATGTGTTGACATGATATAAGTAAATATGATCCCTTGATTTCATTTTAAATGTTATATATATATATATTTTATATATACGGTATATATTTTCATAGTATCTTAATTATTGGTTGCATTGTAGACATCTGTTGTTATATGCAATCAGAGTTTGAAGCAAAATTATTAATTAATAATTAGTTTTATGGACTGCACTATAAAGTCAAGAAAACCTACTGTATTTTAAGCAAATCTATTCTACGTTTCTGAATGGTAAGCCTAGGAAGCGTAAAATCATCAGTGACTATATGCAATATTTCATTCCCGTTAATCCAGATTTCATTGGAATGAAGAATGGGTGGGTCCTTAAAACCAGGATTTAACATGTACCTTTTATGTGGCCAGTATGCATAATGCTTTCAGTTTCCAGGCAGTGAATGCAGGGTTTACAGCATAAAAAAACAAGTATCGTACTCTGTATATATTTATACATAAAAGTAAGTACACTCCCAAATATACAATGAAAAACAACCCTTCTTATTTTTTTTTATTTCATATTGACCCTAACAATAAGATGAACAAATGAAAATTTAAAAGGCTTTACCTATACTATTTACAGGGAAAGAAGCAAGAAGTACTAACTGCATTTAGTGGAATGAATATGAACTGCCAATTACATCCAAGTAGTTGTTATGACCACATTGTCTTGGATATAGTAGTTTGTCAAAATGGTTGGCAACAAGTTAAAATCAAAAAAATTCTGTAAACTCTAATCTAATTTACTTTTAGCCTTAAAAATGTTTCAGGGGACAATTCTAGGGCAGATTGGAGCAGAGGAGAGAGGTATACCTTCCCTATTTAAGATGCACAATCTCTATTTATATGCACTGTCCTACTGGCTCGCCAATCTGCCCCACTGTCCCACTTTTGCAGGCAGTGAAGACCAAGGGCTGGTGGGCAGATCCTCTGATCTCCCATGATTGCCCATGGAGCAACCCAGCAGGTTTGCCCCTTCATAATGTATATCCAATGCCTCCAGAAGAATGTTCCATCTCACTACAATTCAAACAGAATCAACCCCAGTAACTTCTTACCTTCTTATCCAAGTTCAGCCAATTATCCATCCCATTTGCTGTAAACTGCAATCCAAAGAACCATGTCTCTTTTAACACCAATGTCCTACAAACCAAATCAAACAGATCTTTCCCCTTCCAACTCATCTGTAGGTCATAAGAAAACAAGTTTATGTGGTTAATCCACTGATTAGTGACAAGAGTGACCCATTCAACCCTCAGAACCTACATTAGCTTGACTGTAATGGCGCAACTTTTAGACACAGGCTTATATATTACTGAGTCACTTGTTAAGCTATTCATATATTACTAGTTTAAAGCAAACCATACATTCAATCACATGATATCATGACAAAAATATAACTATTTATAGAAATGCATTTATATAAATACAAATATGCCAAACCAAATAGTAAAGGTAACACTTCAAACTACAAATGTCCAGCACTGATAAGGCTAATCAAATACATGGAGGTTTGGCATTTAAGCAAGTTAATAAGACACTCAAGCCAACTTATGCACTTTATATTATCATTTTGTCCTCGTTGGGAATGCATTGAGGGACTGAGCAGTTAGACCCCCTGCAATGTTTGCCAAGCCAGTGTTGGAGGTGACTAGTGGTAAGTATATCATGTGCCAGGACACGCATTCGCTGGAAAAAGTGGTGCATATGGATGGATTCTGCAAGGGACATACCATGAACTTCAATAAGTGGACCTCTCAGCTATCATATAACAGTGACAGTTAGGAGCCAGCTATGGCTCCTGCTGTCCGAGGGCAGGCAAGGCTGTCAGAATACAGCCTTCTCCCTGTCCAAAAGGGTTCTCTATAGAGCCTGTCATGGTATCCAACTGGCAACTGGCTTGACCTTTGAAAAACAAATTGAGATGTTCAAATATCGGCTGCTAACCAACCCTACTACTTGTGTGCGTATATTGTTACACTTGAATTAGGGTGGCATTCCATATAATAGCTGAATTTCTTACTTCGCCTATAACATAAAGGTATGGTGTGCATATTTATAAAGGATGAGATTACTGTCCTTTGAAAATGAGTTCATTTCAGTTGTGATGTTAAAGTGGCTCCAGGGCCTTGCCAATTTAGCAGATACAATTGAATAAATCTATCTCCACGGTTCCTGTTATGACTTGTTCATTGTGAAACAAGTGAGAGTAAAACATCGTCACACATAGAACGTTCCGGAAAGATAAACAAGATCATTGCACAATAATGAGCTAGCTTTGCTTACTGATCTCTGTGCATAGCTGAAACATGTAATGGTTTAATATCATGTAGAGATTTATTTTCCACCTATTTGCTCAAAATAACATTGAACACTCAATATACCTATCCAGAAGGAACCATACTGAGGCCTCTGTAGATGTCAATTACCCCACAAGTTTGAGCCAAATAAATTTTAAGCAGTTTAAGTGGACATGTTGTTGTGTTAATTAAGAGTGCATGCATGTAAGTATATGTGTGTTAGTGTGTGTTAGCATGAGTTTGTAGGTATGTGTAAGTGTGAGAGTGTGTGTATAAACATGTGTGTGTCAGTCCATATGTTAGTTACCAGGGAGGGGGGTGGTGATGATTAAAAACATTAACCAACAAAATGCATATCAGTTTCTACCAAACAGTTGTATATTATTCCTGCTCTTTACTATTTATCACAATTAAGAAATACAATAATAATTAAAAACATACCTCACAATTTAATTCCATTTCAGCATCCATCCTTATAACCTTAACTTTGAAAGTCTTTGGCTGCTTTTTTCTTGTCCCATGGATAGACATGTCTGAAGCACTCAATGTATTCTCCACATGGAATCTGAAACCTAACAACAGCAGAGCACTGACATTAGTAATATAAAAATGTATATAATAAATATATATATATACAGTCATGTGATAAAGAAAGTACACACATGACATATTACACCATGTCATTATTTATTCAACAAAAATAAAGCCAAAATGGAGAAGCCATGAGTGAAAACACCTTATGATTCAATAGCTTGTAGAACCACCTTTGTAGCAATAATGTAAAGTAATTTCTGTATGACGTTATCCGTGCTGTGGAAGAATTTTGGCCCACTCTATTTTGCAACGTTGCTTCAGTTCATTGAGGTTTGCGGGCATTTGTTAATGCACAGCTCTCTTAAGGTCTTATAACAGCATTTCAATCGGGTTGAGGTCTGGACTTTGATTGGGCCATTGCAACACCTTGATTCTCTTCTTTTTCAGCCATTATGTTGTAGATTTTCTGGTGTGCTTGGGGTCCTGTTGCATGACCCAATTTTGGCCATGTTTTAGCTGTCGGACAGATAGTTTCATATTTGACTCTTGAATAATTTGGTATAAAGAGGAGTGCATAGTCAGCTGCAAAACAAGCCCAAATCATCACCCCTCCACCACCGTGGTTGACAATTGGTATGAGGTGTTTGTGCTGATATGTTGTATTTGGTTGTACTGTCATGAACTTTAGCATTTAAAATGCTAACTGAGGCCTGTAGAGTCTGAGATGTAACTCTTGTGTTTTTTGCAATTTCTCTGAGCATTGTCTGACCTTGGGGTGAATTTGCTGAGACGTCCACTTCTGGGAAGATTGGCAATGGTCTGGAATGTTTTCCACTTGAATAATCTTTTCACTGTAGAATGATGGACTTGAATTGATTGGAAATGGCTTTATAACCCTTCCCAAATTGCTAGGGAACAATTGCTTCTCTAAGATCATTGCTGATGTCTTTCCTACTTGACATTGTATTAACAATGAATGCTCCAGACCAGCAAACAGCTAAAACTCTGGCTTTTATTGAGGTGGTCACAATTGCTGATGATCAATTACTTAGCATTTCAATTCTTATGGAAGCAGGGTGTATTTAGTTTTTCACACATGGCTTCTCCATTTTGGCTTTATTTTTGTTGAATACATCATGACACAGTGTAACATGTAATGTGTTATTGTTCATCTGAGGTTGTATCTAGATCCAAGATTGTATTGAACTATGGAAACCAAATGCTTCTTATAATGGACCCCATGAAGACCATTACTTATTAGATGGTAAAAAAACAGTGTACAATCCTCAAGAGCTTCCGGAAATAGTGATAGAGCTCCTCTTTGCTACCAAAACAAAACAATGCCCTGAGGGAGTTTCAGCAGGTGCATCTACTTGAGTAGCCTGTATTCTCTCCCCAAGGGGAGATGTTATGATGGCCAGTACTCGGTTTGGAGGAATAATCAGACTAGAAGGGCTCTCCTCCTTAGCATTCGAGAACTGTCTAGAGAAAGCATCAGCCTGGATATTTTTAGTCCCTGGCAGGTACTAGACCACATATTTAACGCAAGATAAAAATAGGGTCCATCAGGCCTGCCTCTGAGTCAAGAACTTAGACTGGGACAGGTAAGTGAGGTTTTCACGATCTGTGAGGATCAAGATTGGGATAGAAGTTGCTTCGAGCAAATGCCTCCATTCATTCCTTGGAACCGAGTATTATCTCTAGCATCTCAGGTAACTAATTTCCTAGTTGCATTCTGCAGGACTTTTTGGAGAAACACCCACATGGGCAGTGCCGGCCCAAGGCAAAATGCCGCCTGGGGCGAATTTTAAAATGCTGCCCCCCCTTATCTACCCTTCCTCTCCCTCCGTTCCTCCCCCCCTTGTACTTACCTTTCAGCAGTCCTGCGGCGAGTCTCCCTGTTCGGTCTCCGTGCCGGCTTGTAATGCTGAGCGCTGGAACAGGGAGACTCGCCGCGGAGGAGAGAGAGAGGGGCGCCGAGCGGGTATTGACCACTCGGCGCCCCTTTCTCTCTCTTTCGCTTTAAAAATTTTTTAAAAAAAGGGCTTGGGGCGGCAAGGTGCCGCCCCTTCAAAAGTGCCGCCTGGAGCGATTGCCCCACTCGGCTCCATTGTCGGGCCAGCCCTGCACATGGGTGCAACTGGCTCCCAGGAGTAGGACATTGAGACATAAGGGTGCCTACTCCTGTATCAGACGCATCTACCTCAAGCATGAATAGAAGCTCAGGTTTCGGGTTTGCCAAAATGGGAGGTACGGCAAAAGCACCCTTTAATGACTCAAAGGCTTTGATTGCCTCCGGGGACCAGTGAGAGTTGTTACCATCCTTTTTGGTCATGTCAGTAAGGGGTTTTACAATAGAGAAAAAATTACGTATGAATTTCCTGTAGTAGTTAGCGAACCTGAGGAACCGTTGAAGGGGAAAACTGGGGAAACTGACCTCTGAAATCACCTACCCAAAGAAGGTGACCTATTTGGGGTGGAACTCACACTTCCCCAGTTTGCAAAATAGATTATTCTCTCATAACTTTTGCCGCGTTCGGGCAACACCTGTACGTGGAAGCGGAATGGATCAGAATGTCGTCTAGATATACCACCACACATTATTGGAGCATGATTTATGAATTTTTGGCCCTCCTTTATCCTTACCAAATTATATGCAAATCGAGCTTAGTAAACACCTTGGACACTTTCAAGGAAGCGATCAAATAGCTCTGTAGTAAGTGGAATCGAGTAGGGTCTCAGTTCTCCGCTCTTTTTCTTCAAGAAGAAGAATTCGGCCCCAGCAGGAGAGGAGGACTTACGGATGAACCACTGGGACAGCGCATCTGCATCATACTTCTCCATGGCCTTATTTTGTACGGCAGATAGAGGGTAGATGCAACCTCTAGGAGGTAAGACACCAGGTTGCAGCTCAATTGTGCAATCGGAAGGTGGGAGCTTACCAGTCTGGCCCTTATCGAATACATATCAAACTCCTGGTACTCTTAGAGCAGCAAAGATACCGGAGAAGTGGTTACCACTTTCATTAGGCATGTCTTGCAACAGTTGGGCAACCATGCCATGACCTCAGCCCTTACCCAATCAAACGTGGGCTTGTGTTTATGCAAACACGAATAACCCAGGACCACAAGTTAATCAGAAGAGTGGATCACCTGGAATTGTATGATTTCGTGATGGAGAGCTGCCATCAATCACCTCAATGGCAAATCGCAGCTGCAAAGGAATAGAGTGTCTCTGGGTGAAGGTGCTGTCGATAAAGACGCCCGCTGCCACAGAGTCAATGAGTGCCTCTGTAATGATGGAAATCTTGCCCCACGAGAGGCCTACCAAGACTAGAGGTTTATCCTAATGGATAGCCAGGGACGCCGAGACGCCACCTAAGGCTTGTCCCCCTGTGGGACCTTAGGTTCGCAGCAGGTGCCTGTCCTTACCGCAGTAAAGGCACAGGCCCTCCCTCCTCTTCTCCTCAACTGAAAAATGGGTAAACACAAGCTGCATGGGCTCCACATTACCCAAGATGTCGATACCAGGAGGTGAGGGAGGCACGGGTGGGGAAGAAAAGCTTGGGGCTTTCATTTTCCAGATGTTGTGCATGAACATGCATTGCTCAATAGCTGTCAATTGGTCTACTGGCTCATCAAAATTATTTCCATTTTTTTCCCTGGTAGACATTTTTGTCCAACACAGAAATAATAAGTCTATTATGTCTTTTTTTTTTTTTGAGGAGAGGATAGAGTGTGTTACTTATAAGTAACAAATAAGTAAATTTAGCTTTACTAATATTTACACATAATATGCACCAAATTCTCTGCTTTATACATCTGCCATATGTATTATAAAGTACTGTTTCGGTAAATATGGCAGATGGGATATAACAACAGTTTTGTAACAGAACAAAAAACCCTTACCTGTCTTCATATATCAGGAAGAACAGCTTCGGCCAGAAGAGACATGTTTGGAATAGAGGCTCTAAATGCTACAAACTCATCAAAACAATTCTTTGCATAGAATCGATCTGCAGACTCCAGAGTAGCACCTGCGGAGTAATATTTTTGCTGTGTAATGGAAACAGAGTTTTTTTCTTTCTTTCTTTCATACGTTCTTCAGGTGTGGCATCAACACCATGTATACATATGTCTTGCTGTGTCGCCGTAAAATCATCATTGCTGATTCTTCATAAATATCTTTGTAGAAAAAATGTATATATATATATATATATCATATACATAAAACACACGCTCCTGTACAAAAGAATCTAGTCTGCTAAATTATATGAAGTTGAGTCATTTTGAAAACGAGCCAGCACACCTCTCCGGAGTCAGACACCTTCCCCTGTGTATGTGAGTTTAAAGAACTGAGGCATGCAAATCCATGACACATTTGCTAAGCTTTTAATGGCCCTATTCCCAGCCAATGAGGAATGAGCAATAAAAAGAAAAAAAAAAAAGGTGTTCCACCTGAATGGAATGGTAGACAAATGCGAGTAATTAGCAGGGTAATGCTTCTATCATCAGGCAGACTGTAATCTCTGGTACGGCAGGATCTTCTGCGAAGAAAGTACTTAAATATATATTAGATTTTCACACGGGAAGACATCTGAGGTTAACGTCATAGAAACCCACTAAATCATCCAATCAGCAGCAATAGTCCATTGGTTGCCATAGTTACAACATCAATTTTCACTAACTTTGCACCAGAATCGCTTTTTATACAAGGCTTCTTAAAATTGGTGTATTGAGAACAGCAAGGCGGTCCACATGCTTCAATCCTTAAACTTCTCCATACAGTGTAGAAGAGAATATAAGTGATCTTATAAATATACCGCGTGTTACTAGAGCTCATTTCTGGGCGTTTACACGGATGTACAGATATTCTGCTCACAACAATTTAACCCCCGGTGAGTTTAGCGTCCACGAGGGAATGCGCATAATGGGTAGGGTCACCTTCAACACAGAGCAAAAGGGGCAGCTGCCTAGGGCCCAGACTTGTCTTAGGGGTTCACAGCTGCTGTCTCTTAGGCATCCCATTAAAGATGGCTATTGTAGCCCAGACCTCAATCGCAGATCCCACAAGGCAACCTTGAGATGCATGGAAGAAGAATGACCCGGTGTGAGGTCATATCACCTGCGTTATGCTTCAACCGGTGGTGGCTGGACAGGAAAGGAAGGCGGATGTCCCTGTCCCACCTGTATCCATGTCATGCCACAAACGGGCCCCACCTTGGTGGCCCCATTACCTTTACCCGAAATTGGAGGTTATGTACAGAAGTGTTGCAGTGCCTTGATATATCTAGAATTCTACTTGTGAGCTTGTCATATACTGAGTTAGTAACCTTTTTATTCACTGTAGAGATTTTTCGCAGTTACTCTTCCTGTCGCCCCACCAGGCTGCTTGGGGTCCTCCTGCGTATTTACGACATGAACCTTTGGCTTTTGACCCCTTGTTTGCCAGAATCTCTTTGATCACGTTGTGTGTTTGCGTGTTACATCATGTATAACAAAGTATCTATTGCTGGAAAGAATGCAGTGTATATATATATATATATATATATATATATATATATATATATATATATACACACACGTACACCCACACAGTACTGGATCATTTATGTGTCTGATATTTCTTAGCATTTATATTAGACAGTCGTTACTATTATATTTATTATTTATGGATTTATACAGCAGCATAATTCATTGCAGCCCAACAATGGTTAAACAGGACTTAACCTGTTAAAACCATCATGACATCAATAATTATAAAAAAAAAAATATATATATATATATATATATATATCAGCTAGCTGACACACTGAAAAACGATGGCAGAGCAAACACACACACACCTGCACACAAAATCAATAAGATTTACACACAAAAACTATACAAATAAGCCTTTTGGTTTTCTCGTGCACCTGCGTTTGTGGATTACAACTCCCATCACCCACTGACAATCTGATGATAATGGTGATGGGAGTTGTGGCTCACATAAGCGAGTGCACGAGAAAACCAAAAGGCTGGTTTCAGGCCACTTTTGAAAAAACCTACGCGTGTTGTTTTTTTTTTTCAAATTCAAGACACTTACAATAATATATTTTGTTGTATTTTGGTCAACTGAACTGATTTGGAGATCATTTTCATGTACAATATAGAAATGTTTCATTACATTAATGTAGTCTTCGTATTAAATGTTGGACTATGCATCTAAAAAATCAAAAGAAAGCTCTGTCTTTGAAAGAAAATATATATCATTTTAGTATTATAATAATAATAATAATAATAATAATAAACATAGAATTTTATGGCAGATGAGGGCCATTCAACCCACCTAGTCTGCTTCTTTGGTCTCCGCTTAGATTCAGGATAACCATATCCCTATAACATACATGCAGCCACTCCTACTGGGTAGCTGTTCCACTCATCTACTACCCTATTAGAAAGTAGTAGTAATAATAATAATTCACTGAGCTGAACATAGCCTATATTGTCCCTAACCTATGATGACAAGCTGTATTGCTGTAATTCAGCTCTTTTTATAGCGCCTAACAAACGCAATACCTCACTGGTGTTAAAGACCCAATGTGGATGGAATGCACAGATGCAACCCTACAACCACACACCGCCACTAGTGGGCGCGCTGACAAATCACAGGCGCGCAATTCGCCCGGGCGTGGAAGGAGTTAAGCGTACGGCGCCGTCTTATGATGTCACGGAACTGGCAGAGGTCAGGGAGACAGGAAGTGGTTGCATGTGACACTGAGAGCTAGGTGAGTGTGTGTTTTGGAGCAAAGCATTCAAAGCTGCTGTAATTAGATAGCATACATAGTTAACTCATTGGGGGAATCTACTTAATTAACCAAATTTATTTATTATTCCATCTTGTGTATATATGATGCAGAAATATGTGTATTAGCATTTTACATATTGCTTGTCCCATCTTTACATTAGCCTAATGTTCCAGAAAGCATGTTGTGTTTTGTGTGTTGCTCCTTTGGTGCTTTAACACCGATTCCTCTTGTGATTACATAAAGATTGCACCCCAGGTCTTGCTTGGGTGGGATTCGGCAGATGTAGTAATAAGAGATGACTTCACTTGGAGTTGATGTGGCTTACAAATCAGCATGATATCCCAGAATTGCTCTTCTTTCATCTTGCTAATTAAGACTTGAAGGATTAACTTATATTGCTCTTCACCGCAGGTTCTCTTTTCAACATGTCGGCGGTACGTGCGGCTGTCCACGCGAAATGGGTTATAGGAAAAGTAATAGGGACGAAGATGAGGAAGACTGCAAAAGTCCGAGTGACGCGGATGGTGCTGGACAGCTATTTGTTAAAGGTGAATGTAGTGAATTTCCATTTTGTTCTTATCTAGTATAAGTGTTATAATACTCCTCCTGCCTTTATTCTAATAAGATGTGCAGCAACTGCTTTATGTTATCATGGGAAATATGTTTGAACAATTTTAAATTATGATAACACATTTGGATGAAAAGGCTGAATGGAATGAATGCTATAGAGTATTTACAATGGAATGATGGTGCTATGATTCATCTTCATATGACTGTCTTCCTTTCTTTCCGACCTGTCTAGTATTACAATAAGAGGAAAACCTATTTTGCCCATGACGCGCTGGAGCAATGCACATTAGGGGATATCGTGCTGCTGAAAGCTTTGCCCGAGAGGAGATCCAAGCATGTGAAGCATGAGCTAGCCGAAATTGTTTACAAAGTGGGCAGAGTGGTGGATCCTCTGACCGGAAAGCTGTGCGCGGGCACCGAATTTCTAGAAAGTCCAACAGAAGTTAATGTTGCGGAGCTGAACGACCAACTGGGGAATCTGGAAATTTCAGGAGAGCCAAAAGCAGAGAAGAATGTGGATCCTTGAGAACATTATCACGTGACTTTAATACCTGTTTCACCTAAGCTACAAGCGGCAGACTGGCCTCAGGACCCAGCCTCGTGTTATTTGCCTCCGTAGAAGTAGCCTTTGTGTACTCGATCTTTAGCTGGCTTGTGCAAAGGCGCTGATGTGAATTTGTGGTCGTTTTGTGTGCCGTGGTGCATTTTGGCCGTGCACGCAAAAAATGAGTGATGTTAAATGGCACTTCATACACCGTATAAATGTTTCTGTGACTCAATAAATCTGTAGCCTCTTATTTCTAAAGTAGATTTCACTTCTGTAGTAAAATCGGTTTATTAATTCGCAGCAGGATGGCTAGGTTGGCAACATTGCTTCTTTTTGTGGACTCAATGGGTTGCGATTGAAGGGTATCGCTGCCTAGACTCGGTTTGTACGTGCAGATGAGCAAACATCACACCTTAAAGAGACAGTCCAGCCTTCCAGCACTTTAAATCTAAGCTGAACACGTTTCCTTGTATGTGATATCATTTAAAAAATGAAAGCAGCCTGGGCTATGGGAAAATGTAACTCAAAGTCAAATAACATGGCCACTGGTTTAAGAAGGGGGAGGATACAGAAAAGCAAATGTTCTGCTGCGAGCACATACACCACTAACGATTAATTAAAAAGACTTTTTTGAGTGATAACTTTCTACAACTATTCTCTACAACTAATATTCACAAACACATAAAGGATCTTATAAAGCTTTATTCTCTGCAACATAAAAGGGATGCAGCAAAGAGCGAACAAGAATACAGTCTTGTTAATTCAAATGCTTGATTATTACAGTACAGATTTCCAAGCTTCGACAGACCTGCAATAATGGTTTTGCAATACGCAACTTGGTACGCTGCATACGAGTTGATAATTACCCAGTGCATATTGAGTAGTTCAGATTCTGGTATTTTGACCAAACTACTTAATGTAAAAATATTCATAGGGAGTTATTTATTGTCACTAGTGATACAGACTCCAATGTCCAATTCAGCATCACCATCAAAGAACGAGAGTCTTTAGAGCTGCGATGTAACACCCGCTCCGTGGTCGGTTAGCTGCTCGGCTTGAAATCAATCTAAGTACCTTCTGCCCAAGATACGTCTCGTTGGACCCGGAACGCTTGTTGAGGCAGTGATGGAGCTGACTGGCAGGGAGTATACCATGTGTCCGCAGGCATTAGTGTTTGACCGGGACCACATGCATTATCGAATGCATTAAAGTGCATATGATGGATGGAGTGTCCCTTTAATGGTGTGTTTAGTTAGTGTGATCGGTAATCACTTACATGTAGAAGAGACGCATCCTGATGTTAAGGTGAAATCATTTGCCGAACAGGCCCCTTGGAAGGGTCCCTTCAGCCCACTATGTTTTGCTTCAGACCTCTTCCTGAAAGGCCACCACACTGTTCTAAAATACTGACTACTAGTGCTGAAACGGTACTATAATGATACGTTATAGCATAAAACCATTATCTCGCTGTCGGTGGGGTCCACGTATCTACAGGAAGGATGCAGCACAACTGAATTTTTACCTTTTCATGAACATCTTTGTATTTAGGACAGAATCCGGTACTGTGGACACCTACTTGTTGATTCCATGGTTTATGGCGTTCCATCCCAAGTGTGACTTTGTCAACTGATCTTATTCTCTTCTTTAAATTGAGTTTGGCACACAAAGGCTTTAAAAAAGGGTTTACTGTTGATGAGTTCTCATGCCTGTTGCCTCGTGTGGTCCTTGTAAAGTGTTAGCTGCAGACACCTGCTTAATGAAAATGTTTCTGGGTATTGAGGAATGATGTTCACAGCTAAAAAAAAAAAAAGCCGAGGGTTCCATTTAAATGGAATATGCATTTGCCTATTTGATGTTCAGGAGATGGGTTTGGCTGAACATGTCACTAGACGTGACATACTCCCCACCAGTCAGCTTTAGCCAGTGACTGACTGGTCCAACATTCTTTAATCCGGGCCGGTTTGACTTGGACTGGCACGCTCACAGAGGCAGGAATGTGGACACTTACCACAATGTTAGGCGACCGCGTGGTAATTGTGTTGCTGTTTGCACGGTGTCAGGGCAGCTGGAAAAATGGCTCATGTGAAGGTAAGGTTGTGATGATGGTGTGGCTTTGGGTGAGTGAGTATAAGAGTGTGCGTTTATGTTAGTGTGTAAATGTGTGTTAGTGTCAGTGTTGTTAGCGTTAATTTGTCTTATTAAACAGTGTTTTTTACTCCTCTATTCAGATTTGAAATTTGGCATCGCAAACAGACAGGCATCTTGAAATCTTGTTAGACACAGAAAACACTACAAGAACTTGTGAATATTTATATATGTATATATATTTGTGTGGCATGTATGGCAACAAACACGCTTCAAGTCTTCAACTGTGTTTGGGAAGCATTGGGATGTCTTTTATGACCATCTCTACAGTCTTTCTCCTTGGGTTTGGTATTGCTGACCCATCACACGCTGGCACATTCAGGATCTTAGCAACTCCTAGTTCTCTCTCCCTCTTTGTTCCTCTCCATAACTGTAAAAATACTAATATCCAACCTCGGAAAAAGTTGTAGTTGGTATGATGTACTTATGATGTACCTAGTATGATGATATGATAATATGTTACTCCTTTTGTCCCAAAGGATTAGTACGCCAATGTGAATTTTCTCAACATGAGGGCACCGCAATAAAGATTTAAAGTTAAAAAAAGACATGCTTTCCAAATGTTTTCCCTTTTTATTCTCCGTTTCATCTCTTTCAGTGTTAAATGTGGAGACAAATAAGCCCTTTGGATTTTCAAACATAATTCATTTTGTTTATCGAATACAACTGGCACATTGTATGCATTCATCTGTAAACTACAGGTTTATATTGAGATCTATCAAAAACACATGCTCCATTAGAGCACAATCCCTCCTTTTTTAATAAGGCCATCTGTTCAGGTGTAAATTAAACACTGATAGCAGATCTATAAATCACGAATACTTTTTGGCAGTGCTTTCAGTTCCATATGGGTATAATAATCATTTCCCTATCTCTTATAAACCCCTCTGCAGCAGTCTACTCTCCAGGTTCATTTCAGCCAAACCTCACGCGCGACACCTGCTAGTGGCTTAGTCGCCGCGCCATCTGCTGGCCGCATTAGGTATTACACACGCGCTCCTCCCCGCACCCTGACGTTCGCTGGCAGCACGGCAGACTGTGCAAGATGGCGAGCCGATCCGTGTCCGTGGCTTTGAGTAGGGCGAACAGGATTCAGGCCTGCGGGCTGAGTCCTCTGCTGATCAGGTAAGACGCGACAATTACCGAGTTTGTCTCCTTTATAGCCGTGCGATGCCCTCCAAACACGTCCCAGGTCGTTTTCTATTTGCTTGTACACATTCACAGTCCTGATCATACCTCGCCGATCAATCACCATTAGTATTGGAGCGGGGCTTATCGTATCGGTGTGTGTTGTCTGTGCTTATTACATGTAACCCCATGTTACATTAACATACATGTCTTTGCAAAGTCCCTGGCGTTTGACGGATCACAGCAGGACCTGTTCAAGGTCACTGCCCTGGACATGCTCCTAGCATGTAGCTGCAGGCTGCCCCATCACACAGACCCTGGCTAATCATTACTCCACTGACAGTGCTGCTCTATCAGGACTGCTCCTCCACTATTAAAGCACTTTATATAGACCGATGAGATATGCCTGTTTAATAACAGCTGGGGGCTGGCAGTTGCTTATTTCCATGGCCTGGGGTTATATCTTTTATGTGGACACAGCACCTTGATGAGACGTATTCAAATGGTCATCTTCCTACCAGTTTTCTCTTTTGATTAGTTCTTCTCGCTAAAGAAAAAAACAATTGCAACATAGTATATAAAATTATAAAATATAGCTACATAAGTCCGGTAATGTTTTTATATATATATATATATATATATATATATATATATATATATATATATATATATATAATATAGCCAGTAGGTTGGACTCATCTGCTGTGAAACTACAAGTCACACAATTCTTCGCATTGGTGTCATTAACAGACCCCAGGGCATATGTTTCCTTATCAATATGTTTTGTGAGTTCTTTTGGAATTAGGTGACATAACTTTGTAATAATTGCGTAAGTGGATGATGGTCTCCGCGCAATAAAGAAATTAGCCGTTAGCACATTTGTTTTCCCATCTCGACCCAGGCAGTTGGCTTGAATATTTGAACATAACATTCAGTGCTGATAACCCGTTTGTTTTTGTTCTAGAAAACAAACCATAGCCCATAGCAAAATGCCCTGGTCAGGCTCAACGTGAAATAATGGCAGACTTTAGAAGTTCGGAATCGCTGGAACATTTCCAGCTCTAATGCCAGACTCCTTGTTGCACTCGGTGGAATGACTATAGTTAAGCAACACATGGAGTGAAGGACAGCCTGCCTGCACCATTGATCTTGTGTGACCCCACTACTATGTGCATTCTCATTTTAGAGCTATTTAAAGAAACAGTTCATGTTCGCAAAGGGATATCGCACAATTACATATACTGTGTATGTATGTATGTGTGTGTGTGTGTGTATATATGTATGTATATATAAATTGGCAAGCAATTAAGACAGTATGCAGAGAAAATATATGAAATTAATACACTATTTTAATATAATTTTGTGAGCAAACGTATAAAATTTGATACATTTAAATAACATTATTTATTTTTAAAAGAATGTTTCATTTATAAATGATCTGGCTTCATGTACAGCGGAATCACAGGAGCCAATAACGGGCAACGTGCAAAGTTTTTTTTCAAAAAGTTTTATGTCTCTATTCACAATTGGGTTTTGACTTTATTTATTCATTTTTTGGAACCTATGGTAGGTATAAAAAACAAAACAAAAAAAAAGTGCTTTGTATCAGCTTCACCAACGTAGGAATGTCATCTAAGTTCTAGTTGGGAAATCTGTATCAGACTGGTCATAAAAAATAATAATAAAATGTTTTTTTTTTGGTTTTTTTTAAGTTTATTGCAAAATAAATCATTGCCCTATTTTGTGCATAGGGTAAAAATCTGTAATTGGGTTTTTTTTTGGTGGTTCTATATATAAAAAAAACCCTTCATAAACGGCTTTACTTATAGCACTCAGATGCGGATGTAAAAGTATCACCATTATTTAGACCCCAGAGACATATATTAATTTCTCTCTGGGTCGTTGCTGTTTGGATATGTATGTTTGATGTGCCTGCACAGGGGATGGTATTGATCTTTTACTA
Organism: Spea bombifrons; assembly: GCF_027358695.1. Lineage (NCBI taxonomy): Eukaryota > Metazoa > Chordata > Amphibia > Anura > Pelobatidae > Spea > Spea bombifrons. The sequence continues at coordinate 78,850,073 of NC_071088.1, read as the reverse complement.
ATAGAGATGCATTATATAAACACAGGGGGATCGCCTCCTCCGCTCAAAAGGCTAAAGAAGACAGCTGGCTACGATCCCTCTTTGTCCGTAAGGTGGATCCGAGGAAAGATGCCCACTCAAATCTGTTGGCCAAGAGAGAAACCAGCAACCTGTACAAAATACAGTGTAAGTATTACCATCTGCTATACTGCCAAATGATAACACCTCTCTTGCATCCAAACGTGGCAACTAGATTTTGGGTTATGGAAATAAATTCAGCTAGAACTCCACTCGGATAGCTTATCTTCAGCAGATCCCAATGGCACATAAGGCAGTGTAACAATGCTCCTGGATTCCATTAGAAACTAGAATTCCATTAGAAACTAGTAAACTAGTAAATTACAACCACCTCTAATGCCACAATTAAGTGAGGTTTCAATTCTTTAGACATATAGAGTTGACGTTTTATTATTTTGTTTCTTTTTTTTTTTATCATTTCAGTCCACAATGTGAAGCCAGAGTGCCTTGAGGCCTATAACAAGTTATGGTAAGTCCTAAAAGCTGTCATTTTTCTGGGGTTGTACTTATGCTATAGAACAACTGCTAAGCAAAAAAAAAAAAACATTGCAGATGTGTCACTTTAATATTTCCTCTGAAAGGTTAATCACATAAAAAAACACAAACTTTTCAGAGATTTTTAAGTTTCAATGGCGACACTAACAACGACGTTTATGATGCTGCATTTAGTTTGACATCATTGTAGAGGTGCATGCATATAGTTCTTAAAGTTCAGTTTAAGGTTGCTGTCGGCTGTCCCCTTGTCATTAAACTGTTTTGTGTGGTGCCTATTAGACAGTAAGAATTAAAAGTGCTGATTAGTGCCTAAAGCGTAAAGAAGAGGTTCACTTTTATTCTTTAGGACTTAATTGGATCTAGGTGCACCTACCCTCCACACATGTATTTCTATTACTAAGGGGAGACCAAAACTTGTAAGCTTGCAAGGCCAAGGAGTCTAGAGTATCTTTTTAAACGTCTCTTGAAATATCTTCTGGTATGGCATTGGCTGAATTGAGAAAGTCGTCTTGTGCAACCTGGATCACCACAGCATATGGATGATCTGATTTACCCTTGCTTTCCCTTCTTGGTGATTGACATTGTCTTAACTTTTCTTTTTGAGTGAGGAGGTGTTGCCAAAGGTTCATGAAGATGAAAACTACCCATGTACTTTGGTGGGGACATGGAATACATGGTATGGAGAGCAGGATCAAGCTGGTATGTTCTGCAAAACAATGTGTAACTGCAGGGTCAACCTATAGCTCTCCCAACTGTTGTTGAAATGAAACTCGTGTTCCCTGGCCAGCCCATAGAAAAACTTTTCTCTACAGAATGCCCATTGCATGGTTTACTATTAACGCACTCTAAGAATTACAGTTCAGCAAGAACTACAGGGAACTGCTATAGGGCATGACATGGATCATACCAAATGACTCTCATAATGTGCCAATTAACCACACGACTGGTGGAATTCTCCTGAAATGTGGTGTTAAACCGAATTCCCAGTAATACTAGTTTAGTGGTGCACGCTTCTGTGGGTGGCTGCTGTGAACCGTAGTATTGGCCCTGATATATTACCCTTGTTTGACAAAAAGACTTTGAGAGGATTTACATTACTTGTTAATACAAATTTTTATGACCGGCATGTACGTAAATATATTTGTTTTTCCTAAACTAAAGGGACATAACTATTTCCAAATGCATTTAAGTAATTTACAAAAAAACATTCTTCTCTCCCTCTACGTAGAGATAATATACATGGGAAGCACTAGCTTTTCATTTAGTTTTTGGTCCATTCGTTTTCAGGGAACACATTTTGTTCCCTGCCCTTTCAGCTTGGACGCAATTTTGATGGCTTTTTCCATCCAGAAACTAAATTCATTGTCGCTCACCCCCGCTCAGGCTGACTCCCGATGCCTCTTACCTTTTCCGCTGACCGATTCCGTGTGCCCATCTCCTTTTCCTCCGCTCTTCTTCTTTTCTTGCCTATTCTTCTGTTTTTGCTTCCCTTTAGTGACACATACAGAGTGGTTATTCTCCTTTCTGCTCATAACTTCTTTTAGCTATGCAATGACTCGCATATGTTATATTCATTGTTATTCAATGATATGGATTATCTATTTATAGATATGTTTTTCTTTTCTATTGTGCTTTAGTCCACCTGTGGAGGTATGAGGGGGGATACCCAGCTCTAACAGAGGTCATGAGCAAGCTTAGAAAAAACCAAGTAAGTTATTTCTGTGAGTTCCAAGACAGACATGCGAGCCACTGAAACATCAGATCAGTTCGCCATAATTGTGCAACTGCGTGTATTCTGCCACAGAAAGGATAGCCAACCTTTATTAACAAAATAATGATCCATACCCTGTAAATACAGAACTGCAGGCAAATGTGTAACTCCGCTACATTTACAGTTCTTAATGTACACTGCAACGTCCATGATCTCCCATTCTGTGTCTCATGTTCTGTTTTTTTCTGCATGCAGGAGTTTACAGAGTTTCGGAAAGCTCGGGGTAACATGTTGCTGTCTCGTAAAAACCAACTCTTGCTGGAGTTTAGTTTTTGGAATGAACCTGTCCCACGGAAAGGGCCCAATATTTATGAGCTGAGATCCTACCAGCTAAGGGTGAGCGTTTTGTAGCAGTTACGCATTTTAAGCCAAATACAATAAAAGGTTTGTCTTGGGAAACATGTACATACTATAAAGACAGGGGCATGTTGTTGAGAGTGCAAATGTTGTTAGATTTATTATTTACAGTCACAGGCTGCTACATGCAGAAGCATACTTGGGGGGGGTCTGACCCTGGTGCTACTTATCCCGCAGCTCTGCTTCTTCTGCCTTTTCTTATTCTTTCTTCGTCTGCTTCTTCCTGGTATCAGCTCTCTTTACCAGACTTCCCAGAGTAAAGAGCAGAGCCACGGCATGCACCTCGTGGACATCCTCTCCCCTGTCCCTCCAATCAGGGGAGGAGGTGGTGTGCGGAGACGCTCCGTCCTTTTGAAGAGATGTTCTGATACTAGGGAGGTGTGGATGAAGAAAGAAGACAGAAGAGGAGGAAATAGAAGAAGCATTGCTGAGGGAAAGTAGACAGGGAAAACCAAAGTGGCCTGCAGAGATGTTTTTTATTGGGGGAAGGGGTGTCAATCACTCTGTGTGCTCCTGGCTAAATGGAGGAGATCATTCTCCAAAAGCTGAAGCCTTTCACAAGCAAACCTACTCATTGTGTCAGGTGAGACGACATCTTTATTCTCTAAGCTGAGAATCGAGATATTTGTAAAAGTGTCTGGATACGCGCTTGCAGCATATTGTATTGTGGTATTCTACCCACATCTGTATATTGCAGTTAAAATATTTATAATATATATTTAATACATGTTTAATCACGTTAATATTAACCATCATCAACAATCATATGTTAAACATAGGTCATCATTTTTCTGGTTCTAATAACAAAAATTGCTTCTTATTCAGCAGTCCTTTATGTATCCAGCGCTATTTCGGCTTTAGTTACTTCATATGATTTGTATCCATCGCCAATATTGTGTGACGTTTACTTCTCACTGCCAAATATTAGTATGTTGTAAAACATGGCTAACTAAATCCAGTCCTCCCTGGGCTGAGACGCACCACGTGCTTTTGAGGTAAGACGTTACCAACTGTAGGTATCGGTATTTATAATTGTTTATCAGAGAAATCACAAAACTCTAAAAGGCTTATGGCCCATGAGCACTATCTTGGACACCTCTACTTTTTAATATAGACCTTGTCATGTACAACCAGGGGCACACTTGTCCTAATTTGGCCTTTATTACCTAACTTTACCTGCACACGCATCTTTCCAGAAAGGTTAAATAATTAATTTCTATTTTGCTACATGGGACATGCTTTTTTTCTCTTCCAGCCTGGAACCATGATTGAATGGGGAAACCACTGGTAAGGACAACATCCACAGAACTGGTTCAATTACAATAATTGCGTATCTTTAATATAATGATCTTCAATAACTTATGTTCTTATATTAGTAAGATTACTTCAAAGCAAAGTGTTTTGTTCTCCCTAATTTAAAAAACAATACTTGAATTTTTCCGAGTACGTCTCCCTGTACGTGATGCTCTGGGGGCAACGCTGCGTGTTTAGACCCTAGTGTCCATGTGTAAAGTTCTCTCATTGATTATAATGGGACTTTCTTGCCACTTATTGACACCTTTAAGAAGCCAATCAGTTGGCAAGAAATAGAAGAAGGCAGCTTTTGCCCCATGACGGATTGTCATGCTCTCTAATTAAAGTGACTTTTTGTGTTATTTACACTTTGCTTGGGGTAATTTTGCAACCTTGCGATAATGTGTTAAACAACTTGGAATGCAGACAGTCGGCACAGCAGTTTCAAGTCGAATGATTAAAGTACCTGCAAAGCATGTGCTTGCTTTCTGCTAATTTTAAGTGTGTCCTAAAAATCCCTCCTTCACTCCTGATGAGAGCTCATTATATAGAAATAAAGTGCAAAAAATCACGGCTTGCATTTAATAGACTTTAAAGCAGGAAAAGCAGGAATGTTGTACTTCACATAAGCATTATATAAAGCTGAACTGAAATATGAATTCTAATTGTAAATCAAAACCTGGTGTTCAAATACAGTATAACAATACTAATTGTTGCAACCTTTTTGATGGTGATTATATTTTTTAATGTGCACGTAGAGTGGATTATGTAACGCCCAGCTGCTTCTTAGTAGACTTGTGCAAATGGACCAAAAATGATTCAAACAAATGTTTTGTTTAATTTTTGGACCGTTTTGTTTTTGGTCAGTGAATTTCGCTTCCTGTCCTTCGGGTTCGGATGAAATTTGGAGAGCTTTTCTCATTCAGTAATAAAATTTGTTTCTAACCTCATTTACTCACTTTCACGCTCCCATTCACTTCCTGTCACGCTCTCTCTCACTGTCTTCCTACCTTCTCCACCACGACTAGCATCTCCCTGTCTCCTTATCCGCAGCTCGTTTCTTCTCTTGCCTCTCTTTGTAATCTACTGCTTAGTCCGCAATGACATTGGGCTTCACGGTTTTTAATATGAAAATTCAAAGTGTTTTTGCTTGAATCAACACGCCCTGATTACTTTAATATATCAATAATGGTTTATGGCTTGCTGTTATCGTAGTAGCAATGGGTGACTTGTGTGATATGGCCTGCACTTTTCTCTCATCGCGTAGGGCTCGTGCCATACGATATCGTCAGGACAGCGGTGAGGCCGTGGCTGGCTTTTTTTCTCAGATTGGCCAGCTCTACATGGTTCATCATCTGTGGGGTAAGAATCATTTATCTGATCTCACATCAATGGGATGTGCTTTTAACCCCTTAATGACAATTGCCGGTCCTGGCACGGCACGGAAAAGCATGTGCTTTACGACAATTGACGTGCCAGGACCGGCACGTCTTTAAACGGGTGCAGAAAGCGATCTACTATCGCTTTCTGCACATCGGCACGAAGGGGCCATCTCTGGCCCCTCCACGGGGCGTCAACATCCGCCATACTTTGTATGGCGGCGGACGCCCGTTTTAAAAGCGTAACTTAAATGGTGTCGCTGGAATGCCTCGATCAGGAGGCATCCAGCGACACCAAACACTAACCTTTTGATGGGCTGTGACCGCTCCGGAGAGCGGTCACAGCCGCAGCTGCCGGCAATCTTCGCCATCAAGGAAGATGGCCGCCGTCCTGTAACAGGAACCACAAATTTTAAAAGTTCGCTAGATGGTCCAGACCATCTAGAGAACTTTGGCTCCACTTGCAGGTTGAATACAGGTACTGCATTCACCATGCAAGTCAATGGAGCCCAGCTTTCTAATCACAGTGTGATTAGTAAAAATAAATTAAAAAATAAAATAAAATTAATAATAATTAGAAAAAAATAGTAAAAAAACAGTAAAATGTAAAAATCATTTCCCACTGATGTCACTATCAGGGGAACCTCCAAGTTGAAAAAAAATGTTAAATTTTTTTTAAAAAAAAATAATAATAAAAAAAAATATATATATATAAAAAATATATTTTTGTGAGCAAGTCCTAAAATTAGCATATTAGCTTAAAACAATTCTCGCATGGAAAGAGTTAAAATACTGGCATATTAAATGCCCGTGGGGTGTCTACTTTTAAAAAATGTATGATTTGATGGGGTAAATTGAATGGGCCAGGTTCAACAACGTCCCAATTAACACGGGGGGAAGGATGGCCACACATCTAATTTCCAATTAGAAAAATGCACACGTACCAAATGTGGCCTTTTAGTTCCCCCCAAAAATGACACACCCATGCATGTGGGGTATCACTGCACTCAGGAGATGTTGCTGAACACATTATGGGGTGTCGTGTGACAGCGGCATATACCAGGAGCTGTAAATTCATACATAAAGTAGGTGTGTGTGGGAAAAATACACACACAAAAATATTACTGCAAACTTTGAAAAAATGCTGGTGGTAAAATGTGTGCATGCAAAGAGTTAAAATACCAGCATTTAAAATACCCTGTGGTGTCTAGTTTTGAAAAATATATGGGTTTATTGGGCACACTGAAATGGCCCGGCTCAAAGATGTACCAAATAGGGCATGGGCAGTGGATCCCCAAATGCCAAAGTTCAACATTGAAAAAAGCGCATGCCCCAAATGTGGCCCTTTTGCCCCAAAACAGCCAGGCAAAATCATTCATGTGAGGTATCGCTGTACTCAGGAGATGTTGCTGAACACATATTGGGGTGTTTTGTGATAGTGACATATACGAGAACATTTTAATTCATACCTGAATTAAAATGTGTGTGGAAAACCAAATGCAAAAAAATTACTACCACAAAGTTTGACAAAGACTGGTGGTAGATATGGTGCATGGAAAGAGTTAAAATACTAGCATTTGAAATACCCTGGGGTGTCTAGTTTTCAAAAATATATGGGTTTATTGGGCACACTGAAATGGCCCGGCTCAAAGATGTACCAAATAGGGCATGGGCAGTGGATCCCCAAATGCCAAAGTTCAACATTGAAAAATGCGCATGCCCCAGATGTGGCCCTTTTGCCCCCAAACAGCCAGGCAAAATCATTCATGTGGGGTATCGCTGCGCTCAGGAGATGTTGCTGAACACATATTGGGGTGTTTTGTGATAGTGACATAAACGAGAACATTTTAATTCATACCTGAAGTAAAATGTGTATGACAAAACAAATGCAAAAAAATGACTACCATAAAGTTTGACAAAGACTGGTGGTAGATATGGTGCATGGAAAGAGTTAAAATACTAGCATTTGGAATACCCTGGGCTGTCTAGTTTTCAAAAATATATGACTTGATGGGGTAAATTGCATTGGCCGGGTTCAAAGATACCCGAAATGGCACAAGGGGGGAAGAATTACCAGATTTGGAAAAAATGGCTTTGAAATAGCAAAACGCTACCTGTACTTATTGCCCCATAATGGGTAGAAAAAAGCAAAAAAAACATAAAAACATTGGGTATTTCTAAACTCAGGACAAATAGTAGAATCTATTTAGCAGGTTTTTTCATTACCTTTTATAGATGAGTAAAAGATTTTTCAACTAAAAGTTAGAAACAGTCATTTTTTTCTAAATTTTTCACCATATTTTATAATTTTTTTAATAGTAAATAATATGATACAATCAAAACAATGTCATGTAAAGAAAGCCCTTCTTGTCCTGAAAAAAACAATATCTAATGTGTGTGGGTTCAGTAAACGGGAAAGAAGAAAATTACAGCTAAACACAAGCAGCGCATAAATGTTAAAAAGGCCATTGTCACAAAGGGTACAAAAAGTAAAATCAGCCTTTGTCTCGAAGGGGTTAAAGAAAGGTTTAAAAATAATCCCTTTTTTAATATTTTCTTGCAATAAAAGTTCTGATTAGAATGAGTAAAGCTGCGTTGCTACTGGTTACATGGGTTGGTATGTGATAATGTTTCAGGGATTTAAAAATGCTGTTTAGATATTTCATACAATAAATTGATTCTTCACAAATGTGTTATCCTAATGTGTGTCTGTAATCTATAGCCTACAATGACTTACAAAGCAGAGATGATATCAGGAACGCTGCCTGGCAGAAAGACGGCTGGGATGAATGTGTCTACTATACAGGTAATATATACAGTAAATAAAACTGGCGATGGGTTGCACACTCCCAACTTTCACCCATATTATCCATATGCCATGTATACTGTACGTTTGATGGCGGACACATCAGCTAGTGTTATTTAAAATGATATATTATTATTATTGATTTATGTCGATTTTTTTTTTTTTTTTTTTTTTTTTTTTTTTTTTCCTTGAAAACTAGACACTAGTTTTACCTGTTTTGGCACGCTAGATTTTGTCATAACTATTTCATTTATCACAATAAGTTAGATTGACGAACAACATTATATTTAATTTTCCCATCTGTCTAATAGTCTCAGTAGAGCACCTTTTCACAACTTCTTTTCAGCGGTGGAACCTTCACCTTGTTTAGAAACTTAAAACGCATTTTAAGGTGCTTTTTAGATTGAAAGTGTATTGTTATTCTTTAAAAATAATGGTTGTGGACACTATGTGTTAAGATATTTTATAGTGTTTTAAAGGTAACAGGTTAATTAACAAAATCTTCTTATAAATGTAATAATTACAGGGGAATAATGATGGTTAAAAACTAAGCCAGGCTCCGGCCCAGCTCATGGCTCTACCACAAATTAAGATCACTACATGGAAGGCACACTTGCGTCCTTAAGAGGAGACCAAGGTCGGGTTTTGAGCTGGTTCCTGCTTAGATATAGTGGATAATGGCTAGCCACAAATTGCTGGCATAGTGAAATTAACCATTAAAACATCATAACACCATAACACTGACCTGCTAAAATTAGAGGGCAGGAAAATGCATGTGTTATACTACAGAATGCATTATCCATAGGATCGTTTGTAGTCTGACCAGAGCCTCTGGATTCCATCTGGGATTGAGGACTTCCAAGTCCTGGAATCTCAATTATGTCAAGATGTCTAAAACTGTTTTATTTGCTAGTTATACTCTGAAGTCATTCCTTAACAAATGGTTTTAAATCAAATCTTGTATTTTCTGTGAGCCACTCTAGTGGGCCAGCATGTCTAATGATTATTTGTGCATTAGTTCCCCTCATACAGGAGATGGAGTCTAGAATAATGATCCCCCTGAAGAGCTCTCCGCTACAGTAATGATCTTCTCGTGTGTCAGTCGAAAACGTTGGCAAACCTTTTGTGTGGATTACTTCAGAAATGAAGGAACCGTCTCCGGCGGATTTGTATTTCAGTAACTCAGTAATTCTGCTTTTATTTCTAATTATGGCCCTGACCTGTTTCTAGATCAGTTCTCATATACATGCGTTTAAAGAAAAAGAAATGTGCAAGACACAATATCCACCACTCTTTTCATGGATTAGCCTGAAGTGCATTGCTTCATGTGTGTGATTCCTCCCCAGCTATGACACCCTTTGTACCCTGCAGAACACCTCAACCTATGCACTAAATTAGTGTCTTAATGTTAGTGCTCGGATTCCCCTGATATTTGCAGGTTTTATGCCTCCTCTTCCATGTGCACAGGATGCTCTTCAACTAGCCCAAAGCCGAAAGGCCCACCATGATTGATCCCCCCCCCCGACACAACAGTCACATCTTTAATTGTATATGGAAATTAAATGGTCAATAATACTTTTACATCCCTATTTCTTAGTCTATCTCCAGTGATGATATTAGTATCTAATATTCATACATTCAGTAGCAAACCGGAGGATACAGCCATAACTCGGTCTCAAGATGCCTTTGCATCCCCATAATACTAATATTGGTTACATAATATTTAAAGCACTTGATCGCTCATTCAGGTGTAATTAACCTGTTGTTCTCCAGCAGTTTTACTCATACAGCTCTCATCATCTACTGGGAAAACATGGTAGTTGTAATTGATCAGCAGCTGTAGAAATACATGGTAAGGATAGAGATAGCCAGGTCGGCCACATAACTGATAATTTAACACGCGTGTCTTATATTGAAAAGGTGTTAATCATTGGAGATCAGAAAATGTAATCTAAATGTTACAAGAAAAGCACTACAAAGCTACTGAAAAAATTCAAAAGAAATGGTTGCTTATATTTTGTCATCCTGTATCTGAAAATGTTACAAATTGAAATTGAGTTAATACTGTATGCTGTTACAAAGTGGACATAATATCTAAAAATCATTGTTTTTCCTGTATGTAAATGGGTTGAAATACCCAAAGGAATGTTTCTTCATTGTTACAAAATGATAGGTCATCATGGGAATTGGTACATGTCAATGGATTTTCTGCTAAACAATATAAATACAATCATTTTATTTGAGTGGATGGCATTTATTTATTTAAACTGGGACACAATCGCATTATTGGACCCAAATTTTTCTTGTGGCTAGGTTTATAAAAGGGTGTGCTATAAAAAAAAAACCTGCATTTTCTTACAAAGAACTTGCTTTAAACATGGCAACAGAAAGTTACATGTGGTATTTAAGTTGGTGAGTGTCAGAATTACTTATTATATCCCTAGGCATGGAATCAGGCAGTTCATCTCTGTGACCCTTCCATAAGGAGGAATCGTGACACTAAGGAATAGAAAGTGGCAGGTGCTCCTTTGTGCTTTTGTCATCAGGCTGTGTTTTGTATAGCACTGATACAAGTTGGAGTACAAATCCAAGCTGTCTTTAACACAGGGCAAGCTGCCTGGACCCAGGCTTACCTTACAGACACATGGTAACTGTCCCTTGGGCCCATCAACAGTTTTGAGGCGTAGATCTGCGGAACTACCAGCATAGACTGTTTTGTGGCTTGCTCTTTACCTGCTGGTATAGGGATATGGCATCATACACCAGCTCCAAGCCGCAGACCACAAAGGGAAGAATTCCATGGAGAGATCTGTGCTGGTGGCTGCACGGACCTCCACATTCACTCACACTTGGTTATGAGTGGGTAGAACTGCAGGGGAAGCTTGTCCTGGGTCTTATTAGATATAGAGACAGCTCTGAGTACAGTTACGTGGTTTACAATCCCCTAGGGTTTCCATAAAGAAAAGCTGCACTATATCCATTGGTTACAATTGAATAATTGTGGATACAAAAAAAGAACTGAATCAAATAACAAGAAGATGGTCAAGTACGCTACTCAATGGTAAATACGTACAGGTATGTCCTAAACGTCACCTTGCTACCTTTTTATGGATGTACCTGTACATCTATAAGGGCATGAAGGGCTTAAAAAAAGATCTGCCAGTTTTATAATAACTGCACGTAAAACTACTTGTTTGCTTACCTATCGCTACATATCTTATTTCAGCAAAAAGACAAAATGCTTTTCAGTAGGTGCAAATGGGCCAAAAACGATTTGGACAATTTTTTTTTGTTTAATTTTTGGCCCATTTGTTCTCGGGCAAGGAATTTCATAACGTGACCATTTCGTTTAGCCGAAAATTTGTTGTCTGGTGCCCACATTCACTCTCTCTAAATCTTTCTCTAAATTTCTTCTCTGCCAACCACTTCTGCATCTTGTTCTTCATTTTCTCTTTTATCTTCGTCCGCATCTCAACGGATATAACCTAGCAGAAACTTAGAAACATAGAAAGTGACGGCAGATAATAACCAGTAGGCCCATCCAGTCTGCCCAACCTCTGAGTACTTTCCTTTAGTAATTGCCCTTATCCTATATCTAGCTTGGCCTTATGCCTATCCCATGCTTGCTTAAATGCCTTTACTGTATTAACATCTACCTACATTCTGCTGGAAGGCTATTCCATGCGTCCACTACCCTTTCCGTAAAGCTATTTTCTGATGTTACCATTAAACCTTTGCCCCTCTAGCTTATGGCTATGTCCTCTTGTTGTGGTAGTATTTCTCCTTTTAAATAAACTATCTTCCTTTACCTTATTGATTCCCTTTAAGTATTTAAATGTTTCTCATATCCCCCCTGCCACGTCTTTCTTCCAGGCTATATAGGTTAAGATCCTTTAACCTGTCCTGGTAAGGTTTATCTTGTAATCCATAAACCATTTTAGTAGCCTTTCTCTGAACTTTCTCCAACATTTCTATATCCTTCTGGAGATCCGGTCTCCAGTACTGGACACAATACTCCAAGTGAGGTCTCACCAGTGATCTGTACAACAGCATGAGCACTTCTCTCTTTCTACTGCTAATACTTCTTGCTATACAACCAAGCATTCTGCTAGCATTACCTGCTGCTCTACTGCATTGTCTGCCTACCTTTAAATCCTCAGAAATAATTACCCCTAAATCCCTTTCCTGACACGTTGAGGTTAGGACAGTATCAAATATTCTATACTCTGCCCTTGGGTTTTTATGCCCCAGGTGCATTACTTTGCATTTATCCACATTTAATGCCAATTGCCACAGCTCTGATCATTTTTCCAGCTTACCTAGATCGTTTGCCATTTGGCTTCTTCCTCCAGGAACATCAACCCTGTTGCAAATTTTTGTGTCGTCAGCAAATAAACATACCTTTCCATCAAGACCATCTGCGATATCACTAATAAAAACATTAAAGAGAATGGGTCCAAGTACAGATCCCTGAGGTATCCCGCTGGTAACAAGACCTTGTTCTGAATATACGCCATTGACTACAACCCTCTGTTGTCTGTCACTCAGCCACACCTAATCCATTCAACAATATTGGGATCTAAACCCAGAGATTGCAGTTTATTTATGTCTTCTATGTGGCACAGTGCCAAAGGCCTTACTGAAATCCAGATACGCAATGTCTACTGCACCACCTTGATCAATTACTTTAGTCACCCAATCAAAAAAATCAATAAGATTCGTTTGGCATGATCCTCCTGAGGAAAACCCTTGTTGTTTTTGATCTTGAAGCCCATGTGACTTCAGATGTTCAACAATCCTTTCCCTTAACATAGTTTCCAATAATTTCCCCACAGATGTAAGACTAACTGGCCTGTAGTAGCCCGACTCCTCCCTACTGCCTTTTTTGTGAATGGGCACAACATTCGCTACTTTCCAATCCCCCGGGACAACTCCCGTTACCAATGATTCGTTAAATATATCAGTTAACGGTTTTGCTAGTACACCCCCAAGCTCTTTTAATAACTTGGGGTGCATCTGGTAACTTCTCCCCGATCCTCCAAAGGGAGGAGAGGACATCACTGAAAGTGGTGTCATTTTGCCCTTGAACCCCCAACTGGCGGATAGGGGAGAGGATGTCGCCAAAAGTGCCGCCAAATTGCTCCGAGTTAGGGCAAAATGATGGCATGTTTCATGACATCCTCTACCCTGCGCTGCAAATTTGGCAGGTTATGCCCACCGAGACGTGGACGAAGATAGCAGAGAGAACATTAAATCTGAAGAAGCGGAAATGCCCGTTCGTGGGGGGCTGGCCTCATTTTTAGGACTTTGTATGACATGCTCAATTTACCAAAATACATTTGCAATTCATACGAATCCGAATGCACAAGTCTGTTTGTCACTTTCGTATGCTTTCTGTCTATTTTATACGCTATTGCTATAATAGTGATCCTAGTATAGATTGTTGATTAATTTACATACTTTTATTAACTAATTTTATTTAGCATTGTTTTAATTGGGAAAAAATAATAGTGTCTTCTGTGTCCAGTTACTTTAGAAAACATCCACCATTAAACATATCCGTGCCTATTCCTGTCATGGAAGAGTCACTTTGAAATCATGAACCTAAAATTAACGTTACGAAACAATATGTGAGATTATATATATATATATATATATATATATATATATATATATATATATATATATAATATAGAATGTTTCTGTACACGAAGGCATAGGAATCAATGCATTTCACACATCCCCGCCACTGCCTCGCCTCGCCCCGCCGCCTCCTCTGGTTACTAATACACTAACTGACGTTTTTTTCTTAACAGTTACAGCGGTCTCGCGTTGAACTCGCGCGAGAACGCGACACAAATGCCCTTCCAATGAAACGGCAGACTCCCATTCCGCAGCCAATCGGGTTCGACGTTGGTAAAGCTGGCCCTGCCGAGCAGTTAGATTGTTCTGGAAGAGCCGGCCCTACTTTCTTGCACGGCGCGGCGTGGTAGGGGAAGCCGCTAGCTGATTCATTGTGTCGTACAAGCGCCGGTGTTTTCCCTCCCCTTCGGTCTGTTCTTCTGCAACGCAATGTCGGCCGTAAAAGCACTTAACCCCAAAGCCGAGGTGGCCCGAGCCCATGCCGCTCTTGCCGTTAATATCAGCGCCGCACGTGGACTTCAGGATGTGCTGCGGACCAACCTCGGGCCTAAGGGCACCATGAAAATGTGAGCCTCTGACAGACCGCCGTTACTGCCTTGTTGGGGATGTAAGATATAATGGGTGACGGACGGGCTGGGGGTCGTTATATTGGGCATTGTCAGCTCCCTGAAGCGGCGCCCGTTTTAATACCCATGTAGGCTTAACGTTATACCGCGTTCTAAAGCCCCGCTATGCTTAAGGATGACAGGCCTGGTTAATACCCCCCCTTACCGGGTGTCCGCATGTCCTTTAAAACTTAACTTATTGTTACGTTTTTTGTATTATTTGTGGGAATCAAGATAAGGCCGAGTGACGCCCATCAGATAAAAACGTAAGATCATTGCTCTGATCCACACGCTATACCGGGTTAGTGTGTTTGCCAGTCTCGGTGAGAATTCACTATTGGCTGCTGCTTCTGGATCGCCAAAGGGTTAATATTTCTTGTCCCTGCTTGAGGGTATTTTTTGAGCTGCTACCCAAAAATAGAAATGCAATTTATACATGCTACGGGGCTAGTCTTATGACATTTTAAGATATGAAGAGGATAAACGCAGTATTTAGTGTCCGATTGCAGCGGGCGCATATGGATCATTTGGGATTTACAAAAAAAAATGTAATATAAACTGAAGTTTTAGTCCGGGGTTAGCGCCGATATCACTAGCTGGGTGTTTGTCAGCCGTAAAGTATTTGCATAGAAAGATACCGGTGTTTCATTGTTGAGTCCATGGTTTCAATGGGTTTCAGATCTGTGTGCCGGGCTTATAAAGCTCTTAGAATTGCACATTAAATCGTTTTCTTTCTCCTTTTTTTTTTTTTTGTGCTCTATAGGCTGGTGTCTGGTGCTGGAGACATCAAGCTGACCAAAGATGGCAATGTGTTGCTTCATGAAATGGTAAGTGTGTCCTATGTATCGGGGGGGGGGGGGGGGGATTTTACCTCTAAGCTTAAACTGGGTTATCCAGTCTGAAGCCTTCCACAACCAGTAGTATAAATAACACTTATTTTTAGAACATTGATGCTTCATCACATAGTTGTTGCCAAGGCAAAATCTGGTTTAGACTTTATTTTATTCTAATAAAAAGTGACTTGTTGGGTTTGTAGTAGGGATCAATTGCTGAGTCTGCATGGATGAATTCTGCGTTGGCTTGCGGTAGCGACTGCAGTCAGACACCATGCTAAACTATTTCTTGCATGTGCTCGTTTTAATGACGTTTGTTCATTGAATGTCGTCAAAAAGTGCATTTGCATACACTGCTACTCAAAGCAAACAAATGTGCGCAGTGCACACAGTATACACTTGTAGTCTTCCTTCTTTCAGCGATATTTATCAAAGTGAGTTAAAAAAAAGAGACCATTTGACCAGTGCCTTCTGAAATGTTTGTGTCCAGCTACAGCCGTGTGATGATATCCCAGAAACATGGGTGGTTTTTCGTGGCATCTTCTTCCTTAGGACCCTGTTTCATTGAATCTGTTCTCTCATGGCTGTTTTACTGGAGACGCATTATATAGAACTAGTTGTCAGTTTGATGCTTGCTGAAAAATACAGCATCAGTAATCTATTTAGCCTTGGATGTCAGCCTTGGATGTCAGCCTTGGATGTCATCCTTGGTGCATCCTGGGCCTGAATGAAATCGTTCACTCCTAGGTATGTCCATCTGTCTTCGTTTTTTTTGTTTTGTTTTAATATTACCCTGTTTTGCTTTTCAGCAAATTCAGCACCCAACAGCATCCCTGATTGCTAAAGTAGCCACTGCGCAAGATGATATCACCGGTGATGGCACAACCTCCAACGTCCTGATCATCGGGGAGCTGCTGAAACAAGCAGATCTATACATTTCAGAGGTATGCTGGGTTCCAGAGTCTTGCGTCTTTACTGAAAGTACAATGAAGTTGTTATAGGAGTAGTTTTTGTTACGCCGCTGTTGCCATAAAGTGGCGTTGACAAGGCTCCCGGTGTTTACCTCTTAAACATTTCTAGTTGCTGAATTAGCTGTGTTATGAAGGGCACTCCAGTGAACTATTCACTCAAGAAGGGATAATTAGACCCTCCATAACATTAATCTGTGAGATTTTGTAAATGTAATCTTGGCGGTTGTTTGTTATGCAGTCGCACTATGTTGCACAAGAAGCTCTAGGGTTTGTTCTTTCATATTTATATTATGTTATTTTACACACACACACCCACCCACACACACACACCCAGTCATGTGCCAGTATCCGTTATATCCTATGCATTATAAAGGCCCAGCCAGGCTGTTTAATGTCCCCTCATAATGCATTTTAAATGTGTTTAATATAAGTACATATATTTTCCGTAGGGTCTTCATCCAAGAATTGTGACTGAAGGCTTTGAAGCTGCAAAGGGCAAAGCGCTTGAAGTCTTGGATCAGTTGAAAGTGTCCAAGGAAATGGACCGGGAGACCCTAATCAATGTGGCACGGACATCACTGTGCACCAAGGTTCATGCTGAACTAGCTGATGTCTTAACAGAGGTGAGTTCATTATTTTTTATATATGCAAGCTGTAGAGTTAAAACATGGTTGAAGAGATCATAACAAACTAACAGCCACTCTGCCATCCCCTCCTGACTTGCCTCTCGTGCTTCAGGCTCCCTGGTGTCTAAGGACAGCCAGTTAACGTCTTCGTGATGCACATAGACCCCTCCGCCACTTCTGCTGGGGCTTCTATGATGGAGCACAGGATGGTCATGTCATGATGACGCTCTGTCATAGAAGCCCCGGCGGAAGTGCCGGTAGCAGCAGAGGTGTCCACGTGCACTGGCTGACAGATAGGAGGATTCAGGTTCACTGTAGCTCTGTGGGGGATTTAGTTTTTAGTCTTATAGTCAGACCTCATTTGCTCTGGAAACAAAACTCATTTTATGTTCGAGCAAATACAGTAATCTTGTGTATTTTAATTATATAGGAATCCAAATTCCTATTTCCATATAACTTTTATATGAATAATGTTCACATCTTTTTGCGTTTCAGGCTGTTGTGGACTCTATTTTGGCCATCAGGCAGCCAAATGAGCCTGTTGACTTGTACATGGTTGAAATTATGGAGATGAAACATAAAACAGAAAGTGACACCAAGTGAGTAGCATTAGTATGCATGATAAACTGTGTGTGCAGTTTGGTAAAGTTAATTAAATCAGAGGAATTCTTTCATATAACTAAAGGAAAAAAAATGTTTAGTGGTGCTTATGGCAAACAAGGTTTTGTAGCAGCAAGGAATCCTTAAACTGTAACTGTGATTAAATATTCAAGATTATTGGAACTATAACAGATGTGTAGTGTTTTATTATCTTGCTGTGGTTGGTATGCATTCTTCTTTTCTGGTGCATGGATGAATTCTGCGTTACCTTGCTGTAGTTACTGCAGTCAGACACCATGCTAAAGTGAATCTCAACTGTGCTTTTGATGACCTATTTGTGTTTTGGCATGTAGGCAGCACAGTGGCGTACACATTTAACACATTGTATTCATGTCTGAAAACATCCATCTCTACCTGCTCCCAGTTTTCTTTCATTAAGAGCTACAATCTCCTGTCCCCATCAGGTTGATCAGAGGGCTTGTCCTTGATCATGGAGCTCGTCATCCAGATATGAAGAAGAGAGTGGAAGATGCCTTCATCCTCACCTGTAATGTTTCCTTGGAATATGAAAAGACGTATGTTTGGGGTTTTTTATTATAATTTGTCTATATATATAATATGCAAGAAAATGCTATTACATTTATTATAAAAAACATTGAGTCTACCTTAAGTATCTGAAATTGAACTGTAGTATGTCTATTTTATCTGGCCCCTGTATATCATTGTTTCTGAACTGTTTAGCATTAGAGTTAGCCGGGGGGGGTTGCATAAGGATGCCACCCTGGGTCACCCCCTAGGGCAACACCCGAGGTAAATCCATCACTGCATGGAAACCTTACAGTTTAGATGTGAATATACCTTAACCTTCACTTTAAATGTATATTTTCAGAGAAGTGAATTCCGGATTCTTCTACAAAAGCGCAGATGAGCGTGAAAAACTGGTTAAAGCTGAGCGGAAGTTTATTGAAGAGAGGGTAAATAAAATCATTGCCCTGAAGCAAAAGGTCTGTGGAGATACTGGCAAAGGATTTGTTGTGATAAATCAAAAGGTACGTTTCTGGTAGTTCTAGACGTTTTATAATTGACCTCTTTATATTGTGCTTTAGTGATCTGCATGGGGAATGCTAATGTGTGCTTCAGTGATTTCCTTTGCTAAATGAATGTCTATTCCTCTGATAATTCTTCAGTATCCCTACACTGTTTTAATATGTTGGACAGTGGGGTACGAGTGGTGTTTCAACATATAATCTAGTGAAGTTTTTACTTGTACGTAACCAGGTGAAATTATGAATATATATTTTTCATAAAATTGTTTAAAAGATTCAGGAAAATGTTTCAACTTGACACTTTATTAGAACATAAAAAGAGGTTGCAGAGTTACGTGTACAAGACATTAATGAGTAGTTTGTGTTTTAGGGAATTGACCCATATTCTTTGGATGCCCTTGCTAAGGAAGGAATTGTAGCACTTCGTAGAGCAAAGAGAAGAAATATGGAAAGGTTGGTTCTTTTTTGCTTTGTTCATAATCGCTTCTCTTGTTGAATGAACTGTTTGATAAATGCTTTCCTTGGTACTTGGGTATTATCCGGACACCCAATGCCCATGTATGTTATAGAAGTTGGCTATTGCCAGGGAACTGACCATCTGAGCATCTAAGCGACCAAAGGCTTTAATGAAAATTAACACATCTGGTGAGCCGTACTATTCCGCCCTGCTTTGCGTGCCGGGAGATGACAAGGCTCCAGTTGCGTGGGGTTTCGCCGCTGATGGGCTTCCTCCTTTCTCCTCCCTTCGTATAAATACCTTGTCCTTTTTTTGAATATGCATGTTACAGGGGGCCATACTTCATATGCAACAGCCGTCCGATGAATGGCACATGCTTTACACGTACATATCTTTATTATTCATAAATCCCATACGTGATCAACCAACTTCCCTATACGTATAAATGCTAATCCTATATCCACAAATGTCTTAGAATTTTCATGGGGAACATGTCATTGTCTGTTTTTTTAATAGAGTGACAATGTAGTAATCTCTGAATTACTACATTGAATGAGGTTTAATGCCATATAGAACAGTATCTATGAAAATGCCCCATTCTGCCGCACTGTGATTTCCTTTATGGTGGTCTACGTGTATACAAAATACACTACGTGGCGCACGGATAATTCACAAGTACCTATTTATGTGTGTATGTATCTATGTATATAATATGTATATGTATCTAACAAGGATTTGTTGTCCCCAGGTTGACTCTGGCATGTGGTGGCAATGCCATGAATTCTGTGGATGATCTCACTCCTGAATGCTTAGGACATGCTGGCCTTGTATATGAATACACAATGGTAAATGGCTACATATTTGTATTCTGATTTAGTAAACTTTTTGGCTTTGTCATGAAAATACACAGTAACATGTGAATGTAGCCAGACTGCAGTCTTCGTTGGTGCTGGTCTTGCCCAATACGCGCTGACGTTTAGGATTGGATGATGAATATTGTTGTTTTTATTAACATAGTTCCAACAATTTACACAACGCTTCTTACAACACATATATTCAAGGGCTATGAAAGACTATTATTAACAGACTAAGGCAAATCTATCCGTTAGATGGAGAGGGCCTGCTTACAATCTTGACTGTAGTTCAGCGCTCTGGGAACATTTTGGAAGCTGGCGGATGTGATTTGTCCCGATTATATTGGTTAGATATTATTACGCTAACTTCTCCTCCCTGTTGTCTGGTCTAGGGTGAAGAAAAGTTCACTTTCGTAGAGGAGTGTGACATCCCACGCTCTGTGACACTGCTCGTCAAGGGGCCAAATAAGCACACGCTAACCCAGATCAAAGACGCCATAAGAGATGG
Source organism: Spea bombifrons (assembly GCF_027358695.1). Lineage (NCBI taxonomy): Eukaryota > Metazoa > Chordata > Amphibia > Anura > Pelobatidae > Spea > Spea bombifrons. Next base: position 78,829,772 of record NC_071088.1, on the reverse strand, counting down.
GCTGAGAGCTGTCAAAAATGCCATTGAAGACGGTGAGAGTGCTTACATTACACTTATAAATCTGTGTTCGCTGTCGTATACACAAAGTGCGGGTAATCTTGTAAACTTACTCCCTTCGTGTCCTAAATAGTCTTCGTTAAACTTTGTTCTAACCACACAAAAGGCTTGGGGTAAACTCACTTTGTTCTTTGTAAAAGGCTGTGTGGTACCCGGTGCTGGGGCGCTAGAAATGGCCATCGCTGATGCTCTTATGAAGCACAAGCCCAGTGTGAAAGGCAGAGCCCAGCTTGGTGTGCAGGCGTTTGCTGATGCTCTCCTCATCATTCCCAAGGTATGAATATAAGCATGACTTATTTGGTGTATGTAAATTTATTAGAATGTCTTTGTTTAAGCTAGTTTAGAGTGACCTAGGCATGTTCACTGGGGTGCGGCCGAAGGTTTATTCACGCTATCATATTATCATGCTAGGTTAAAACTTTTTGATACCCCCCACTGCGTTATGAAGGGCTGTTGGCAGAGGTTTTCCCTGCAAAATGCGTGGTTTAAGTGGTGACATGACATATCTAACATTATCTATGCATTATGCAGGGTCAGGCTGTTCATTGCCACAAATAATCACCGAGCTTGGCCCTTCACAATGCCTACCATAATCTTCCTTTTAACTTTTTTAAGTAAATAAACACTTGCCCGAACTCTGAGCTGAATCTGTCATTGGGAATGGCTAGTCTTCTCTGGCATTTTGTAGTCAAAACATTGTATTAGTAGTGTTGTCTTCAAACATCACTTTTAAAACACTTATTTGTCTTTTATATCGTGCCATGAGTTTAAACTTTATTTCAGCCAGTTCTAAGCCCTCACAAGGAGCTGAGCTGCACAGGGAACACCCAAGTGTGCTACGTAGCCCCCTTGGCTTTAATCCTGTGCTAAATTGATGTCTGTCCTTTTTCCTCTGCGTCGAGATGGGGTCTTATCCTCCTCCACGTATTCAGAAGAACAGTACATTGTGTAAACTTATTTGCACCGGGGACCCCCCAGCCTCTATGGGAGAACAGTAGTTACACCTGCCCATGTACATATATCCAATACAGGGGGAAGTAAGAGAAGCATTTTTTAAAGGGATGTTTTAGGGTCCTTGTCAGCCCTATTGTACTTTAATATGCAGCCGTGGTCCGGCGATACTTGAAGTATCACTGGGCATGGAAGTTTGTCTGTGCAGGAAGCAATTGTGTGATCCGAGAGAAGGGGGAAACATTCATTTCTTTGGTTTTGTTTTTTAGGTTCTAGCCCAAAACTCTGGTTATGACGCTCAGGAGACATTGGTAAAACTTCAGACTGAATATGCTGAATCAGGTCAGCTTGTGGGTGTGGACCTCAACACAGGTAACATATTTGGAGTTGATACAGTGTGAAACATTTTAAACTGTAATATAAGTAGAACCATTGTGTGGATGCCCACTGTTTCTATGTACTGTTTTCTACTTAAAAAGCACTTTTAGATATATATTATTACTTTAGTCATTCTGCCCAAAGTTGGTTAGGTGATTTTGTGCACAGAGAACACCCCAAGATTGCCTGGTCGGCTTTGTTGGGCTTTAAATCTGTGCTAAAAGAATGTCTGTCCTTTTTCCTCTGCGTTGGAAGATACAATTTTTCTTCTACACGTATTCAGAAGAACAGTACAACACATGGAACCTTGAAGCTCTTTAGGCAGCAGTTACGTGGATATTATAAGATAAAATCACATTAGGCATTGCTTAGATTTCTAATGTGTGTTAAATGCTAGAAAGGCGATATTTGTCTAACACCGATTTTTTTTTTTTTTTTTTTTTTTTTTTTTTTTTTCCCCCCCCAAGGTGAACCAATGGTTTCAGCAGAAGCAGGTGTCTGGGACAACTACAGTGTTAAAAAGCAGCTCCTCCATTCCTGGTAATACTTAGAACTTCTCTTGCATTTTTATATGTGATCCCTCCAGTTTGTGGCTTTTTCAGTAGAATATTTTTGTTGACTTAACCTGGCTAAAGACAGTGCCTCAAACTGCTGCTTGTAACATTGGAATGGAAATTCCCAAATGTTTGTAGAGCTTTGGTAGTAATTGGAGATAAAGTGAACTTTTTTTTTTCTCCTCCATTGACTGGCTTAAGTAGACCTGAGGGGGCCACCTGGGAAAATTTAGACATGGTGGTTGTAAGCTCTTCTAGTTTTTAGATCCTTAAAGGTGTTTTGTTTTTTTGTTTCCTTCCAGCACTGTAATCGCAAGCAATATCCTCCTAGTGGATGAAATCATGAGAGCAGGAATGTCTTCTCTTAAAGGATAAACGTCTGAATGCTGGATATCTTCAACGCATTCGGCTGCTTCCTTCAATTTACTGAACGTGCAGATCCAGTAAAAATGTGTCACTTAAAACTGTTAAACGATAGCACCTATTGAATCCTGATTGACCCAATGTTCAGAATGTATTTATTTTTTCTTTCTTTTTTTTATGGCACTGAAGTGTACAAGTTGACTCTGCGGTCTTTGTACGAAATAAAATCAGCTCTTCAATTACCTTGTGTCAATGGTTTAACTTATTATTGTGTAATGTTGAGATCAATGAGTATAATGAAACTTTTATAATGAGCGGAGTTTTTATTAAGTTCATCTCTATTGCCAAGTCACATGGGCATCCTTACCGCTGCAATGGTTGGAGAGACTTGGGCATATTTGCCCAGTTAATAAAGCACTAGAAATTGGCATATGGTCAACTTCTTACTGTACAGTGTATGTGATGCAGCACCTAAATTAATGGAAGATTTGTGTTATTTAATGTATTGAAGGTCAACCTTTAAAGTCATTGCAGTAGCTGGAAAGCTGCCATTTTCCAACTCTCTCAGCTTGGCAACTGTGGTCATGTTGAGAGGAGCTTCAGGGTGTTTTCTGTCTAGAAAACCTTAAGATTGTCAGCTTGCGAGCAGGGTTCTCCACCTAATGTATCGGTTAGTCTGTCAATCCTCGTCTTGTCATACCCCTTGAATATATGTAATAAGTGCTGCGTAAACTTTTGTCACTATGTAAATAAAAGATAATAGAGAAATGCATAAATAGCGTCAAACTACATGCGCCGAGTTCCATCCACACATGCTAGTTAGGTTATGGATCTACTCTTCAAGGAAGGTCCTCCCAGAGTAGAAGGTCATCTGCAAAAGACCTGGATCTATATACATGATCCAGAGCCCTTGGCAACGTGGACGGCTCTGTTGTATTGGGGAAGTCTGCTTCATCAACATACCGTATTTGCTCGATTTATAAGACGAGGTTTTTTCCAGAGCAAATGCGGTAATGTCAGGGTTCAGTCTAACGACAGTGGTATTCACCTCTGACTAAAAATCTGCAGCTTGTGTGGAAGTCAATGTTCCTCAGCGCTCGGCCCTCATGAAGTCCTACTGGGGAGATGAGGCCTGAATGGGGAGGTGTTCCATTCTTCAGTTTGGCCAAAAGCTTAACCAGTGACCCTGGATGCTTTATCTCAGGTCTGGAAAAGTGCTCTGAGTTTCCATCTATGCACCTGTTCAGAAGATAAGGATAGACAGATAATCTGTAGTTCTCATTGCTCCGCTATGGCAGTTGCCAGTCGATTTAGGCTGCCATAGCTTCCCTCGTTCCTCAGGGTTGTATGCTGCATTGTAATACTTTACACCATTATGTAGAATGCATTTTAGTTATATTTAATACACGGTATAACCATTCTACCTTTCACGCACACTCATATAGTTTTTTCGCATGTATAGCTTAGGTAACACAATTTAATGTTTTGTTTTTCTTCCGTTAAACTGAGCGTGTTAACAGAATAGATAACAGTTGTCCTCCAAGTGTGCCACATGCTTCCTCTACTCACACTTCCTTTACTGCTGTCAATACGCCAGTGTGACAACAGGCATGTGAATGTCTTTCGTTAACCGCCTATTTTCCAAATCCCACCGATATGCTCAACTGGAAACTATATTCAGAGAAAAAGTGCTGTGACTTCTTCAATAACAGGAAAGTGGTGGCTCACAGAAGCAAAGTACGTTCCTCTACGTTAGAGTTCCAGGATCAGTAGATGCAACTTCTTGTGATGGACTCCCTTCTCAACGCATTACCTCTCTCGAGACTATATTAATGTACTACCCAAGAATCATTTTCTCTAGATGCGTTATTTACATTTTCCTCGGAGGCTTTCCTTTTCCCTCTACGCTCCCTCTGTTGATAGATTTTTATTTTTTTGTGGGCTATTTCCAGTTTCCTTTCCAGTTCATAGATTTTCATCTTGATTTTTTCAGCACTCGGGAGGCAATAACTGTGGTCCGTGGGTATTTCCGTCTGTTTGTGTGCGTCTGTGCTCGGTTTAGTTGGAGGATCTTCTTCTGTCTCGGTGACGGTGGTGTTCTTCAAGAGAGCTATCTGCAGTGTAAAGATGTGAGATACACGGAGTTAGCCTTGAGGCCTTGTATTAGAACTGGGGATTTTCTCCAAGTCAAACAATTTGCCTATATAGAGGTTTCAAATGCAGATGACATTAATAAAAGCTGGTTAGCTTGAGGTTTCTTGGTTTAAGAACATAGATGGAATCTTGACCTACGTCCTTAAATAGAGCTGGCTACCTGTTATCCAAATGCGACTCACATTTTTTTCCCCAGTTGCCAATCTACCTCACCAAGTGTAGAAGTTAATACGTATAACTTTACTGGTTTTCCAGAAGCTTCAATATACTTAGCTGGAGCTACTGGAGTTCTGGATTGCCTTTAAAAAAAGCATTTTGTTTACAACAATCTTCCTCAATGGTCTATACGATCATCTACAACCTGTATTCATCTGAAGACGGAGGTGATTCTTGGGTATGGCAGTAAGCTACTCACCCCAAAAAACTTCTATGAACCATATTTTCATTATTGTTTAAAAAAATCACATTATTGTATTCATTTCGTGTGTAGGGAATGAAACCTTAGCTTTATTACCTTTTCGAGCATGTGGTTAGGATAGATAAATATCGTTGGTACAGCATTTGCCCTCAAGCGTACGGTTTGTCCTGTCCTATCAAAATATGTCTCTTCAAAGTGTTTGGAGCACAGAAAAGTATGAAGACCGGGGACGAAGTTGTCTCTGTTCACGTACTTTAGCCACTCGGTTCGTCTTTTTATGTTTGATGGGAATCTAAGGAGACAAATATTGTCGATATATCATTTCAGGTAATCTCCCATCCTAATAGACAATGGTAGGTATTGTCAAAATTACGAGCTGGAAGAGTTGTGAGTTAAAGAGATAACTTTGGAGAGGGTCAGCCCTAGGCAGGTGCCAAAAGTGAATTGTCGGGCTCCACAGTCCACCCTTGGATCTGTTGGCCAATGTCCTGAAATACACTGCCTGTGGAAAAGCCACATGGACCACGCTGGCCAAACCCAACCACAATGAGGACATCACAATGGTATGAGCATGTGTGTGGGAGAAGATATTTGTGCTTAGATATAACTATATATTTGCAGTAACAAAAAATAGTTTAACAAGTGTTCTTTTTTGCCATAAATAAGCCCAAAAATCCTAAAAACCAATTTAAAAAGGAGACAAGGTCTCCATGGAGAAACACTCAAATATACAGTGAGGAGCCAGCAAATGAGGTCAATAACAAACAAGTTTCCTTTAGTGTTATACTACATCCCCAGATTCAAAGATGTCTTCTTATGCTAGTGCAGGATGACGTGCATAGCCATGCATTTGACGACACATCATGATGATGACGACAATAATGGCACATGACTTTTACATCCTTGTACTTTAGTAAATGAAGCCTCCTGTTTAGAATGTAATGTTATATTGTGAAGAGCATTCACGTTAAGTCTTATTGCCTTGGTGATCCCCAGTTGTCGCACCTACCTATGAAAAGTTACCCGATTGTCTTTTTTAGAGTTGCTGTTACACCCAGAGGCAGCGCATGTAGTGGGCATTATATCTCAGTACGAGAACACTGCAACCGCATCCCTAAGCAATATGGCTGCCGCAGGCTTCAATGAGTCACATGACCGCACGCAAGTCAGCGACGTCATCGCAGCTTTTAAGGTAGACCAATGTAATTTGATGACAAGTAGAGATTGTGCTGTTTAATGTTCGCCTCCTCTCGAAAATCGAGCTTGTTCAGCAGCCTGTTCCAAACCCCTCACATAATATGCAGAGGAAGCAGCCGGAATAGAGTTATCTCCGGGTCAGACATCGCTGCCAGCTCAAAGGTCTCTGCACAGTGGACTCGGCTGGGACTGAGCGAGAAGAAGCCGCAAGAGCAGAAGCCGGCATACGCTGTAAGTCACTCGCCCGATGAACATGTGCAAAGGGGCATCTGGCCACCGGCTCCAGGTAGCCCGTTTATGATCATATTCTAACCCCGCTGCAGCGTCCTGGGCAGGCATTGCAGTGAGCGGGGCTTGCACTGCTTTCCATGCCATGACAGGGGAGCTGATGCAATCCTACTCGGGATAGTCATCATCATCATCATTCACCACCCACGCTGTCAGATGCAGCGTTTTATTAAAGCATCGGGTAGTGTCAGCAGGTGATCGATTCCTTAAAGCTCCAGATCTCTAATACCGGGTAATACAGAATGCTTGATCGATCACATGTATTCAATTTATCTGATCTGCACGAGCATTCCTGACACATCAGCAATCTGAGGGATGATAGAGTAGTCGGCATTCACCGGCATGTGTGTTTTTTAATTATTTTGTACACATTTTGTTATTTATAAATGGATTTGTGAGGATGAATTAAATGAATTCAATGAATGAAATTTTGAGATCACTTAAAATCACTGCAGCTGCTGTACATGGTAATGAACCATGCAAACTGAAGTTAGTGTCTTTAAATTATATACTGTTTATAGGTTTTTGGTTGTTGTCGGAGTGAAAAGTTAATTGTAAATGGTTTCTGTAAAATAAGATTTCTTAATGATCATCATCAGACTGCTTGGGACGTATCGCCTCCATGCTAGTAAAATACCGGCGAGGTTATAAATACTCACATTTAGGCTTATTCGTTAAACGGAGAGTTGACAGGCAAGTTTGTGGTTTCAGCTCCCTGATTGCACTATACATTATGAAGTGCTGTAGTTTCTACAGCACTTCATAATGGCTGGCCCTGTAAAATGCATAGTTAAAGAGTTCTTCCAAGTGTTTTTACATGTTGAATTATGTGTTATACATTGCCAGCTCAGCCCTTCATATGGGAGGAATCTGACAGTGTGAGCCCTTCATGATAAAGAAGAAGTGGATGAAGCCACAACTTTCCTGCAAGTTCTCCTGACAAACTTTAGTAAATAAACCCAAAATGAATTGTTGTGAATACGCTCTTTGATTATTCACCATTTAGTAACCTTGATAAATATATATTGTATAATAAATGTTTTTTTTACCCTTATTGCGAACTGAAGAAATACAGTACAAAACCTAGAGATCCTTATTTCCTTATGTCCTTATGTCTTGTGACATTCTATATTTATCAGCAGTTCCGAGACCTTTGGTCAACCCTGACATTAAGATTTTTGGCTAGACTTTACTTGCAGTTGCAGCAGTTTGCAGTGTGTTTTGGGATTATAAATGCCGCAATAACATGCTAGAGGTATTTTGCTGCACAAGCACTACATAACCTGACGCGCCACATAAAAACAATAAATACCGTATTTACTCGATTATAAGATGACCCTGATTATAAGACGACCCCCCAAATCTGAATATTAATTTAGGAAAAAAAGAAAAAGCCTGAATATAAGACGACCCTATAGGAAAAAAGTTTTACCAGTAAATGTTAATTCATCTAAACTATTTTTTTTAATAAAAGCTATGATTGAGAAAAATATTTTGGTTTTAGTTCCTTCTATTTTCCAACCTGCCCCCCCAGTTATGCACATCTGCCCCAGAAATGCCTTATACCCCCTAAATGCCACTGTGCCCCATGATATGCCTTTTAACCCTCTATATGCCCTGTGCCCCATGATATGCCCTTTGACCCCCTATGTGCCACTCTGCCTCCAGAAATGCCTTATACCCCTATATGCCACTCTGGCATTTAGAGGGTTAAAAGGCATATTATGGGGAAGAGTGGCATATAGGGAGGTTTAAGGCATTCAGTTGGCAGGGTGGCGTATAGAGGGTTAAAAAGGCATTTCTGGAGGCAGAGTGGCATTAAGGGGGTTAAAAGGCATTTCACAGAGAGAGGGGGGGAGAGGAGGATCCAGGTCCCCTGCACCTGCGGGGGATCTGGATCTTAGTCGTCTCATAGTCAGACTGATTATAAGACGACCCCAATTATAAGACGAGGGGTATTTTTCAGAGCATTTGCTCTGGAAAAAACCTCGTCTTATAATCGAGCAAATACGGTAATAATAAATAATTTGTACACTAAATGAAAAATGCTTTGGTCCTTAAGGTTCCAACAGGAAAGTAACACAAACCTGTAGACAAATTTATCAGTGGTCTGCTAATTGCATGTAACCTATTAGGTAAAGTTGTGCAGTGTTGGCAGGTCATCGCTAAAAGATTCATATAATTGAATGTTATGTTACTGATCTTGAGTGCATCTGCATCAAATAACACAGCCGTATATCTTCATCAGTCTTCATCTTGTCATCTCATCATTATAGACCAGTGACCAAAGAATGGCGTCCCTCTCAGAGTTAAAGGAAATTTTCCGCAAGGCAGACGCTGTGTGCTTTGATGTGGACAGCACTGTCATCAAAGAAGAGGGCATCGATGAACTGGCCAAGTTCTGTGGCGTGGGGGATGCTGTAGCAGAAATGTAAGTGCCCTTCCGTCTATATACTGAGCCGAGTAGTGGATGGGTACCTTACCAATGTTACCCTTGTGTATCCGATCTTATCATTTACTATGGATCTATGTTTAGACTAATATGCGTCAAATGAAAATTCACTTGTGGCTTTGACCATTGAACAAGTTTTGTTTACTTGAGGCTGGTTCTATGGGCTTACAACCTCCGAGTGCTGCAGTGCTTGTAGACGGTACTTTTCCGTTCCAGATCTCGCGCATGTCACTGAATCGGTTCCTTGGAAGCTGACACACTAGAGCTTTTTGCTCTAGCTCGTTGAGCAGTGGGAGAGAGAGGACTGCCAGGAATTCTGCAAATCATGTGGGCACACAATGCGTATGATGGGATTTCTTTTTTTAACTAATTCCCCAGACAAGAAAGAATTCATGCTGTGGCTGGCTGCCCTTGGGTTCCTTCCACATGCAGTCTGGAACACTAGCCAGGAATCCACCAGATTATGTTTAATGTTATTATTATTATTATTATTATTACTATAATGGTAGCATAATGCTATAATGTATAATTATGTTTATTTTTCTCTGCCTGTTTTATATTGTAAACAGCATATGAAGATATGGTTATGTACATCTAGAACACCGTAACATTGTTCTCTCTTTTTGACAGATAAAAACTGTACAAATAAAGAATTAAAAATAAATGCATAAATGAAAACTGCACTATATATCTATATCTATCTATATATCTATATATATAATATTACACAATCAGATGTGCTCCATGTGGAAGTTCTTTAATAGCTCCATAATGTATACTGGTAATGCTAAGCATATACTATTTGTGATTTCCTGTAGTACCGCTGAATATATCTTTAGAATTTGTTTGAAAATAGGTTTACATTGTGTAATGCTATTTTCAACCCTTTTGCACATTCTTTCTACTATACCCTGGAATTTAAACTGGACCTTTGTACAGATGAAACGTCAATCTCCATGACGTGGGACTGACCGTTGAGATTGCGTTACTTGCACCCACTCACCTACTTGCAGCGAAAGCATACAGCAAAATCTATTTTAACCTGTGCTTTTTGCTATTAACAGGATATTCTGTAGTCACATATACCTGCAGCCTGTAGTGTAGCATTGCAGGCTCATTCATGATTAGGTACAGTCACAATGTGTTTGGAAAGAGCGTGGAATAGTGATATTATTTTACTACTGAGAATACTAACCTCTCAGAGTACAGAGAAGGATTCTATACAATGGCTACAATAATGCGAAAATGGAACAAATATTTATCGACACCATTGCGTGTAACTATGTACCGTATTTGCTCAATTATAACACAACCCCCCCCAAAAAAACATCTGAAAAACGACCTAGTCTTGTAATCGAGGTCGTCTTTTATTCAGACCCTAGATTTATGCTGATCCTCCAATATAGCACTTCCGCCGTCTACTATAGTCCCCAGAGACACTATATATATGCACGCTTGCGGGACTCTGAGCTGCAAGCTAATATGTGGAAACACTTGGGCGTGGGTCACATGATTTACACAGGAATCACATGACCCCGCAGCTACGCTCTTCACGAAGTGATCTCCCACGGTCCCGCCTATCATTCTGTGCTCCTCTTCACCAGTTGTGGAGAGGAGCTGGTTCAAATAGGGTCAAATCTTTGTGGACTACATACTCAGGCTGCCCTAAAGTTGACTGAGCATCATGGGACATGTTGTTCCTAAAGGTGTGCTGCTCATCTCTGAGCCATTGTTTTCCCCTCTGATACATGATATTTTTTTCAATATGTTTTGATGTCATACTTTGCAGATAATATTTCTCTTAGGTGTTGTAATGATTAAACAATGATTCATGGCAAAAACTTTTGATTTTTCCCCCCATTGGGTCATTTTATTCAGGCCTTTTCTTCTTTTTCTTTCTTTCAATGAGATCCAAAGCTTAGGGGTGGTCATCTTATAATCCGGTGGATATGGAAATGCACACCAGAGGAATATGTGAATGATGGTCCTCTCTATCCTTTTTCAGGACACGCAGAGCGATGGGGGGATCTCTGACATTCAGGGCAGCCCTCACAGAGAGGCTCGCGTTAATCCGGCCAACAAGGGAACAGGTACAAGCTCTGATAACTGAGCACCCCCCAAGGCTTACTGAGGGCATAAAGTGAGTATCCAATATCCTGCAATGTTACATATTTACACTTCTCCAGTGTTTTACAATTTGCTCCAAAACATCTTCACTCTAGAACTTTACATTTAAGAATTTAAACAATGTTATTCCTAAAGATATTTCACTGTTAGTCAATCTTGTTTAAAAGAATTTTGAATTCTCCTTGGTGGCCTCAGAAAATCAGATACTTGAAACCAAGGCCAATGTAGCCCCACTGGTGGTCTAAAAGTGTATTGTTTTCAAAGAAAATACGTGCTGGGATTTTAATTTGCTGACGTAGACAGAAGTGTCTGTCTCTAACAGTGTTACACTTATTATTGTTTTTAAGGGAACTGGTTCATAAGCTGCATCAGAGGAACATCCAAGTCTTCCTCATATCTGGCGGATTCCACAGCATTGTGGAGCATGTAGCTACACAGCTAGACATCCCTCTGACCAACATCTATGCAAACAGACTCAAGTTCTACTTTAATGGTATGAATGTTGGATTGCTTAACCATAAAGACTGTGTAGCTGCACCCTATTGTTACGCTCCTGGTGACCATACCTGGGAACTTTTCGGGTTTGACCCGGATTGCCGAGTGAAACACCACTTCTCCGGTTCAAGACCCGAATCCTCTGGGTCGTGGGAGCGGGGTCTTGACATGCCCTGTTCCCCGCCCATTTTCCCTTTGAATTAGGGTTGTTTCCAGCAGACATCAGCGGGACCGCCCACCGATGTTAGTGGGCAGTCCTGGCCACGTCCCGCAAGAGAAGGCTCCGGGTAGCCGGAGCCCAAAAGTTCCCAGGTATGCTGGTGACTATTGCCCGCAACGTCCCTGCTTATCTTCATTTCGTTTTTGGAAATGTTTCCTTTGCTGACATTGCTGGTGAGAACAGCGAGAATTGTTTTTAACCTAATTGGATCATACCAACATGAATATGGGGATGTCAATGGTTTGAGTCTGGAAGAATATACAGCAAATACCTAAGGTAGCTAAGGAAGCATAACACTGTTATTGTTAAATTAATATAGTAGCATCATATACAGCAGTGATGTACAATTTGAATATACAGTCATATATTAAATAATTAAAGTATGAAAAAGAGATGCCTTCTGTCTCGTATATTATCAATATTCAGTTCAACAATGAAAATTCACAATTATGCTTCCTTTTTGTTCACGGGTATAAAAACCTTCAGACAGGTTTATATTTTTATGTACTTATCATGGAGGCACAGTTTAAAAAAGAAAAAGTAGTAGTAAAAGGGACACAATTAGACAGAGGGACGCATAGCACCCCATCTTTTTTTAAGAAGTTGTATTTATATCAAGTATTGCCAATATGATTGTTTGCTGTGTAACTCTTAATATTAATAGCCACACACTTTCATCTTATATTTATATTTTAAGGAAAACTTAAATCCAACAAATTATGAATGGACTTTCATCCATGCCTGTAATTTGGTTTGTAGGGGAGTATGCTGGATTTGATGAGACACAGCTCACAGCAGAATCCGGCGGAAAAGGAAAAGTCATTGGCTTGCTGAAGGAAAAGTATGGTTTCCGAAAAATTGTGATGGTCGGAGATGGAGCTACTGACATGGAAGCTTGCCCCCCAGCAGTAAGTAGTAGAATGCTAAGCAAGATTAATACTGTCTCATAAAGCGACCACCACTGGGGTGCCAGGGAGCCACTGACAGGGTTTGGTTATGTGTTTTGTGTATATGTTACAAGTAGGGCTGCAACTAACGATTATTTTAATAATCGATTAGTTGGCCGATTATTTTTTCGATTAATCGATTAATCGGATAAAAAAAATGAATGTAAATTTTTCATTTATTTAAAATAATTTACTAAACAAATGATGTTAAATACAAACAGCAAAATAAAAAAACTTTGATAATACATTTCTTGTCTTTATTTCCCAACCAGCCCCCCAATATATGCACATTTGAGCCCAGGCTTGCTACGCTGCCTCCCAGACATGCCATGCTGCCCCCCCCCATATGCCACGCTGCCTACCACAGCACTCCACGCTGCCTCCCACATATACCACACCACGCTGCCTCCCACATCTGCCACTCCACGCTGCCTCCCAGATATGCCACTCCACGCTGCCTCCCACATCTGCCACGCCATGCTGCCTCCCACATCTGCCACTCCACTCTACCCCCCACATGCCACTGTGCCTGATACGCCTTATACCCCCTGAAACACCACTCCATCCTCCCCAGACATGCCACCCTGCCCTCCCCACATATGCCACGCCATGCTGCCTCCCACATTTGCCACTCCACAATGCCTCCCACATCTGCCACTGTGCCTGATACGCCTTTTATCCCCACTCCATCCTCCCAAGACATGCCACCCTGCCTCCCAGACATGCCACTTCTCTACCCCCAGATATGCCACTCTACCCCCAGATATGCATTATACACCCTGATACACCACTCCGTCCTCCCCAGACATGCCACACTGCCCTCCCCACATATGCCTTATATACTGTATATGCCTTATACCCCCAGATATGTCACTTCACTGCCCCCAGGATTTAGATTCCCCTAAATTAACCCTAAACTCCCCATTAACCATAACTGCCCCTAAATTAACCCTTAACACCCCTTAACCACAGCATCCCCTAAATTAACCCCAAACACCCCATTAACCACAGCTGCTCCTAAATTAACCCTAAACACCCTATTAACATAACTGCCCCTAAATTAACCCTAAACACCCAATTAACCATAACTGCCCCTAAATTAACCCTAAACACCCCACTAACCATAACTGCCCCTAAATTAACCCCCACCTCCCCTAACTTTCAGTAGCCCAAATATATATATATATATTACATACATATATACACACACACATATATATATATATATATATATATATATATATATATATATATATATACACATACACACACATTATATATACATATATACATATACTTACAGTTAGATGAGTGTCACAGCCATGTGGTTCTGGCCTGGAGAAGGAAGGGGCGGGGCCAGTTGTCACAGTGATTACAGGGAGGGGGAGTAAGTAGGAGCTGCTGCTGTGAGACGGTGAGTCAGACTAAACGGATTATATAATGAGGGGGATTTTTCAGAGCGTTTGCTCTGAAAAAACCCTCATTTTATAATCGATAATAATCGATTCAAATAATCGATAATGAAATTCGTTGCCAACGAATTTCATTATCGATTATTATCGATTTTATCGATTAGTTGTTGCAGCCCTAGTTACAAGACTTCCTGCAACTTGTGCCGACTCGACTTTGTGTAGGCTAAACTTGTTGAGCAGTTTGGTTCTGAGAATGTAAACCCTGCCTTCAGATGCCTAAACTTGGTATACATTACTGAGACAGGTATAGCGGGTTTACATGCAGGTTTTTCAGGTATTTTATCCCAGCTAAACTAGCTTCTTGACCGCAACAAATCATTATATATAATAAAGGTTCCTTAGACCCCTAAAATTTAACAGCACAAAACAAGGGATGCACCAAAATGAAAGGCAACCAGTACATGCTGGAATCTGGGTATGCCTGGGCATGATAGGCGTGTGATTGCTGTTAGCAATCATAAGTATGTAATATAGCAATCACACTCCTATCATGCACAGGTAGCCAATACATGCTGAAACCTGACTAACTGCCCCTTGTGTATTGATGCTGCCAGCAGTATGGGGTGGGCACATCACTTACAGCCTCCCTGTGCCATGCCCCCCCATCCATGCTATCACACACACATTCATTCATATACTCATTCACAAACATTCATTCATATACTCATTCATTCACTCAATCACGCATACTCATTCATAACCCTCCCCCACCCCTTTACCACCCCTGCTGCTTCCCTGTGCCTTATTGTTCTCCCGCCCAGGGGAAGAAGGAAAGGAGTAGGGTCATGTGATGTAAATTCTTGTGAGTTCGCTGGGTTCCTGCTTCCCCTGGGTGCATCCCTACACAAAACAATAGAACAGGTTTCTGTATATTATATGTATAATATAGACGTGCATATATACACGTAAATAATATTTATTCTGCATCCAGTCTTTTAATGTTTTATTTTTGTGAAACTAGTACACTGAAGTTTGCTTTTACTTCTGAATAATAGGACGGATTCATCGGCTTTGGAGGCAACGTGACAAGACAACAGGTGAAGGAGAAAGCAAAGTGGTATATTACAGACTTCGAGGAGCTGCTGAGAGAACTTGATAGTGACAGTATCAAAATGAATCACAATGATATATTTTACTAGTGTGCGTGTAGTAGAAAACCAATGTAGTTTTATATTGCATAGCAAAGCTTTTTATGTAAACCTTTCCGCAGTGGAAGGTAGAATTTATTTTCCATTTTTTTACATATTATCTAGTGTAGTACATAACGAATATATATATATATTTATATATATATATATACAGTTCTTAGATTTAACAAATTGTTCATAACTTGAAAGTCCATTGTATTCAATGTATTTTTAGTGTTTCTTAGAAATAATACTTTTTTTTTTCTTCTTCATACATAAGAGTGTTTTTGTCGGTGGACCGTAGCAATTTTTCTATAACAAGATAACATTTGAGAAAGGGGTAGCCTTTTCAAAATCTTTTGACTCAATGTCTTTCTTATGACACTGACCTATCCTATAGTAAATGTATTGATATTATTAGTGCCTGTTCACCATTGAATGCATAAGCCATCAGCACCTTTTGAACCTGTCGACGTGGTGGATGTTTGAACCATAGTGTTTCTGTACTTTAAACTAGTTCATAAAGAATTCACTTTATGTTTGACTAATTATGTGTGTATGTCCTAATTGTAGCACTTTGGCGGAAACATTATAAACTGTTTGGACCAGCAAAAAGTGACTTGACTAAATTTTGTCTGATTTTCTGAGTATCCGTTTTTTTTTGGTATTATATGATGTAACAAGGAACAAAATGCATATTGTCATTAAATCATTAAAGGATAGATAACATAGGCAAAAACTAATATTTGTTCAGGGATATTGCCTTCCTGGCAAAGGGCAGTAGTCAGATCTATGAGATAGCTAGAGTAAAGATTCTAGCTCGTGTACCTTGTGTTTTCTGTTTTGGTTCAGAGCTGGATTAACAATCCTTGGGGCCCCTAGGTGCCAATGCGTGCGCCCTCTTCTCAAGCCATTTTATATAATCTGTAGGGCTAGGCACCCGGGTTGCCTTGTGCATCAATTGTTTCTCTGTGGTGTCACTGCACCCATGTCAACTTATGTAGAAAGTGATCTGGGGTGTAATCTCTGAAAGAAAGGCTACTTTAAAGGACTGGCGGGGCATGGGCTCAACCTCTTTCGAACAACACATATACTAACAAAAATATAAATATAAAAAAGAAAAGTTGGAAGTAAACTACCAAACTTTTGTGTGATACCTTCATGTAAACAGTAATATATCTCCCTAATGTACATGTACTAATAAAATATAAATGTGTGTTCCATGTTATTGTGTCTTGTTGGTCCAGAACTCTACCCTTGCCATTTCTAGGTAATAGATGAAACTAGACATAAGATACGCATAATGGAATAGCATTAACAACAGATCTGGAAATACTTTCCAGTGCCAGCAGCATTAAATGTATGTAATAACGTCCAATCTTTAAGTCTTTAAGTTACACTGTAGGGTTGGAAGAGTCAAGTCCATCATTTTTAAGATTTTCTGAATTGTATTTAGCGAATGAACGAAGGGACACTGCTGATACAGCTATATAGACTTTGCCTAAAATACATAGATGAAAAGAACGTTGAGTTGCGTTCTTACACTAAGCAGAGTATATAAAATGGGGACTACCCCGTTTCTGTGTTCATCTGGTCTCAGGGGCAATATCTTTAAGGTGGCCTTAAGTTTAATTTTGACTGCTTGCAGGTAAAATGCCAGATAGAACATGCTAGTGTATCAGTGGATAGCCCACACTTTTCCTCTTGATTAAGAGGTTTAACAAATAAAGCTGATGTTCAGAAAAGAGATATTTATGTGCACACTCCATGACAGCCAGCATGCATACTTTTGCGTATCACCAGCTACTGGAGATGTAGAAGTATATATTATGAGACACTACCAGACATCTATGCTAAAGACTACATTCAAGGCTTTGATTCCAAATACATATATGTGACCAAAATTATGTGGACAACTGACCGTCACACCTGTATGAACGTGTTGTACATTCCATTCCAAAACCAAGGCCACTCTAATTCCTCCACACCAAGCTCGTCAAACCATGTCTTTGTGGACCTTGCTTGTGTACAGGGGCACACTCATGCTTGAACATAAAATGGCCTTCTTCAAACTGGTGCCACAACGCTGGAAGTTTTTCAATTGTCTAAAATGTCTTTGTATGCTGTAGCATTAACATTACCCCTCAGTGGAAATATGAGGTCTAGCCCAAACCCTAAAAATCAGCCTTACACCTCTCCAGCTGGCACTTGGCATCGCACATTGTGATCTTCGTCTTGTGGGCAACTGCTCGGCCATGAAGACCTATTTCGTTAGGTCCCAGCGCGCTTGTTCAGATGTTGCATCCAGACACTTCAACTTCACAATAATAACACCATAATAATAGTTACAGCGGACCGGGGCAGCTATTTCATGAACTGACTCATGGCAATGGCAGCATCCAATGACAGTGTCAATGTTGCTGAGCTCTTCAGTGTGACCCATTCTACTGCCAATGTGTGTCTTTGGGGATGTGAGTGTGACCTAAACACCTTAAACTCAATAATTTGGAGAAATGTCCACATATTTTTGGTCATATTGTATGTATAAACAGATACCTGTCTGTGTTGTTATACTGTGAACTGCCCAGCAATCCAAAATACCACATCTAAAAGAGACATTTATCAGACCAAATCTGTTGTAATTGCGGGAAAATGAGGTAATAACTTTCTACCTAAATTCAGTGAAGGAAAAACGATTTTGAATCTTTTAAAGACAGATGAATGTTGCCGGCATCGGGTAATACTACAGCAATCAGAATACTGCATGGATCTATGACAACTGACGCACGTCGCTGCTTGATTCCACAAGCAAGATGGCGTTTCCACAGATACACCGGGCTTCCCTCCGCAAGATGGCGGTCGGAGTTTAGTTTCCGGGGAAAGGGGTCCGCTTCCTGCTGCTTGTTGCTCCCCGTTAGGATGAGTGCGACGGTGCTGTGTGTGACAGTTCTGTCTGCGGTGGTGTTTCGGGTTTCCCAGGGTAAACAATGAGACCACATGTCTTTAGAATTATAACGAGCTAAAGTAGTCGTAGTAACGACGTCATTGGTAGGGGCGATACTTATGCAGTGTAACAACTTACTGAAGTAAACTTTTGCTTTTTTGGTATTAAATTTTGTGTCAAATGTGATAACCCCCCTATGTTCTTGGGCTTTAATAAAGCAACTCCGATAAGCATACCTCCCAAGTGTCCCTTTACAGAACGGATAGTCCCTCTTTAACCCCCGTGTCTCTCTTTTCTAGGAGTTCACATTGTTTTACAGCCCTAACAGTCACAATAATGTGTATAGAAACACAAAATGGTTAACACATTATTTTTTTTCCTGTAATCGCATTAAACACCCAGCCCCTAAACAAAAATGTCCCTGTTTGGCCAGTTGGAAGGTATGGTTTCGGTGCCAGATCCAGCAACAGATTCTCCTTCTGTGTTTTGTAGGAAAATACATTGTTTTATTTCAGATATTATTATTGCCCTTAATTTTAATCTGTTCATACGTGTACAGGTAAGTTAATGTATAAACAGTAGATAACCGACTATATATATATTTTTTTATTATTATTTTTTATATATTTATTTATTTATATTTTTAATTTTTTTTTTTATTAATATACATTATTATTTTTAAAACATGGTTGGAAATGTGGCTTCATTTTAGGTAATATTGTTTTTTTATTTTGTTAATAATATCTATAACACTTTAACAGGGCATGAAGGAGGTGGTAGCATGGTGGTGCTTGATGGTGGAAAGTTCCAGATGGGGTCAGATGCCCCTGATGGTAAAGATGGAGAAGGTCCCACAAGAAAGGTGACCGTGAAACCCTTCCAGATTGACAAGTATCCAGTTACCAACCTGCACTTCAGGTAAAATAATATACATTATTCATCCATTATGGGGATCATTATACTCTCTGTGGAAGATTGGTCACCTTGGGATAAAACTTGTTTCATGTTATATCGATTATTAGACAGTATTGTGTCTTGGCTGGCTATCCAGTAGCAGGTCTACAGCATCTTATTGTTTTAAAGTTACTGGCTGCTGGAAAAGTTTAGTTTAATTCCTCATTCAGGACGGAAATGCAGTATGTCCAGCTCCAGCTTTGTGTACAGACCTTAGAGTAGAAACATGTAAATTAATATGCACTTTTTTGTACTCCTTTCCTTAAACAAAGGGAGTTTGTGCGTGCCACCAAGTACAAGACAGAAGCAGAGCTTTTTGGATGGAGTTTCGTATTTGAGGACTTTGTATCTGAAGAACTGAAGAAAAAAGTTACACAGAAGCTGGAGGTACATTTACATTCTCATCATAGAGGATTTTATGGTACAGAACACCAAATGTGAAAATAATTGTTATGGAAGTAGGTATACTGCCGTAAACTATGTTATCTATCTAGAGAGGTATAGATAAAATAACAGGTCTAAATACCATATTTGCTTGATGACCCCCCCCGAAAATTTGAATATGAAATTAGGAAAAAAGAAAAAGCCTGAGTATGACTACCCTATAAGAAAAAAGTTTTACTAGTAAATAGTAATTCACATGTAAACTATTTTTCATATTTAATGAAAAAAATAAAAGTAAAATGTATTTTTTGTTTTTTTTTCCTTTTATTTGCCAACCTGCCCCCAGTTGTGCACATCTGCCCCCCAGATATGCTTTATACCCCTTATATGCCACTCTGCCTCCAGAAATGCCTTTTACCCTCTGTATGCCACTCTGCCTGCCAGATATGCCTTATACCACCCTATATGCCACTTTGCCGCCAGATATGCTTTATACCCCCTATATGCCACTCTGCCCCAGATATGCCTCTTTACCCCCTTATTGCCACTCTGCCAAGCAGATATGCCTTATAACCCCTATATGCCACTCTGCCTCCCTGATATTCTTTTTAACCCCCTATATGCCACTCTGCCTCCAGAAAGCCCTTATCCCTCCCCCATATGCCACTCTTACCCTTCCCAGACTTACCAGACTTCTCCCCGTGCTTCAGATTCCTTGGTGTGTAGTGGTATCAGCCAGTGAAGGTCTGCATGATGCACATAGACAACATCTGCTGCTGCTGACGGCACTTCCACCGGGGCTTCTATGAATCATGTGACACCGGCACTCCATCATAGAAGCCCCAGCGGAAGTGCCGGCAGCAGCGGAGGTTGTCTGCACGCATCGCACAAACCTTCACTGGCTGCCGAGAGGAGGATCCAGATCTCCTGCAGAGCTGCAGGGGATTTGGGTCTTGGTCTGATTAGAAGATGACCTCGAATATGTGGTTATTTTTCAGAGCATTTGTGTGTGGCACAGGTTAACACACGTCTTTTGTTGTTTAGGTTCTCATTAAAGTACAATTTCTTAAAGATGATTTAATAATGTATTCACAGTGCGGTGTCACAGCCATAGGGGGCATGAAACAATGAACCTCATATGTCCTTTTAGTTGATGTTGTGGTAGGAAGTAGGGAGATGGCAGACTGAGAATGCTGGGGTGTGTGTCCTATTCCTTCACAATTAGTAACTGCTGCAGAGAAAGATCACTCAGTGTAGCTTAGGCACATATTTTAGTCTCACCCTTCCTTACAATGTTTGATTCCTCTTTTTTATTGCTACAAGTAGGACTCGAAGGTTAGGAATTGAGTAAGGTCCCAGAGACTTTTTAAGAAACCATCTAAAATTGTGATTGAGGAAAACCATTTGGATTCGGAAACTCTGTAATAATTTACATAATGTCTTTTTCTGCATTAGTCGGCTCCTTGGTGGCTTCCCATAGAGAGAACCTTCTGGCGTCAGGTGAGTGACTTCTGGATAAGCTTGGCATGTGGTTCTGACAGGAGGATGTGTTTCTCAGGGAATCCTAGATTTATGGTGCCACTAGGCTTAGATTGCTTTTCAAAACCGTGTGTGTTGGCATTTTTAAGGTGTTCCCAGCCAGGCAGTCGAACCTCAGTTTAGTAGGAGCCACATGCTTCTGGATAAAATCAGTACAGTTCTTGTAATAATTGATGTTATTTGGGCTTGTTGTTGACAGCTCTAAGAACTTAATTAATGCCAATAGCTTTGTCCAAAACACGTGTTCTGCTGCCCCTTTCAGCAAAGCTCAAATGATGTGCTTACACAACAGATGGCTTTTCTGCAGGATTTCATTCTTAAGGAAAGCAAAGGACCGTCCGTTGTGCTACAAATCAGTCTTAAAATGTCTTTTTTAATGTAATGAAAGGGAAACCCTGAACATTTCTAGTTGCCACTTCCAGCCAAGCGGTCCGGGATCAGGCATAAAAGAGAAGCTGGATTACCCGGTGCTGCAGGTTAGCTGGAATGATGCTCAAGCCTTCTGCAAGTGGCTGGAGAAGAGGCTGCCAACTGAGGAGGAGTGGGAATTCGCTGCCCGCGGGGGATTTAAGGGTATGTCTGAAACCCGGTGTTAAAGGGAAACTCTTGCTAGAATAAGAGCTTTCTTATTTTGTTACATGCATACTTCTAAAAGTTGAACCTGCTTTAACTAAACATTTTCTCACAGACAAAACCTACCCATGGGGGAACATGTTTCAGGTGAACCGCACCAATCTGTGGCAGGTAATAAGACATTTTTTTGTCTGTGTGAGCAAATAGTCATTTTATTACAAAGAATGGTTATGATTGCTAATCTGTCCGTTACCAACTGCAGGGGAAGTTCCCCGAGAAGGACTCTGCAGAGGATGGTTATCATGGGGCATCTCCAGTAACTGCATTTCCTTCTCAGAATGACTTTGGTAAGGAATCAACCTATAAATATGTTTGCAATTCTTATGCTCTATGTTTTTAAGATCCTCACCATTACACAAATTCTGAGATGTTTTTGAAAAATAAAACCATACATGTGTGGAAGACGGTGGTCCCCAAGGCACTTTTGGGGCAGGAGACCCCGTGTCTTCTTACAGATGTAAATAATGAATTGTGCACAATTGCCATCTTGTTGGGTTTTTTTAATAATACTTGCACAGTCACAGTACCGTGTTCTAAGAGCTTAGTAGATCCAAACCAACAAAACATACGTAGAAGATAGGCCCCAGCGTTTTGTGTTACCATACTTAAATGTGCATGTCAGGACAGGAGGTTTTATAAAAATGAATTTACCAGTGTAAATCATTTTGCTTGTCAGGGTTATATGATATGCTGGGGAACACATGGGAATGGACCGCCACCGAATACACAATAGCTGGACGAGCTCAAAAGCAAAATGGGCAGAAGATGTACACCCTCCGTGGGGCTTCCTGGATTGATACACAAGATGGTTCATTCAACCACAAAGCTCGCGTTACAACCAGGTAAAGGTCCACTATTACTGATTCTGTGTGATCTCCAAAGATTTTATTTCCTTAGGTGTCAAATAAGGTGTGCAATGACACAGAGGAGGAAAAAATGTTATCTTGTATTAGGCTTAATATTGTATTAGGCTTAATATTGTATTAGGCTTAATATTGTATTAGGCTCTCCTTACAAAGTGAAGCTATCTTGTAAAATATCTGGTTATAAAGGTACCTCAATATCTGCATGTATAGAGAACTCCCAGAAAGTAGGAATAGTCCTTGTGTATTATGTGTAAGTTATAAAAAGAAACAAAGTGCAATAATGTCTGGACAGATATATAAAAATAATATTAAATCTATAGTTAAAACACTCAAAAATAAAACGGACCAACTGATGACGTTGGTTTGAAATAACGAAACAAGTTTTTTCTTTTACTAATAACAAAAGACTTCATATTCTCCCAAAAGGATCTCCTCTTGGCACTTTCACTACATCTTAACAAGGTGCATAGGGAGGGTCATTTTTTGTTACAAGCATTTCTATTTGTCAGAAATGCCACTTTATTTGTGAGTGTTTTATCTGTAGATTAAATATTATTTTTATATAGATCTGTCCAGACGTTATTGCATATTGCATTGTATGTTTCTTTTTATAATTTTATTATATATACGTGGACCATTCGTACTTTCTGCGTTTTCTCTATACATGCAGATATTGTGGTATACAGATACAGTTTGCTGGGGTTTTGGGAGATCCCTTGAGGCTCGGCACCATAAAAAGGAACTTCTTTTTGTTTTAAATTTGAGGGGAGTATTCTTTTAATTCTAATTTTATTTTATTTTGTTATGTTGTGGTTTTTCTATATTTATCTCCAGTTTTCTTGTGATTGTAGAATGGGCAACACCCCCGATTCAGCATCTGATAACTTGAGTTTCCGATGTGCCAAAAGCATAAGTAAAGACAAAGGAAAACAAAAAGTGGATTTATGAAGACCACGAGGATTTTGAGGTGGCTGCCATCAGGAGACTTATTCTTCTACACCATACTGTTACTATAATTTAACTTCTTGCCTGCAGCATGGATCCAGTGGAGTGAAGGACAGATGAACATTTTTTTAAACAAACATTGTCTACCAAGGTAGAAGTGTGTTAAATATGAACTTTAATTTATTATGTGGTGCCAATTGCAATTTTTGTGGCCCAATATTATAATGTAATACATAGTCCAATTGTGACAGAGGCAATTTAATTAAAGGGATGATCATTTAATACATGAGCTGCTTTACATGTATCCACAAGTTACTCATGTTTTAGTGAATTATTAGTTATGGGGCTCCTCTAAAACTAATTTCAATCACTAAACTACTGTATACAGTAGCACTTTATCTCCAAATTACCATTCCATTACCAATCATGATTTAGGGAAAGGTTGTTTTATATACTGTCTGCGGTACAGTGAGTGTATATTTCTTTTAAAGCACAAAACTTAATAAACACCATGGAGCTTATTTACTAAAGAGAGCGTTTGAAGAAGAGCTGCAGTTTCAACCAGCTGCACTATGCTGAATGGATGGCTAACCCCTCTAATTTCTCTTTTAAATGGCAGTGGGTTGGCCTTGGATAATACATGAATGTTCCTTTACCACAGGAATCCTTACTGACTATTCTATGCACTATACAGGGGGGTCATGACAGCCCTTTGGAATGCATGGTGAATAGAGTGAGTTGCAACTGCAACCCTTTACATTTAGGGTAAATCAAGATTTCTTTATTTTGTAATTTTTCGGGAAAAAGGGATACAGAAGAAAAAAAAAGGGGGGGGAAGGGCGGGGTAAAACAGAAAAAACAATGGTCATAACAAGAGACCCACAGTAACATAGCTCAATACAAGGGGCAGAACGCATTAGGGCAGCTCACAGTACGCATAGAGAGAGCCACACATCAAAAGACGAATACAACATTACATCGTAAAACGGGCAGATCACATAGCAACAGCGTACGTCTGCACGGGAGAACCATATGACAAGAGGCAAAGTGGCACACATAAGAACCCCTAGCATAAGGGTCTGCAAGGTAGTGCAAAGGGCACCTCGTTGTCGCATACACGGCCGCTAGAGAAGCTCCCGTTCCAGTAGCCCGGAAGCCGAAGGGGAAACACTAAGGTGGGAAAGGGAGGGGGGAAACACAGAGGGGAGGGGAGGGAAGGGGGAGAAGGAGAGGGAGAAGGAAGAAGAGAGGGGGAGAAAGAGAGGAGAAGAAGAGAGAAAAAAAAAAAAAAAAAAAAACCACTACACACAAACACAAACACCACAACAGTAACCACCACCCCACCGGGCCACCACACCAAACGCAAAGGGAAAACATCCCTGTGGGGCTAATCTAGCAGAGGGCGAACAAGGGGGCCTGCAATAAACTCCAGCCAGTGGAACCAAGTCTTCTGGTATCGCGCCTCCGCACCCGTGGCAAGCAGGTGCAATTCCTCCAGGACCCTTATTCGCTCAACTCGGAGGACCCACTCCTTAAAGGTAGGCGGGGCCGGATCACCCCAATGCAGCGGGATGAGCGCCTTAGCCGCCGTGAGAAGGTGGCGCGTAATAGATCTGCGGAACCAACGTTCCGAGAGAGGGGTATGAAGGAGAAGGCAAAATTCCGGCGTGAACGGAACCACACGGTCCGTGAGACGTTGCAACTGGGTATGAACAGCTGTCCAGTAAGGAACTATACGAGGGCACTGCCACCACAAATGCAGGAGAGAGCCAGGAGAGGCGTCGCACCTCCAGCACCTGTTCGGCACGTCGGGGCGGTATACAGAAGTCAAGGCAGGGGGTCGGTACCAAAGGGCCAACAGCTTGTATGACATTTCCTGATCGCTAGCACTCCTGGAGCAGCAATGAGTGAAGACACAAATCTTCTCCCATTGGGCCGCCGTAAAGACAACCTGTAGCTCGGATTCCCACCGTCCCATATACACAGGGGGCACTGGGTTAAGAGCCTCAAGGAGCAAACCATAAAGCCGCGAGACGCCATGCGGCGGGAGCTCAGCAGCAACACACAACTCTTCAAACACCGTGAGCGCACGCGTCATGTCATGTCTCCGGGGGAGTGACCGCACAAAGTTACGCAGCTGAGCATAGTGGAAAGCGTCCAGAAAAGAGGGGGGTGAGCGGGGGGAAAGCTGATCCAGAGGCCCAAGACCCTCACTGGAGAGGAAAGCGCGGATCTCAGACCTCCCGCCCCCAGTCGAAGCCGAAAAGAGGGCCCCGCTCATCCCAGAGGGGAAGTCAGGGTTATTCCGAACAGGGGTCAGTGGCGAGGGCACCGAGGACAGACGCGTCTTCTTAAGAACCTGGAACCAGACATCAAGAGTGGCCCGTATAAAGGGGTGAGGCAAAGCCACTCCCCGGGCAGTAGGGGGCAGAAGCCACGGCAAAGAGCGCGCAGGAAGGCCCAGCAAGGCGGTTTCAACAGCCACCCATTGTTTGTGTGCCGGACTATGGGACCACTCCAGCACACGTAGCAGATGGCACGCCCTGTAGTAAGTGCTAGGGCAGGGCAAGGCCAGACCGCCCTTAGATTTGGGGAGGATTAGCG
Source organism: Spea bombifrons (assembly GCF_027358695.1). Lineage (NCBI taxonomy): Eukaryota > Metazoa > Chordata > Amphibia > Anura > Pelobatidae > Spea > Spea bombifrons. Next base: position 78,803,703 of record NC_071088.1, on the reverse strand, counting down.
TGGCAAGACGTACCCTAGGAGCCCGGGAGCCCCAGACAAAGCGAAGAAACGCAGTACGCAGAGAAGCGAAGAAAGATGGGGGGACCGCGATAGGGAGGGTCTGGAACAGATATAGGAAACGAGGCATGACGTTCATTTTGAGCACATTGATACGACCCAACCAAGAGATCGTCAACGACTTCCAGGACCTCAGATCAGTCCGGAGAGTAGTCAGTAAGGGTGAGAAGTTATAGTGGAAGAGTTGACAGAAATCAGGCGACAACCAGGTCCCGAGATATTTGAGCTTAGAGGGGCACCAAGCAAAAGGGAACGAGGCCCTCAAGGGACCGACCACCTCATGAGGAAGGTTGATGTTCAATATTTCGGACTTGGAGGCATTAATTTTGAAGTTCGTAAGGGCACCATAAAGGGCAAACTCACGAAGGATATTGGGGAGAGAGATCTGGGGGCGAGACACAACGAACAGCAGGTCGTCCGCGTAACCTAAAATTTTATGATGGGTACCCCCAGCCTGCAACCCGCAGATATCTGGGTTCATCCGCACGGCTTGGAGTAAGGGCTCAACAGAAAGCACAAACAGCAGTGGGGAAAGCGGGCAGCCCTGCCTCGTCCCATTACGGATAGCAAAAGAATCCGAGAGGGAGCCATTAACCCGGACGCGAGCGGAGGGAGTGGAATATAAGGACCGAATCCAGGTCAGCAGACCGGGACCGAAGCCCATATGGGACAGGGTGGACAGCATGAACGGCCAGTCCACCCTGTCAAAGGCCTTCTCAGCGTCCGTGGAGAGCAGCATGGTCGGGGTGGAGGTGTGCTTGGCGTAGTGCATAAGTGAAAGGGCTCTGATAGTGCTGTCCCTGGCTTCACGTCCAGGGATGAAGCCCGTCTGGTCCGGATGAACTAGCGAGCGCATGAAAGGCTGAATCCGGTTGGCAAGGATCTTGGCCAGCAACTTCAAATCTGCGTTAAGCAATGAAATTGGGCGGTAGCTGCTGCACTGCTCCGGGTCCTTGCCCTCCTTCGGAATGAGAGTAATTGCGGCAGACAAAGTATGATCTGGAATACGGCCACCCGACAGAATAGAGTTAAAGGCACTCACAAAGTGGGGGCCCAAAAGATCTTTAAATTCCGAGTAGTAGCGTAAAGGAAGCCCATCAGGACCTGGGCACTTCCCCGCCGGGGAGGACTTAAGGGCAAGGAGAAACTCCGGCAGCGTGATTGGGGAGTCTAGAGCGGCCGCCTCATCGGGCGTGATCTTCCGTTTAACGGTCCTATCGAGATACGACCTAATGTCCCGGGACTGACTAGGAAGCGCGGAGCCAGAGGGGACCGCGCGAAGGTTGTAGAGGCCCTCATAATAACTCTGGAAACAGCGAGAAATATCAGAGGGGTGCGAGTGTAGGAGGCCGCTCGAAGAGCGAATCCTAGGCACATAGGTCGGTTTCCGAATGGCCCGCAAGGCCCGAGCTAAATATTTACCCGGCTTATTGCCGTGCTCGTAATAAATTGCCTTAGTTTTCAGAAAAGAAGTGTGCAGTCGGCGATTAAGGAGCGAGGCCAACTCACCCCGGAGAGACAAGAGGAGCTGCAGGTCGCGGCCAGACACCGAGGTTTTGTGCGCCTGCTCTGCCACGGCTATCTGGGCGTAGAGACTGTCTATCCGCTCCTGCTCTGCGCGTTTACGCTTAGAGCACTCCTTGATAAAATGCCCTCTAATGACGCATTTATGCGCCTCCCAGACCGTCAGCTCAGGGGTACCCTGGAGGAGGTTATCCTGAAAATAATGGCGGAGAACCTCAAGCGACTCAGAGCGGGCCAGCACATCCGATAAAATAGATTCATTAAGACGCCAGGAGCCCCCAGTAGGACGGGGGAGAGGGGAGGCCAGGGAAAGAGACAAGGGGGCATGGTCCGACCAGGTCGTCGCCCCAATGGAAGAGCTGCGGAGGAGGGTGGCGAAGTGGCAAGGAAGAAAGAAAAGATCGATACGGGAATACGAGTTATGCGGCATGGAAAAGAAAGTGTAGTCCCGAGTGTCAGGATGAAGAGCCCTCCAACAATCAACTAGCCTGTGGGTCGTAAGGAGCGAGTGGATCCTGCGGAGGACGTGGCGGGGGGTCCGCGTCGTCCCGGATGAAGTGTCTAAAGACGGATACAGTGCTACATTAAAGTCACCCCCTAGGACTAAAATCCCTTCCTGAAAGCCATCAAGCTGCTGCAGTACAGAACGAAGGGCGAGGTGTTGACCTCGGTTAGGGAGGTAAACGTTCACCAGCGTGTACATTTGATCCGCGATCTTGCCTTTAACCAATAAATACCTCCCCTCAGGGTCAGCGACGACGCCCGAGGAGCAAAAGGGTAACTGGGCAGAGAGAAGAATCGCCACCCCCTTAGATTTTGCCAATGGGTTATTACTGAAAAAACCGGTGGGGTATGAGCGGCAGGAGAGCCTAGGAGCCCGAGACCCCAGGAAGTGAGTCTCCTGAATAAAAGCGATGTCTACCCGACCTCTGCGAAGGTCTCGGAAGAGGGAGGAGCGTTTCTCAGGGGTGTTGAGGCCCTTGACATTAAGTGAGAGCAGATTAAGCCCACCCTTTACATTTAATGAATAAACCATTTTTTGAAGAATCACATATTAGAATAAAGTTGCTGTCCATCCGGATTCTTCTACACGGCTCATTCGCAATGAGTGCTTTGAGCTGAAAGGTTGACTTTACTATATATAATTGTATATGATATAATTGTATATAATATAAGCCTTAGTTCGAGCTTCACGTGTATATGCTACGGATTAGTTACTCAACCAAATCCCCTGCATCTGGAAGGTTTTATTGTCTTATCCTCTGAGTAAGCAGGAACAGGTAAAATGTCTGATGAGGCAGAAGTCAACAAGGCTTTATCTTTTTATATATTTAATCATCTTATCAACTTCTATTGCATAAATATATTTACATACACACATTTTTACTGAAAATTATGCCACTTTTTGTACACCGCATTTACATTTAGGCATGCTTGTTTTATCCGTATTATTTAAGCCATGCTGGACTCGGCAGCTAGAGACAGGAGGATGGCCTTTGCGGTGTTTTCAAACAGGGCAGCTCTGTTCTGCTGTTCACCCTTCTTCACCCAGTGTCCATAGATCCGGAATGCACAGGCATCAATCATCTTCCTAATGGGCTTGATGGCATATGGGTCCCGTACAACGATCTCTTTAGTTATTGGCTTAACTTTGCGGTAGTAATGGTAGATCCGGACAGAAGCCAGAACAGTTAGACAGACCACCTATAATGAGAGAGTATGTTAATCTCACCATCGTCTCTTCCTCACCAGAAGGAAAGCTTGTTACACACTCACTCACATAGCCTCCTTCAGATCAGAGGAAATGGAGTTTTTATTTCAATGCACTGTTGCTGGTATGCTTTAGTATGGTATATATAATATCAACATTAAGTAACAATAATTTTTCAATTGCTATTTTGTATGGTTAACTCAATCCTAGCAACAATGGGCACCCGTAAACACTTCTGCAATGGGGTTCAGTAATGGTATTCTGTATTAGATACTTAAAATTCAGAATTTTTGGTCTGGTCATTTTTAACAACTTAAAGGTCACTAGGTCACAGCCTATTTATCAATGGCATGTCTTTTTCCTAAAACTGATGGTAATGTGCTATTGGATAAAATCCAGGGTATTGCACTATGGTGTTTTTGACATAGTTCGTGCATAGTTCTCCAGACCACCAAATCCAAAATTAGCAGCCACTTTGAATTTCTTGCCCAAGATATGTCAAATACCAATTTGTGTTCTACAACCTTCCCTGAGTACAGTGATACCCCACATGCATAGGTTTGATGTGTTTTGGGCATGCTACGGGCCAATTTTAGAACATGCGCTTTTGTTGTGAAGGGGCAATATTTTTTAAAAGGGGAGGGGTAGAGTGTGGTACAGGTGATTATTTTTGCTTTTTTATTTATTTTTTTTACACTTTATGGTGCAGTGTACCACAGCTAGCCCCATGTAGCTCCTGTAACAGTGGAAACCATTGTGATATCATGATGCCAACTTCTGTTTCTCCTTCTACTCACACTGCTGTAGGCGGCTGTCACAGAGCCTCCAGCGATCTCTCTCTGTCAGATCACATAATAATGAGTGTGATCAGAAGCAGGCAAACCTGCTAGGTGACCAGATTGGGGTCTCTACAGCCCTCTTTATGTCTCCCTCATTGTGAAGATTATCAGGATTGGTGTCATGGAAAGGGAATGCCTGAACATTACCGACAGGACATACTAGTACGTCCTCTGGTGTCTACAGCCGGGATTTTGGGACATATCCGTCCTACGTCACGAAGAGATTTGATAGAAGGATCAAACTCCGACCAAGTTTTCCAATGCAATGTAAAAATCTATTTGAAAAAAACTTTTTAAAATTTTGTTCACCTTAAACTTCCTGTAGGGGCTAAAATGACGCACTTCCTCTACCATATATTGCTGGAAGAAAGGATGAGCCAAGGCTTCATCTGCTGTGAGCCTCCTCTCTGGGTTTACTACTAAAAGACGAGCAATCTGAGAAAGAAAACACATTCATTTTCTGTTTTGCCCATATAATGCAGATATGCGAATATAATCGTAATTTTTGTTCTCATGCATATTTTTTTACAGTGCATGTAAGGTGTCAAATTTACATTACAAATCCGCAGTCATTGTTTATAATTGAATCTTCTTTAGCAAGCTATAAAGGATACCCTAGAGTGAAATCGCTACCCGACGAGCAAGTTACAGCACTGAGTGAAGTTTATCCCAAGCTTTCATATTGTGGCACTGAGAAGCATTCAAATAATCCACTTCAGAGGTTCTACTGTACCAGATCTTTCACTGTGTCTGACCGATCATCCCATTCTGGCGAGCCAAAATGGTAGTCTCCATTCATAATCATTCTTAACATTAACATCTGCTTCCTGTGCCAAAATGGCGGGGAACCAGCCAGCAGTGTGTACATGATGACACCGGTACTCCACCTGTAGTGCAAAAATGATACAGCTCGTATGACTTTTGCTTTTTAAGTATTATGTGTCGATCTTAAAGAATATGAAAGTACATTAAACATGTCCTTTAATATTTACTATGATGTACATGAAGCTGTGCGTAAGAAATGACAGTTGACGGTGTCACTTTAGATTTTGTGTGCTGAAAAACAAATCTACCGAGCAGTTTAAAAAAAAAAAAAAAAAACACTTACCTACTGTTTCATCAAAAGCTTATGTGTGCCAATGTCTGTTATCTGCTATGTCTTTCTTTAACAGTGGATTGAGAAACTTACATATCTACTTCTTTGCCATATCCCGGGTGGTATTCATCCATGGAGCACTGCAGGATTTCAGGGGCAAGGTAACCCGGCGTGCCACATATTTCTGAAGCAGGAAATTTAGGCATTTAGATATTTAGAAATAGTTATCCCTTCCTTTATCTGTAAACCGTCGTTGTAGGCATTTAATAGCTATTAAATGCCTACACTTTATTGCATTGTCTGCTTAAATTTAAGTCATCAGAAATAATTTCCTTCTACGCCATCCTTCAATTATTCAATAAATCCAATTTAAGTTAATTATATTGTTACTGTTATGACTGTTTCTTTAAGCATAGTGGTCGAATAAAACACAACTTGCTTCTCCCGTAACAGCTTTTTAAATATTTGAAACATCTTTTATAATTGGAGGTGAAATAAGGAAGCAGGATAAGGTTCAGAAGACTACCTCTTGTGCCCAAATAATAGCGATCTTCCAAATACCTCATATTACAATTATATATTTTTTTCTTTGTTTAATGCTGGACAAAGCTAGGTGTTTAAACCAAACAAAATAAAACAATATCAATATCATTGTTGGAACTTCTAATAATACTCACAAAACTAGTACAACCACATTGTTCCCTGCGGTCCTCCCTATATGTTCTCCTAATAGCTATCATTGTTACTGCTGACACCAACCTATACGCCAAATTCTGCCATACTATAGTAGATGCACAAAAGGCCAACATCCAACCTTACCCTTTTACATATCATCATGCTTCCTGACTGCTGACATCTACACCAATGTGGATGTCTACCTTGGCTGTGTAGCTACTGAGAGCCACATATTGGGAGTTGAGATCTTCTGCCAGACAACATCCAATCAGTTCATAAAGTCTATGGATTTGACCTTTTCCATTTCAACTTTGGCATACATTTATATGTACAGAGATAAGCATTCTGTCACCACACAATTGATTACATTGCTTTCTATTATGTAAAACATTCGAGCTTTTGGTATCATGAGGAAATGCCTTGTTTAAAATGTGTACAGTATGTTTATAGGTGTTCAAATATGGTTTTTAAAACATTGAAATCTCTCGATTCTTGGCAATATTTATTATTCCTTGCTTTAAAATTCTTGCTAATATGTGTTTATCAGCCTTAGGGAATTGTGTATGGCCTAGCCCCAAACACTGCTATTGGTGATTATTTAAGTTTACCAGTATTTAGTAGGAGAGACTTTTTTGATACATTTGAGGGGGGTGGACTCCTGGTGTGCCCTACCTTTGAGCTTTTCTCCTTCACGGATTTGACAAGAGAAGCCAAAGTCTGTCAGCTTGATGTTCATGTTGTCATCCAGAAGTATGTTCTCTGGTTTCAAGTCTCTGTGAACAATGTTCTGAGCATGTAGTTTGGAGACGACTTTTAGTAAAGCCCTCATTATCTTCCTAGCAGAAAAGAAAAATGGGCCTTCAAAAATCAGCAGTAATTCAGAGAGTATAAAACGCCATGATCATCAGTCTGCCGAACTACTCTTCCATGCCGTTCAGATAGACTGTCTATCACTGAGTAGGTCATTTATGCCATAGGTTAAGAAGCAATGAAAGGAGGCCCTCCATACTTTTCTGATTCTGCTGCCCCTAGATTTAGTAGTTGAGTTTTTTAAGGTATGACTAAATCCTGATGCACTTGGTTACGATAATGACAGAGCTATATGAAACAGCAAAGAAGAGCTATACAATATGTACCAATGGGACTGTGGAAGTCTACTTGGACCAGTTTGGCAGTGGGCTCAGAAGCTTAATGCGTCACTCATAACCACTTTATAATAGGAGCACCTTACCTTGTTTCCTTCTCACTCAGTGTGACTTGTTCTGTCAGGTAATCAAACAGCTCTCCTCTTCTCATTCTAAATCACATTATAAAATACACGTGATTAAGCTACTTTATGATACCATATATTAACCAGTACAAAACAAAAGAACATTCTCAATAAATGATCGCTGCCCAATGCCGGACTCCACTATGCTCAGTTGAGCTCATTTGTAACCGTTCCATTCATAAAACCAGAAACAAAACAGCTTAAATGAAATGAAGAACGAAAAGACGAAAGAGATGAACTTCCATCTATTTTAATGAATTTGATCCCATGTTATCCAGTGATCCTATGTCCTTAATGATGTGTGAGTGTACTTGCTAAACAATTCATTTTGGTTAACTAAAAGCACCTTGCATGTAGCTTGCTATTTTTTTTATTGGTAATTAAGACTAGAGTCTTCATCTGGATAGAGCTTCCATATGCATCATGACTGTTATCCAGAAATTGGAAAACTCACATAGTTCTGTACACTCTCTCCTGGAGATGTCAAGCCTATGGGTGGATTATAATGCTAACTTTTTCAGGGAGCCGGGCTGGAGTTAAGTCTGAGCTCAGATTTAAGATGACTTTTTCTAACCTTCCACCCCTTAGCAATGTATACTGAACTGTATACAGAATGGGTCCAGTAAAAACTGGAGTAAAAATGTCTAGTATATGGCAATAAGAGCTTTTGTCAGTAAACAATAATAATTTGGCATATTTTTCATCTTAAGGAGAACTCTGATATTTCTAAGCTTGGGATCAGGAAAAGACCTTAATTAGTAATAACCTTAATCTTTTAGTAATAACATCTGCTGATTCATTAGGTCAAGTTAGGCGCTGCTAACTAGAATATAAGATTTAATAATGACTCTTCTAAAATGTCAGGATCTAAATGTGCCCGGATCTGTAATGCAGTCTCTTAACAGTGTCTGAGGTAGTAGGACGAGCATAATGTAAAAATAACATCCTCTGATGAACTGAAATGGTCACTGGAAAGGTTACAGGGAAACATGAGCTTGTAGGAGCTGCCTGTTAGTGTGGGCAGCTGTTGCATAAACAACCCAAGTCACTTCATGTAAGGCACTATAACAAATAATGTTTACAACTGTCCACTGAAAAGCAAGCAGAACAATTTGGCCCCGAGAACCTCCCACGGAGCCCATTTTTATCCCATTCACAAGCTCCAGCTCAAAGCTTATTCTTTCAACTACTGATTCATGAAAGTTTTTCAATGTATTCAAGAAATATTCAAGGAAGAAGCCGTGCCATTGAGGTATCTCTGACGTTGCTGCTTGATGACATTAACAAGTCAAGTGTTAAAATCACAATATTTAACTGGCCCACTCAAGTTGAAGGTTTTATAGTCTTAAAGTGGATTTGTCGCTTTCTAAAATGTTACATTTTACAGTTCAACCGTAATGGCCACCTTATTTGCTTTGTAGGCATCAGCCATTAACTGATTGGGGCTAGCCCTACCCCCATATGCAACTAGCGCCTCCAACATAATCGGTAGCCCTGTCTATACCCCCTATTCGCCCTGCCCCTTGTAAGACCACTCCTCCGAGGGGCGAGAGTTCTGGGTAGCCTGCCCTGGAAAGGTCCCAGGTATGGTGACTACCACCTGGCAGGCAGGACTCACATGATTCCAATGGTTTCTCCCCTGCTGCATTGGCTTACAAACCATCGCTGTAAAGTAAGCAGAGCCAGACATCTCTGCAGGATGGGGAGATTTGGGGAGCAGTTTAAAATAAGATATATATATATATATATATATATATGTAACAGAGTGTCACTTTAAGCATTTGCTGTGTGAGCAGGATCTATGTGATTATTCCCTTTAGGTTATTCCGCCCATTTTGAGTTACTACTACCTTTTTGTGATAGTTAACTGGTCCTGGCAACCTTTGTAAGTGCAGGGTGAAGAAAAGAGAGTGGACGGAAACTAGCCAATACGCTAATGTTGCTTCGTGGGGTCAAATCGGCACAAATATATCTTGCCCTATTACCCAACAGTCTGGGATGGATTAATCACATCGGTACGTAGCATTGGCAAATTAAGATAGGTCAGTGGCAATAGAGGCACATACTTTTCTTCTCCTTGCTAGAACACTTTTGGTTGGAAATGCATGCATCATTACCCTTATAGTTATTCTAGAATACTAAATATATTTTTAATAGTGCTGTAATCTACATTTCATAGAAAAAAGTTTTACAAGGAAAGTTTAATTGGAAATATTAACTAAAGTAATCTCTCAAGCATTGTTAAATGGCCACAGGATTCATTTGTAGAAGTTGTGCTATTGCCAAAGCAGCAGTTTCCTCTGTGACCGGAATCTATAGCTATGGAGATATTTCTACATAGAAACTACACTGTATTTATTTGCAGACATAAAATATTTCTACTAGCTGCCTTCAAATGATTGTGAACGCACAGAAATCCAGCTCACGGGTTTGCTACCTTGTGTTGATTTTTCTTTTTACTTGGTTACACATAATTTCAAAAAATCCTAATGATAATTGCTGATTAAAATGACAACATTGGCTAACATTTTATCTGATCAGCTTCTTCCGGCTTGCAAGTTATGTTTCTTTCTCCACAAAGCATTGGAAATATGTGATTAAATGTAAAACTCAGATGGAAGATGGCGACCTCTGACAGTTCAATGTCTGCCATCCACTAACCTCAATGCACATGCGGATTTCTAGCTTACATCAGTATGGTCTCAACAGCAAGATACCGGTTTTTAACTGAAGCTTTAGCTCATTCAAAACTGTTGAACCCCCATGGTTTAAGATGCCAAATGACCCTGCTTGATTCATTGGCTTGATCCAGGAAAGTTGCATCCTAATTCACTTTAGTGAAGACCTATCCTAATGGTTAGAATTTAATAAATACTACCCAAGCCTAAGAATTTGCTACTTATTTCAGGGATAAAGGAAAAGTTGTTCACTGTTCCTGGATGTCCATACAGTTGGTAGGATTCAAGAAGGAACACATAATGTATGAATCAAAAGCCAGACGCATTTCTACTAACAGAATTCCATTCCATGGAATCCAGTGTAGATGTCAGGAATATTCTGGTCTGATCCCAAGTTGGAAAGAAAACAACAGAACAATGTTACAGTTGGTGTTCTGTCATGTCGTCAGACCAAATGAAACACTTGAAAAATTACTATCCCAAAGTTTACATTATATTGTTGGCCTGCACCTAGATCATGTTCATTTGGCTAGGGACCTTGCGAAGCTGAATTCCCATGGGAAAATATTTTTCTCCTTGAACATAAAATACAGTAATGTAGGTTAGCACTGACAAATATGTAGTCTATCTCATATGTAGTTTATCTCATAGTGATAAGCAGTCCTGTAAGCTGCCATTGTTGTCAGCTGTGATATTCTAGATGGCTTTCCCTGTTCAACTACCACACTGCACTGATTCTTTATGGTAATATGAATGAAGTCCAATCCTCCACAGACTTTCATTAGTCAGAGAGTCCAGCTCGGTGAAGACTAAGCCTATCTAATGTTTACTACGGGCGGTAGGATAAGGAGTCTTGTGGACTGGGCTAAGATAAAAGAGCTAGAGTACATACTATACGAATGTAATATGCGGCTAAAGACGATGTATTATGCAAAACTAGAACTGTTTTTAAAAAAAGAAAATAGCACAATATTTTCAAAAGCTTAATTTTAATCTGATACAATTACTCGGATGCAGTAGTCTCCAACAGGCGGCTCTCTGGCCAATGTTAAATATATTCAGAATTAACTTTATTACTTATGTTTGTATAAGCTGTCTCTATGAATATTGGCAATAGTGGTCCCTTCATTGCTTTATGTACCCTAATTCCCAAGCCCTACGACCCTTGGCATTTGTTTTTGCTTAATATAAGATGCATATAATGGCACTTGGACTGGTGTCCTGTGGAGTCAAATGATAATAAAGAATGGTAGTATACTTACAGGTCAAACACCAGGAAAAAAAATGTGTTGGTCTCAAAACTGTCCTTGAGCTGAACTGCATTCAAGAAAAGAAATGGCTGTGAGTAATGAAGTAAATGTATGATTATTATGGTAACATTCATTCTCTGTTTTCTATAACTAAAACTAGGGCCACATACATAGTAAGCTTAGCCTTGGACGCAAGCTGAGCTGCGTTTCTAGTAACCGAATCTGGGCAAGGGAAAAGTCACAACTAAGCTCATGTCAGTTTTTAGTACACTAGAAGTGTAATTATGAGTATACCGAATCTGGCCAAGTGAAAACAACTTATTATCACTTACTGACATTGGGTAGTCCTGATACTTTCCTCAAGATTTCAATCTCCTTGATGGTAGAGTCTCTCAGCTCTAGAATTTGCTCAGGTGTCAGGTGATCCCCAGTTATGTCTATGATCTTCACAGCAAAGTCCTCTCTGGTGTGCTTGTGGATACATCGTCGCACCACGCTGCTAACACCTCTGCAGAATGAATAGGACAACGGGATTAACTATTTTAAAGTGTGTGTTCTGGAAAGACCGCTAAATTCAACTTGATGATCTATCTATGTCTATCTAGATGAAAGCAAAAATACCCTTCTTAAAGCATATGATAGCAGAGTGGCCCCTTTAAATGTTCATGATGTGCCCTTTTACAAAAGCCCTCGTATGGATTTCCCCACCCCACAACTATTTTCTCCAGAAATATGATATACTTACTACTAGACTTGTGCAAATGGACCAAAAATGATTCGGATGATTTTTTAGTTTAGTTTATGGTTCATTCTTTTTCAGACAACTAATTTAGTGACCTTTCGGAAGAAATTTGTAGGGCTTTTTCCATCCAGAAACTAAATTTGTTGTCACTCACCCTCTTTCACTCTCTCATGCTCATTCACTCTCTGAGGCTCTCTCTCAACATTTCCCTACATTCGACGCCGACCACTTCTATGTCCCTGTCTCTTTGCCCGACAGCTCCGCTTCTTCTCTTCAGCTCCTTGTGCTGATCTCCTCAACTGTCCCAGGTAATCCACTGCCTGCAAAAAAGGGCAGTGGGGCAGCTACCTGACTCAGTCCAATTGGGACTGTCCCACGAAAACTAGCACTGTTGGGAGATATGCTTTGCGTACACTGAAAGATTGACTTGTGCATGATAACACATGAAGTCCTATGGTGGCCGAGCAATACCTCACACAGGACCTGACAAGTTCCAGACCCTGTGCAATTAAACTGCAGGTCTTTTACCTAAGCTGGCACCAGGGCAGGTGGATATGGCTGAAAATGCCCTGTCCAAGCCTCCTTCAGTTTTATTTTTGTACCTTTCCCAATTATCCCATGGTAGATCAAAAGGCATCGTCACAGAACAGTTTATGACCGTAGCAAATAAATAGATTTAGTAGATTTTTTCAAATCATCATCATTGGATATATTTTTTAATTACTGAAACTATCTGCAACATCTACAGTATATAGCTATCCATGATTACATAAAAAGCCATCTCTCAGAGCAAAAGGTCAAACATTGCATTGGCACTGCAGGCACAAGGAGTAGCCTAAAACACGCTTCACTGTTGAAAGCAATTGTTGAAATATTTTTAAGTGTATAGTAAAAACAGAGCTTGTAGGTTTCCCAAAACATTAAATGACAGCATGTTTGTTATCATACAACATAAAAGCCATTCTACCTTCCCAGGATCTCTTTGGGCTCATATTTTTCATAAAACTCCTGAGACGTCTGCCAGTCTGGTAGCTCCTCTTCACGAGTCATCTTGCTTTTTTCTTACAGCAGCCCAAATCCTACAGTGTTGGATAGAAATGGTTGCTTCGGTGACCTAGAATGGAGAATACAGCAGGTTTAGACGAGAGCTCACAGAACCCATTCCTCTGCTTCAAGCTGACAAAGTGAATAAAGTGTCACAATACATTCATCACAAAGCATTAATACGAATTCCCCTAGAGTAGAGCTCATAATCCATATGTCCCTGTAATAAAACCAAATCGATCTTTTCTTCTGTTTTTCCTGGAAGAGCTGGGAAAATATCAAACATTCAAAACCAAGACAGATTGTACAAGCCTTAGGGGAGACATAGCCAACCGAGCCAAGGGAACATATAACAGAGCGGGTACATGTCCCTCTACACTAGTGGTGGCCAAGCCAGCATGCCAGCGTTCCAGGCTATTTAATCTCTGCATTGGAATAGAATACGGTAATTACTAATTCCTGTAGTGGTGGTGGTGTGCCCTGAGCTTTGCTATTATACAGAAAGCATGCGTCACATATACAAAGAGCACTCAGAGGGGCAAATATCCCACAACATGTTGCTCTCCTATAATTCCTGACCATGACTGAATATTTCAGTGCACAGAATAAAACAAATGACCTCAGGTATGCATCTGAATGTCCAAGCTGCTGTACGCCAATGCACTAGAGGAATTATACAGTCACAGCCAGTAACATACCCCTCGGGATACCCCTCGATATTTCAGGCCTCCAAATCAGGATAAGTGAAGGATCAGAGGCATGGGTACCTGCCTGTCTTACCCGAGTAGCACTCAGCATTGTGAGGTGGCCATGTGGGAACTATCATGTAGGTCTGCGCTGTTGCAATTGACCCATGACCCCCTCGTAAGCCAGCTACGAGGGACAGTGCCCACAAATTGGGACTGTCCTGTGAAAACCAGTACACTTATGCTGTATTAATATATTTATTTTACATACAAATAAACCAGATTGAATGGCCCAGGACAATAACACATAGATAGCAATAATACCACCAATAAAAGTGCTCTAATCGGCTGCTACACATGATGGATATCTGGGAGACTCCATATAAACCACCAAATAACTAATATAAAACAAAGGCTTGACGGTCACAATGAAGCTTTCTGTAAATCAAACCCACCTAATTCCCAAACACACTCTTTACAGTTATAAATTTACTTTGCGTTCTTGGGTGACCTGTAAATTCCCTGTGGTTTGTTTATCATCAGTCATCTCTGTGTTGTAGTTATTCACAGACCCGTCTACTTGATATTATTATGACACATTGTCACAACAGATACTATTCATATGCAATGTTAATGATACACAACAAATATAGAAAATATATATAGAATAGACAGACACTGCCAAGACAAGAGGTGTGCCAGCTGTTACAGTGTTTTGGCTCTTATAGGGCCCAGAGGGCACAGGCCAGTTGTTCCTTTTGCTAGAATATATATATATATATATATATATATATATATATATATATATATATATATACAGTATTTACCGGTATATATATAGATATATGTATATATATCTATATATATATGTTTGATAGATTCGATTGCAACCTTTCATGTTAAACCTGCAGGGTGTCCTTTGGCAAGAGATGAGAATTTGCCCGAGTAATCCTCGAAACATACTTACTGACTTCTATGTTTCCATTACTGTTTCCCGGAGCTATTCAGGCTGGGTATTTATACTGCCTGGGTTTAAACGTTACATAATTCACTTCCTAGAAGGACGTTTCATCACATGTTTCTGACCAGCGTGGCCTTAATAGAGCAAGGCGAGACTGCTTCAGATCACGGACATTGAATAGAATCAGAAATAAAAGGAGTACGCTATTATGTTACAGCCCATGAGTGAGGTTAGACGGACTGTGGGTATAATATATGGTTACCACCTTCTCTGGGGAAAACAATGCTGTCCTTGGCATCGCTTCCACAGGGTTATTTTTATTCTGTCTAGATAGCAATACTGGGTATATAAAAAGCCAGAAATTGGGCTTCCTTCCTCTAATTCTACAAGTGCTCTTGGATACTAAACTTCACTCAGTCACTCTTTATTCACAATCAAATCAATCTCGCATTTCATTTAATGCTACAAAATGGTACCGGTAGCAAGGTTAGGTTTGGTTACCAGCAATAACTTTGGGGCGCAGTGCAGCTCCAGCATCTCCGGTTCCTCTCTACTTCCAAGAACAATCATGGTAAATGCACACTCTGCTCAACATATAGGGTTAAATCAAATCCTCCAACTTTATATGTGCTTTCACAAAACAACAAAGAGATTGACACAGGCCTTATGAGGCTCATAGTCAAAGGCATTGACTGTGTCCAATATTCAGAACATATGGATTATCACTTGACTGTCTGTACATAGACTTGCAAAGGGTTCTCTGCAATGTTTCTGATAAGTATCTCTGGGCTTCACTAAGCAAAGATCTGTTCCAACTCTTTTAAATGCAGTAATATCGAGGGACAGCAGACATTCAGGGTCCACTCAGGTATCTGTATGTTCAATTATTCATGTATGCACTGGCATAACGTATACTTGAAAGACAAAGTTTAGACAAAAACAGTGCCTGGGGGGTATCCTTATACCCCCCAGAATCCCGTGGGGTTGTTATGTCTTAGAGGAAACCTTTGGGCACCTGTTCTGTTCCTGACTTTTACAGAAGCAGAACGCAGAGGTCTGAATGTCACCCAGCAGGGTCATATAACATTTTTGCTTAACTCAAAACGGCAGATTAATGTTATAGGGTGGTTGTGAGGTCAATTATAGCTTCCCAAGCTTCATATTTAGCAATGGATTCTAGGAAGATTCATATTTAGCAATGGATTCTATCGCCAGGCAGCAGAAGTATCTGGAGCGAACTTTTATTTTGTACAATTCTGGCAAGGAACGCAAAATATCACTGCAAGTGGTCTCTAAAGGCCGACGATACGGAAGGCAATAGTCTGTTTTCACAACAGGGGGCTTTCATAAAGCAATAGTCAGGGTTAAGTGGATCAGTATGGCTTTGGGCTCAGTCACAAGATAGAAGTAAAGAAGAGCTATTCGGTCAGTCTAGTCTTCTGGTGCCTGGAATCCGTCGCTCTCCTCACCAGTGATTGTTTAATTAGGTATATTTCTATATTTACTGGTTAGTGTCATTTGTAATGTTGTTCAATAGGCAGAATGATCAAGGACTTATTTAAAACATAGGATTGGCACACAAGAGCTTGCGATCTACAGTAGCCTGCTCGAAAACCGTGCAATCTGGTAGATGAGAATTACAGATTAGAAGTGAGCTTTAGCTACAATCTGCTGACACAGTCCTGTGCACTATAAAAATAGCAGGGCTACAGGCCTTCCTGTGCTTTTGGGAAAGGAGCGCGATGTCTATGCTGTTGCTGTTCGAGATCACATTGTAAAATAGCCCACTTACCTCTAATACAGCAAGGCCTTGCAGTGCTGTCCTGACGCTTGCTCCATGGGTGGAAGCAGCAGCAGCAGCAGCAGCAGCAGCAGGCTGTAGCTCTGATCCCCAGCTAGGAGTCTAGGATCCAGCAACACACACACACAACCCCTGCCTCTCCTCTGCGCTCCACACACTGCAGATCTAAGCATGTGTCTTGCCAAAAATACATCGCTATGCAGTCTGGAAAAGGAGCAGCAAGCCTAAGCCTGTACACGCACTGCCTAGCGACGGGCTGTCCCTCGGTGCCAACATGTGTGACCTGAGCAGAGGGGACTGGCAGAGTAATGCATGCAAACAAACCACAATACGTACTGTACCCTTTGGGTATTTATAGCGACCGAGGCCCCTGCTTGGAGCTGCTGCATTGCAGAATAAAAACAAGAACAATAATAGGCGTCTCATGCTGTACTGTACATACAATGGTGAATAAAGGTGATTTGCAGTGTTTGTTCATATGGGAGGTATCTGGCACCTGGTAGGAATAGCTGTTCAGATTGCGGTGTCCTCCTGATCACAAGTATACGTACGTGTTTTTTATTTAATAATTAGGAGGGGCAAACCCCCTAAAACCGATCTGTTCCTTCAACCTTTCCTAAATTGCCCTCTTTAACCGTATGAGGGCCGGGAGGGGCCTGGACACATTTTTCCCTGTGGCACACAGAATACTTTGTTATGCTTTTGCTACATTTAGGTGATAACCTCAGAAACAGCTCACACTTTAACTAAGGAAATGTTAAAGTAACAAAATAAAGGTGAAAAAAAATACACGTCTACAGGTGAGGTGAGTTTAGGGTGAGGGGGCACCCATGACATTACAATCCCTGATCCTTGCTTGGTCACCGTTGTGAGGTGGACACGTAGGAGATGCAATGGATGTCTGTGTTGAAACCTCCATTTATTTGACAGCTCTCTGGTGTTGTCAGGATCTCCCGAACAAGCCTACTGTTGCTATGTGGGGCAAGACCCAAAATCTGGGATGCTTGTGAAGTATGGTGTTCTGCAGCACACTAACATACCTGGGGACTCTAGAGCTGCTTCTCCGGGTCACTACGGGGAAACTGTGGGTGGCAGGAACGGCCTTGCGGCATTCCCCATCCACTTCCTCATCAACAATATTGTGTGTCCCGCCACATCAGCAGGTCCCTGGAAGCTGGAGGCAGAAGGTTCCTAGGTGTGTATGTATGTGTATATATATATATATATATATATATATATATACATATATGTATATATATGTGTGTATATATATATATATATATATATATATATATAGTAGAAAACGTGTTTTAAAATGAAATTGTGTAAACACATAATGAAAGGTACAGCAAAGCTTTGGCCCTAACCACACCATTTTGTCATTAGAAATGTCAGGAGGAATGACCGGACACATAAACTTGTTTTTTGGAATAAACAGGCCGTGGACTTTTATTTAGCTTTAAAACATAACAATTATTATGCAAATAATAATAACTTGTAACAAAAACTCTTTGCCCAAACACAGAGTTTCAACTTCCTTCAAAATAAAACATTAACCCCTTAAGGACAATGGGCGGTCCCTAAACCCATTGAAAACAATGCATTTTTAGCTCGTACATATACGGGCTTTGTCATTAAGGGGTTAAATAAAGCCAACCGCTCTTTTTTTGGGGGGTCGAGGGTGGTCATCTATTCAAAAGCTCCTCCACGGTGCCCGCAGCTTTCCTGCTCAGCTGCTGGTCACCACACTCAAAAGGTCATTCCAGACAGCCAGCAGTTTGCCTTGTGGCATGATAAACCTTTGTTTTGGCCCTACATTTTTAGCGCATTTCAGTCCTAGAGCTTTAAAATATTCTCTTATATAAGATACTGCTCTTTTCATTTATATTAAAGTTGTTACGTATTATAACGGTTCCCATAGTTTCTGAAAGATATGTGTTGTGCTTGCAGCAGAATGGGCCGGTTTCTCGTATGTGTGTCGTGGCTAATGGATAAAGTATGTTGTATGGTGGGTGATATCTGGCTCTTCCATTTTTTTGCAATACATAGTTTAGCTGCCTTCATAACGTGTGTCTATTGGCTACGATGCAAAGACAATATGTCCTCTGGAAACATGTCCAGTAAGGCTACTTCAATGGAGCGTGATAAGGAGAGTGGGATCAGCTCTTTTATAACTCAGAAGCTGTCTCTCCAGAACCGTTCAAGTTTGGGGCAGCTCCACACAGCCACCAACACCTTGGAGACAGGGAGGGGAATCGCTTTGAAAGCTTAGTGGGGACGCAGTATCATCTAAACTTCACCTGTTAATCTCTAAGTGCATGGTATTTTTACCAAGCAAAACTTTTCAAATAGAAGTTAAGACCTGGAACCAGCAGCTCGTGTCATAGTAATGTCCCGTTTCCTCCTCCCAGGCCTCCAAAAACAGGTGTTTGGCATTGTGGCTAGATGTAGTGGATACCATCGCATATCCAGTTTTCCAGGCATACACCAGGGAAGAAGTATTTCAATATCGATAATGGGGTAACACTTGTTTAGCTTGGATAAAGAAACATAAGAGGGATCTGTACTTGTTCCAAGTGTGAATAGTGTGTGCAAATAGTTTTTTTTTTTATCTGAACAGTCCTTTTAGTCTATTGGGACCTAAGCGAACCTTTTTATTTGACGCTTTTGACTTTGTAACTGTGCAAAGAATACGTTTTATTCCGTGGATGTACAGATTGCATTGCATACCCTAGGGAAGGGCGAGTGCTGCTGTGTATTTTTGCTGTTATACTGGGGTTTTCTTCATATCACATTTTATTTACAGTCTATTAATTTCTTTACACTACATGGTGACCTTTAGGGTTGTAGATCACCATGATATTTTCAAATCCAGCAAACATTCTGAGCTCCTACAGGACAAATGCCACACTCCGGGACTATGACTAGTATGGATGTATGGCGCTAGGATCCCTAGCAGTCCCACTGTGTTGTATCTCCACACGCTTAAACGCAGAATGACTGCAGAGATCAGCCATTCAACGCATCTAGTCTTCATCTTTTGGATGCTGTAAAAAAAACCGCAAACCTTCATTCATGTTGTCTTATATTTACAATAGCCTAATGCATATTTGCCTTTTTTTGGTTGTTCCACTTATCTACACACCTTCTCAGTAAAGGGACACTTTAATCTGTAGAATAGCTGAATAGTCCCTATAATTTTGCATTTCTACAGAATTCTCCCATATGCATTTGCTTCTTTAATCAGCTCCTAAGCTTGTAGGATTTGTGCTCAGTTGTACATGCTTCTTGCTTACTAAAGGGCAAACTCCATAAACTTACTACCAGCTGCTTCCAGCGGACTGTCTAACCCTTTGTGGCAACTTTGTAGAACATGCTTTAGACTTGCTGTGCATAAACTAGTTCCAGCAGCAGCAGCAGGTAAACAGCCATACACAGTGACAACGCTCGTGTACACCATTTGGGTACCAGTATCTGCAAAGCAATCATTTTCTCCATTATTGAACTTACGAAGATGGGAAGTATGATGCAAGGACCCGTATGTAGCAGTTGGAACTGGGTTATAATGTAACATAAGACTATGAGAAGTTTATTTAATCCATAACCAGGATACGTTTAGCCAACATCCAGAATTAACAATCAAAATCGAACTCACAAATTCATAACCAGAATGGAGCCATGGAAACATTTTATTTAAATAAAAAAAATCATTCTAATGACAGACAGATGTCTCATGGAACAGAATTCAATCTCCAAATCCATGGCCCAATAGTTGTGCGTTTTCTGCGTTCCCCCAAAAGATGTTATGTTTCTTTTCATTCTGAATCCGGTGATCAAAACCCCAGATGATAGGATTTCAAAGGCGTGCTTGAGAGGAGGACGCAATCCATTTAATGATTTAACTTGCATAATTCTAGTTTCTGTGTGGGTCATGTTTCTGATCCATGAGCACACACGTTCTTCTACTGCCAAGCCAATATTTATTGAAAGCCTAAAAAAAAGAAGAAGAGCTATCAAAGTGTATTCATGACATCAGAATACATTGATTTAACATTAACATAAATACAGACTGTCCATTACAGGATTCACCAGTGGGAAACAGTACAGCGCTCTCATAAAGCCGTTTACAAAAGTTTCCATGAATAAAAGAAAAACACCTACTTAATACAACCCAGCCTTGTATTGCTTATGAGTGGAACTGCAATCAACCTTTATTTTATCAATGCTTTCTCTTAAAAAAACAAAACCAAAAAAACCCCCTCAACTACCAATGTTGTATCTCCAGCCAACGTCCCACTCCGCAGCTGCAATATGTGGCGAGTGAGGGATCTGACCTGTTGTGTTGTATAGAATATAGCTGCATTTTATGAAGAACTTACCATTTGCAAAGCGACACTGTTTTAGCACCTCTCCAAAACCTTCACAGAGCTTCAGGTCACTTTGATTCTGAGCACACTCCAGGAACTGTTTCAGCTCATACTGACAGGGTGAGTACTGGGATTGCTGCTGCTGCTGCGGCTGCTGATACATTGGCTGGGCAGCGGCTGGTTCCTGGGAATATCAAGACATAGTGTTGGGAATGGTCAAATATAATATATATATATATATTTAAAAAAATAAATACAATTTTCTAACAGATTTAAATATTATTGAAATCTTTATTTCTTGCATTATTCTCTTTTGCTTTCTTTTATTCTTGTCTGTTTCCTCTCTGCTTGAAGGTTATAATATTTTACATAGTTGGGCCAGTTTAAAATCCTCTGAAGAACCCGTAATTTTACTTGGTTTTCATATATATATATATATATATATATATATATATATTTTTTTTTTTAAATACTTATGATATGGATATTTATTTTAATTTTGTAACCACATGGATTCTTAGCACATATACCAGTATTCAGAGAAATATGAAGCCATACAAGAAATGCATGCTGGGGAATTAAATGAGACAGAAAAACTCCAATAACTTGGTAATGCACTAAAAAGTACACATGACATGAAGTGTTCCTTTAAATGAAAAATGGGTCGCCAAGTCATGCGTAAACACATTAACCTTTCTTCCCCCATGTGAGGCTGAGCAATCTTTTTTTATTTTTGCTATGGTTACATTTTGGTGACTATTTTACAAACAGTGTACACTAACTGAGGAAAGTATTTTTTTTCTTCAGGACAAGTAAAGCTACTCAGACATTTGGTATGGGACAAACTGTGGATTACATAATACCGTATTTGCTCGATTATAAGACGAGGTTTTTTCCAGAGCAAATGCTCTGAAAAATACCCCTCGTCTTATAATCGGGGTCGTCTTCTAATCAGACCCCAAAAAAATGCTGGCGCCATGCTGCTTACCGGTCGCGAGCAGCGTCTCTTCTGTTAGAAGCAGGGCAGGAAGCTTGCAGCGTCCTCACAGAACTCTATCTCCCCCCTCCCTCCTCTGAGGGCGGGGCCAGAGAAGTTGCTACAGCCGGTCCCCTGCAGAAGTCTGCGAGTGGGAGATCTGCAGTTCAGGTGAGGGGGTGGGGGAGGGTTTTTGAGTATGTGTGAAGTGTGTGTGATTAAGGGAATGAATGAGTATTTAAATGTTTGTGAATGAGTGTGAGTGTGTGTGTGATAGCATGGATGTGTAAGGGGGGTGGGGGTTGTAGCATGGCATATGGAGGCTGTAATCCCACTGCTATCATCCCCAGGTTCCAGCATGTACTGGCTGCCTTGGCTTGATAGGAGTGTGATTGCTGTTAGCAGTTTGATATATATATATATATCAAACTGCTAACAGCAATCACACTCCTATCAAGCCAAGGCAGCCAGTACATGCTGGGTTAAAAGGCATATCATGGGGCTGAGTGGCATATAGGGGGTTAAAATGCATTTCTGGACCTCCAGAAATGCATTTTAACCCCCTATATGCCACTCAGCCCCATGATATGCCTATATACCTCCAGAAATGCTTTATACCCCCCTATATGCCACTCAGCCCCATGATATGCCTTTTAACCCCCTATATGCCAGAGTGGCATACAGGGGTATAAGGCATATCATGGGGCAGAGTGGCAAATAGGGGGGTATAAAGCATTTCTGGGGGCAGAGTGGCATAACTGGGGGGGGGCAGGTTGGCAAATAAAAGGAAATTTAAAAAATATATTTTTCTCAATCATAGCTTTTATTAAACATGAAAATAATTTACATTAATTAATATTTACTGGTAAAACTTTTTCCCTATAGGGTAGTCTTATATTCAGGCTTTTTGTTTTTTTCCTAAATTAATATTTTGATTTTGGGGGGTCGTCTTATAATCGGGGTCGTCTTATAATCGAGCAAATACGGTATATAGTGGTGGTAAAACAAAAACAAAAAAAACATTTTGGGAAAAAAATCCAATTAGCAAATGCATCCAATAGATGTGGTTGTACATATATGTAGATTAGACATTTAACCCACTTAGGAGAGAGTAAACTATAACTCATACAGTTTAGGCACACGAGAAGGGGTTAATTTTGATAATTGTGCTAAAGAAAGAAAACGGGTAAGAAATTCCACCGTCCACAAGCATGTCATCTTTTTTTCCCCAAACACATCTCCTTGCACACGATATTCTCACATCCAGCAGTCTTCCCAGACCCACAAGTGCTTTTCTGTTTCAAGCAGCCAATCAGCGGCAAGAATAGTGGGACCAGGGAGAAGGAGGGCAACTGCAAAAGTAAGGCTGCAGCTTCCTTGTTAGATAAGTGCTCACAGGTGACTTTAATATGCATTTTTCTGTAACCGGGGTGTCTGGGACATTAAAATGTCCCTTTAATGTAAGTCATGTTTAAGAAGGCATTTATACTACATTAGCTAAAGGATTATCTGGTCCTTCAGTTATTTACCAAAACACAGCAACTTTTGCCGTTGCGATCACATGATTTTTATTATTAGCACTATTGTTACTTATTGTTTTTTTCATCTGTTACAAATGTTCTTAGATGTATTTTCTATAGGGTTTACATGTTACAATACATAACAGTAAAAGCCCACCACGACTATGGAATAGTTGCTGTAGTTACCTGGTATGTGACGTCTGCCCTTGCTGGCTCCGAACTGCTTCCTCCACCAAAACCTCCAGTGATCGCATGGCCCAGCGTGTGTCCAACTGCAGAGCCCACGGCCACCCCAGCAGCTGTGGTTGCCATTTGGGCCATCAGACCTGGTTGCCTGGGAGCTGCTGCTGGTCCAAGTGCAGATGGGGCTGCGGCTACAGGTGCAGGTGGGTGAGCTGCAGGAGGGGGTGCAGACCTCATTACTGGGGCCCGGCTGCAGAAATATAAAAGTAGCCGTGTTATAATTTATAGCATTGTACACCACAAAACTTCATAAACGCATTGTATGGTCTTTGAATAAATGCAACTAACACTATCAATATTATAGGACTAACATTCAGAATCATTAACCTCTTCAGGCTTGGGGGTTTTCATAACCAAAATATTTTTTGTCATATATCTGTAAAACCATGATTCCACTTGCATTTTTGAGGAACCTGCACAAATAATGCATAATTTTCTTCAGGGAACGTGGGGCCTTTGTGTAAAATCATAGCAATACGATTTCCCTATTATGTAGGTGCCACAGCTGAACAATGACCCTATTTATGTTCAGCAACATCACCTGATTGAAGCCATACCTCACATACATCAGGGCTTGACAAATTTGTTGTGAATCTAGGCGCCAGGTAAAAAAGTTAGGAGCCAGGATTTTTTTAAACTAACAGTTGGTCAGGAGTGATCTGATCATCATCAACCCACTTACTAAACTCACAGCATTTGACCTGGACTTTCAGGTCAGTGCTGTTTTTTTTTTTTCAATGCTGATGTTCCATTGGAGCACAGCATTGACTGATATTTAGTCCCAAGCTTGTGGGGACAAATGTTAACCCCTGCAATGCCACGAATGTGTCATACACAATTGTGGCATTGAAGGGGTTAACGCTGCACTGTCGCTCTCAGGGAGCGATCAGGCAGCAGGGGGGTGTTGGGGCTGGTCTCCACACTCACGGGGAGACCAAAGAACCCTCTCCCCTGTCCCTGAAGCTGCCTCTGGCAGCTGGGACTCAAATTGCTCGTCTATGGACCAGCCATTGCAGGGGGAGTCTCTGGTGACTGCTGTAGGCTTCCATGCCTACAGGAGACATCACAGGGCTTGAGGGGGCTCGTTTTTGCTGTTGCTGGTCTGCCTGGAACCACCAGCAGCAGCGCCCCGTACAAAACGGGAATTAACCCCTAAATGCCGCGATCAAAGCATTGAAGGGGTTAACGCTGCACTGTCGCTCTCATGAAGCGATCAGGCAGCTGGGGGGTGTTGTGTCAGGTAACCACACTTGTGTGGGGACCCAATCAACACTCAACCCCCTTCCCTGAAGCTGCCTGTGGCAGCTGAAAACGCGATTGCTGGTTTTGCAGCAACCGCGTTTTCAGCCTACAGGCTCACTCTGTGGGAGGGATCTCAGGCTTGGGAGCTGGCTCGGAGTGGCTGTGCTGTCTGCCCAGACTCCTGGGCAGACAGCAGCAGCAGCACCCCCGTGTGGTGACTCAGCCTCTTACATCCACAATTTTTTCTGGATGTAAGAGGCTGACAAAACCTAGGCGCCAGGACAAAATTCTCTGTCGCCATGGCGACCGGGATTTGTCGAGCCCTGACATACATATTTGTGTTCCAGAGGGCCATACCCATGCTTTACATTTCACCCCATATGACATTTTTAATGCTTTTGACTTGGGTGGGGGGAGGGTTTAGATTTTTATTTTTATTTCAATTTTTTCCCACTGTTTCCAGTGCAGTATGGCTCGAAATCCCTTTGGGAATCTCTCATTTTTTATGCCAGAGGGGGAAACTGTTCTTTCTCCACCTCCTGATCACACTGTGATCAGCCAGCAAGGGGAGCAATGGGAGAGCCCAGCAAGCTCTAGAAAGAGCCTGCTGAGCCTCTCCTGTCCCCCAAGTATACCTTCAGTGACACCTACAACAATTGCGTGAAAAAAAGGAAACACGACCAGTGATGGAAGAACGAGTTCCTATGGGGGGATATAATAGTCATATCCGACCTCTGGCTAGGGGGCTATCCTTGTTAGCTCAGTCAGATAAGGTTGTGTGTCTAGAAAGAGGATTTAAACTAAATTAAGAAATTTTAAATATCATATGCCAAATATCAATGTCATTGGTATATTCACAAAAATTAAACCATGGTAGTTAGAATTATATTTGTCCATGTTAGAGTAGGCCACAAAATATATAGCTTGCCATACAGATTTTGATGGCTGCTAGAATAAGAATACTTAAGGAAAGAGGATTTATTTTCCAGAGGAAAGTCCAGATGGAATAAGTAAAGCTGTGGACTGAGATCAGTAACTCCATGAAATAGGCATTAAAGTAAGGAAGTAAGTCGTTTAATAAGTTTTTTCACATTCTCACCAAATATGGTAAGACAGATCCAATTAACATACGATAACTCCAACATTCATTAGATACGAATGCGCAAGGAAACCATGTGCCAAAGTTGGATGAGCTTATAAAAGCATTCTAGGAGAATTATACAGTTAGTCACCTATCTAAATATTACCCATGTCTTGTACTGTACAGGTGAGAAAAATCTACCTGGGTCTATTTCCCACTTCTTAATTGATGCGCATTGTTCGGCAGCTTTTTTATAAAGATATTAATTCATAAATCACTTTTGAATCACTTTGCATTCATACATTCATCTAAAATATTAGATATCTCAATATGATTAGATATTTGGGTATGTAAAAGCTTCTTTATCAGACAGTAAAAGTCTGAAAAGAGATAATAGTCTGTGTATGATATCAGCCAATATACTGATCCCATTAGATTTCCAATCATTCACGTTTATGTGCTGTAGATGAACTTGAAACATATCTAATGGCATTGAAAGTGTTATACAATCCTTGGCTCCCAATACCTGTCTCAATCTATTAATGGATTGAATAATATTAGTCACGGCCGGGGATTGAATTTTTAAGGACGTACGTCTTAAGGGGACTGAAAGGGTCAGTGCAGTCTTGCCTTTGCACAGAGAACCAATGATGCTGTCTCAAGTCAGTAAGCAGATGTTAAATAGACACTCATATGCACTTTAATGCGTGCAAAATTAACTTTTCTCCCCTTTGCAAATGCAGAGAGATTTATCAGAATTAGTTTCTCCATCCCAAGCTCTCCAGCTTACCAGAGTGCATGCAGGCTAGACTCGCTACCAGCTAACTTTAGATCTGACTTGTGCCAGAAAACCAAGGGTTCGAGAAAAAGAAGATCCCCACCAGACAAACGCACAGGAAGCGCTGCCATTGGTTCCTTATTGTCACTGGCCGATTCAATGGTTATAGCTTTTTCAAAGTATTTCTTAAAAACACATATTAAAGTAACCTAACAAGAAGTGTATATTGGTGGAGCTGACCGGAACATTGTGTATTGAGTTAAGTGAAACAGCTATTAGTGAAGCACAATTTAATTTAGATTTTTCCCATTCACGTCTCAGAGCCCTAGTGAGAAAATACGACCTTGGCTAAAACTGATGTGTAACAGTCATGCACGGGTGACTAAGGTTCATGTTACTTCTATGTTACATCACAAACAAGGTTGTGCAAAACAAACAAGACATCTTATCTGCCAAGTATCAGAATGATGAATGGCAAATGGAAGCTTACCACCTAAACTCTTCAACAAGATCAATGAAGGCTGGACATGTGGTCTTTGAAGATCAGGCTTCCACAATGTAGTAACTGTTTCTTTCATGCCATGACATCACAGCTACTGACATACCATACTGCCAGGAAAAAGCTGCTTTTTCCTTAAATGACACTCCTACTGATACATATACAGATACAACAGGAGTTCTGGATCGTGCCCGTGAGCTTGCCACCTAGCCTTATGGGACTTTCGTACAAACCTGGCAAAAACAGTGGGCTTCTGGGCTTACAATCTAAAAATGGAATGAAGACTGTCAGATACACCACTCATCCTGGGTGAACCTTCTGTGAATTATGTTATGTCCTTATAGTATGATGATTGGCTGTTAAAGAACGGTTCTTGGTGTTTAAGTATTTACAAAATGTGAAATAGTCCAGGATCAATAGAAAAAACGTCATAGGCCCTCTGAGAACAGATGTTTGACCTTCACATAACATAAAAACACACTGCATAACACCATTTAAATGGGCCTCCTATGATAATTACCCAATATATCATGCCCTAGAGAGCCATGCTCGACATTATATATACAACATTAACGGCTTTCGGGCTCTGATGCGCACACGTGTAGACAAGATGCCGTGAAGAGATAGAATAATGACCTGTCTCAGGCCTTAGCAATATGAGTGCGGGTCCAACGGGTAACACAGACCGCAAACGGAACCAATAAGTGACTAGTACCCGTGCACTTTACCTGGCTGGCGGTGCCATCCTTGAGGTGCGGCTTCTGCTTCCCCTTGGCATGGTTCTAGTTCACTTCCACTCAGTCGATAAACGTCCTTGACAAATGCTATGTCGTTCTGATTGCGTCACTACTAGTGTAATCGCCTTATATAAGTTCGGACGGATACGCACGGTTACGCCCACAATATGCGTGACGCACGACGTGAAAGGGAAAGAATCAACCAATCAGTGCATCCTTTAACCGGCAGGTCAATTACCGAATGAAAGTGCAAGAGATCTAATCACTAGAGAACAATGCATGACTTGGAGACAATTGTCCAACGCTCTTCGCTGAGAAACATGTTCTCTGGTGCTTGAAAGTCAAGAATTCCAGAAACGCCTAGAAAACGCTTCAGTAGGAGGGCAGCTTGCAAGCTTTTTGTAGTTATGTAACAACCATGTTTTTTTTCCTAAGAGCATGCGCATTATACCATACCTTTCATTGAGTCTATGAATACTCAGTAATTAAATTAATGTAATTCTCACAAAATAAATAGCACATTGACACTAGAGCTTTAATTCAATTCATTAAAGGAGGGTTTTTCACACCCTAAACACCAGAGGTTTTTGCCATATGTTTGTTACGCAGTAATTCCCGCTTCCAAAGTTTGAGGTCCTCCCGCAAATCATTTTATTTGTTCAGGACGTGTAGGGCCTTCGTTTGACACCACAGAAATACGCAATTTTAAGGGTTAATATGGAAAAAAAAGATGAGTTGGTACTGTGTTAGCCGTAGAATTACATGAGACAAGTGGAGTTTGTCACTCTCCTAGGATTTCTTATGCACAGTACGTGCCGCCTCTGAACAATAATCCTATGTTTTATACTTTTGACTTTATAGTTTGTAATGTTGTTGTTATTATCATTTTGAACTGCTCCTAGTGCAACATGGACATATTTTCCCTTCTCTTGCATCCCGTGGACCCCCAGTGGTGTTATGATGACATGACCAGGGTCCCTCTATTTTGTTAATTGTTATATTAATTTTTATTACTATTGCTTTGTGTACACTATATGGACAAAAATATAGGGACATGCCTCTTAATTATTGAATTCGGGTGTTTCAATCAGCCCCGTTGTCACAGGTGTATAAAATCAAGCACCTAGTCATGCAGTCTGCATTTACAAACATTTGTGAAATTTGTCGTTAGAAATACTGGCCATGCTAATTTGCATAATCACTTATATATGTGTGACATCACAGAAACATAATGTGCACCTATACCCCCCCCCCAAATATGATAAATAACAATGGGAGACCCAGCTGTTTAGTGACTGTACCTTTGTAAAAACATGGGGGATGACAAGGTACCATAACAACCATATGATAATTTAAAACATCAGGCAGGAGTTTGCTGCATGTTTTTTTAAACCAACTCATTAGGAGTGTCATAAAGTGGCTGGGCTACATACTGTCCTGCCATGTGACACCACATGGGCGATGTCCTTGAGAGAGACCTAAAAGAATGGGAGCCTAAGAGTAAACCTTTCAATTCGCTTTTATTCAACATCTTTTGACCACAGATTATTTTACTGTTGCCTTGTGAGTTTGCTGTGTTTTATCCGTTTATTTTCAGACTGTTTTGTATTCATTTTTTGTATGTCTTCTGTTACCATTATTTTTTGTATAAGCACTGTGACTATTCTACTTAGATTAAATATAATTACTGTGTTTGCGCGATTATAAGGTGACCCCTCAAAATGTATTAAGTAGGAAAAAAAAGACTGAATATAAGACTACCCTATAGGAAAAAAGTTTTACTAGTAAATATTTGATTTAATTAAATAAACTATTTTTCATATTTAATTAAAACTAAGATTGAGAAAAATGCATTACTTGTTTTTATTTCCTTTTATTTGCCAACCTGCCCCCCAGTTATGCAGATCTGCCCCCCAGATATGCCTTATACCCAGAGCCGTAGCTAGCTCTTTTTGCACCCGAGGCAAGAATGGAAAATTGTCCCCTCCCCATAAACACACATATACATAGCCTTTACACACACCTGTCCATTAACACACACATACGCATACACTGCCCTTACACACAACTGCCCATAAACACACATACACTGCCCTTATACACAACTTCCCATAAACACACATATACACACACACCAGCTTACAAACATACAAATCACTAATTGTGATATCCCCAACCAGCCCTGCTCATCGGGCACCTCCTTCCCAGACCAGCACTGATGGTGCCTGGGTGCGCACTGCCCACGGGGGCACCTGATGAGCAGGGCTGGTTGGGGAGAGCACAATCATGCAGCTGCCTCGCCAGTCCCCTGAAGACCGGCCGAGGGGAGGCGGCCTTTCAGCTCGCCCCCCCTATAGATACGCTACTGTTTTTTAAGGGGGCTTTGTGGTGAATCACATTGCTGGCAGGACCCTGTTGAGCTGGTTGGGGAGATCTGCAATCTCCCCAACCAGTCGTGGAGGCTGCAGCTGCTGATCGGGCAGCTGTGCGCCCCCTCGCCGCTGCGCCCGAGGCCTCACCCTTCCTACGGCCCTGCTTATACCCCCCTATATGCCACTCTGTCCCCCCCTAGACATATCAATGCATCCCCATACTCCCTGGTGTCTAGTGAGGGCAGCTGGTGGACGTTTGTGCAACACGCATAGACAACCTCTGCTGCTGCCTGGCACTTCCACAGGGGCTTCTATGACGGAGTGCCAGAAGGTCAGGTCACGCAGGCGGAAGTCCCGGGCAGTAGCGGAGGTTGTCTGTAAGAATAAAGCAGACGTCCACCAGCTGCCAGAGGGGAGTATCAAGGTCTCATGCAGCACTGCAGGGGATGCAGGCTTATAGTCAGACCTCTATTTGAGCATTTGATCCGAAAAAAATATGGTAATTCAGTTCTGTCTTTGTGTTTTGAACTCATAGCTTTGCAAGTTATCATATGACTGTTTTTTGCTTTGGAGATTTAGCATCTTTGACTAAATCAGGTTTTTGTGAAATTTTAGTAGTTCAGGGGATCTTTTGGTGTTTTTAAAACCTTAAATTGACCTTGGGGGTGGCAGTGAATAAATGATTGGGGTTAAGGTGTGGTTGCTCTGGGCCCAGTGGGGAGAGCAGTGAGTGAGCCTGCTGGCTGCCCCCCCCAATTAACCCTTTCACGTCCATGCTCCCCCTTCACAGCATGATGAGAGCTGGCAGGCATTTAAGACCTTTGAAACAGTAACTATGTGCAAAAGCCATAAGGTTTCTGTACACAGTGGCAGTATTAGAAGTTTCAAAGAGTCTGAACGTTTTTCTTAATTTCATGATTTCTCCAAGGAGTCACACATTGCCTTCACCTTCCTTTATGAATTTTGCACGTTTTAGACAATGTGAAAAGTTAACTGTTAATAGCAGTTTATGAGCAAGTTATCAGGCTGAAAAATATTAATTCTTCATTTATTGGCATAAAATATTCTTTATGTAAAAGCAGGCACAACATTATTGTTGCATTCACAATCAAAAACCGTGCCAAACTGTAAAAAGACGATTACCAAAACCAGTACAGAACTGGCCCATGCCAAATGGATAACTCGGTTTAAGTTACAGTACATCAGATAACAATTCTTTACACCACTGTAAAAAAATGCAAATGTAGAACATCCATGTGGAGGTGCTTTTGTGTCCCACATATGACCTAAAGTACTGGAGAGCAGACAGCAAAAGGCTAAGCTGTGCAGTCTTCCATATGACAATAGAATGTAAAACACCGAGGAACAGTTAAAGGATCACACGTCGTCGTCGTCGTCATCTTCCTGGAAAAGAAAAAAAAATATGTCACCCACTGGCTGTTAAACCCTTTCACCCAAAAATGCATTGTAGAAACTGACAAGGGGAAGGAAAACGTTGACTGATTTGCATGCAGTATAATTCCGAGGAGGGGACCAACACAGAAAAAAACAAATACACACGCTACACCCGTAGGGCATAAATGGAGCAACTGCCATTACATGGTGATAAATTATCTGCTTTTTTAAAGTGCAAAGTATGTATTGGTGTCAGTTTGGTGGGGGCAGCCACTTAATATTTATTAATGGCATAATGCTATTTGCCATTTCGCTTAGATTTTCTTCTACACGGTAGGTGCCGCTGCAGAACCAATTTATGTTCAACAACATCTGATTACAGTAACATGGCACATATTTTTATGTTCTACTTTTTAATACTACTAGCTTAATGGGTTTGGGGGTAATGAAGAAGAGGAGTTTAATATATGGCAATACGCAGACTGTGGACTTATCTTTCCATTTTTTTTATTTTTTTTTGCACGGTTATCTGCAATTTGGATATAGATCCATTTAGAGATCTCTATAATTTATTGTGGATGCCAGTGATGTTTACGGTTTTTCCTTTGACATTTCATTAAAAAAATAATTCCATTTCTTGGAAGAAGGAGAAACGTTTGATTCTTACTCTCTTCCCTCCACTGATCATACACGCGTGGCTCCATAGATTTGCATTACTGATCTCAATGTGCGATATCAGCCAACAGGGGTGCAATCAGAGATTACAAAAAGGTCTAGACACCTGTGGGGTCTCTCCTCTCCAGTGAGTGTCAGCAACGTGTTCAAGTGTGTATTTATATTTATTTGCATTTAAAAAGTAGACATTTACAGGGATCGGTCACTGACGCCACAGGTGCTCCCCCAAACTGGATGTGTCAAACCCCCATTAAAAAGTAAAATATTTTTATTTTGTTATTTTACATAAAGGAGCGAATAAGCTTTTATCGACTATAAGTCAGACATAGGGCTAAAACACCCATTAGACTCTGCCAGAATAATGATGTTGATGGGGACTGCAGCATGTGCCATACTTTTGAATGTGTATTTTCTACCTATATTTTGTTTCTGTAGTATACGATAAATGTAAACTATATGTGCTGCATTTGCAATCTACATAATATGAACATCTTCAATTTCCTTCAACAGTGAAGTACCAACGTTATCCCCCCGTTGGTGGCATAGTTAAAAACCATGGGTCTTCCCCTTTAAAGAGGCAAAGTATATAACGCCCTAATTCAGAATACTGGAAACCTAATAAACCAAGAACATTCCTCACAAAATTAAACAAGTTGATGCTTAACATTGACACACCCTTGTTGGCGATTACTAAAGCGTTAAGGTCTTTGAAACACAGCTTTAACCTATTTGCGTCCCTTAGGATGCACCATGTCCAAAGCTGTGGCAAGATGCTCCATAGGACGTACCTGTACGTCCTGACTTTGTTGCAGCAGCAAGGACATCTCCCTGCCGCTACACAGGAGACAGTCTGGAATCTCCCTTGGCGGCAGAATCCAGCGTTGCTGGCTTCCTGCTGACCGATTGTGTATATTGGCACAAGGGTTTCGGTATACCATTATGCAAGGAATCCCCAATACCCGCTAGGTGGCAGCCTGTACTCTCCCTAGCTGGCTTCTTGACAACTGATCATTTAATGGCACTTGGTACAGGCAGAAGTCCATTGTTATATAAAGCAAAATGGGAAAAAATAAATTAAAAAAAGGGGAAAATTAAGAATTATTATAATTATTTGTGGTAGGGGCAAATGAATAGAATTTGTCGAAAGGAGAAATATAGATATTAAGGGTCCATTCTGTCTGAGGTATGCCAAAACCGACGTACCAGGTAGGTCTAGAAGAGGGCCTCCGCCAGTCAAAGAAATGAAAGAAAGGACAAAGAAAGGAAGAGAAAAAGAGGGGGGACAAGGGAGGGCAGCCTCAAGACGCTGCAACCTAGCTGTGGGACAACTAGGCATTGGTTAAATAACCCCAGCCCCTTCCACAACTACAGGCTAATGCAATTAGCCTTAAAATATATAAATAAATCACAAATACAGGATTTGAGGGGTATAAAAAAAACCCCTGGTCATAAAAGGGTTAAAAAAAAATTGGGTTTCATCACCAAATTCTTTGCTATGTGGAGATAATTTTATAATGAATGTAGTTTTACTAGATTAGAGATCCCACACCCACCCTTATTGTTCTGTGACATGAATCTGTCATGTTTTCAAAAGTTATATACAAAGCAGCATTATCTGTGATATATCTAGAGATATATATCTCATATCCCACACACTCAAACTGTATAGATTTTAATTAACAATGCATGTACTTAAGAATGATATGGTCATTGAACTATATAGATGATTTATAGTGAGCAAAAGGCAAAACAGAGACACATTAAAAGAGACACTCCAGCCTTCATGCGTGCATTTAATGCATATGATAGCTGTCTGGTGGTCAATTTTGCACATCCCCTAGTAACACTTTACAGGAGATGCGTTTAGCCGAATACATCTTCCTGCGCATTATACACTTCCTCCAGTCAGCTCCAGCGATGGCTCTGGGGAATCTCGCAAACCCCGATTCGTCCATCAAACTTTCCAATAGTGATGCGCGATTCATCACTCCGGAGATAACATTTCCGCTGGTCCAGAGTAAAATGGTGATGTGCTTTACACTACTCCAGGCAACTCTAGGCATTGTGCACAGCTTGTGCGCAGCTGCTCGGCCTGGGAAACCCTTTTTATGAAGTCGCCGACACACAGTGCTTGTGCCAATGTTCGGTACTCTATAGTGAGTGATGCTATAGAGGAGTTGATTTGTACCCCCAACTGCCAATGTTTGTCTATGTAGATGGCTGTGTAGTAGCAGTATGCTAGTATGACATCACAGCTGCTTTCCGCACTGGCGCCAGATGCTCAACTGTTCCTCTTTAATACAACATGAACAGTAAGTAACACAAATCAATACTCTAGATTGTAAGCTCATTTGAGCAGAGCCCTTCTCACCAGTTTCTGTATGTCATCTTGTTATGTTATACACTAATTGTTATGTTCTGCTGTTATGTTATGTTGTTATGTTCTGCCTACCCTTTGTACAGCTCTGCAGAATCTGCTGGCGCTGTATAAAAAATAAATGATAATGCGGGAAATAAACCTGTTGAAGGGTATTCAGATGTACCGGTATTTATTTTTTAAAGTACGATTCCTTCTGTCCCCGTGGAATATACTTTAGGTAGAGTTCTAGATTAGTATCTCAATAATTTTTCCTATCATTTAAGAAGCACTCCAGCCATCATACGGGCTCCAATGCATATGGTAGCAGACAGCTGCCTTTACATTTTTGTTATGTCCATGTGATACACCTATATCGTGTCAGTTCCAGCACAGACTCGGCAAATGCTGTGAGTGGGGGTCTTTTCAGATGTAAAGTGCTGCCATTAATTTTAATGTGAGCGCTTTCCTACCAATGATTGGCACACAGGAGTTAAATTGCTGATATTCTCTCCAGCATTTTGGAGAGAGAGAGGGAGGTGCCAGTGATGTTTTCGCATGAAAGAAAGAAGGGGGGAAAAAAGCTACATTCTGTAAAATGTTTAATGGACAAGGGTGCTTTTAACACAGGGGCTGAGGTTAATACGCTGTACTGCAGACAAAGACAAATAAAGTTATTGGGATTAATGTAGATCTTAGTGAGAGGACTCAATGCACCCCCAAGGCCCAATGGCCTCACGGGGAAGATGCCAGTACCAGGTCACCCAGCTCGGTGCAGTGCTATATATGTAAATGTTATCATACACCGAATAGACTTGTTGCTCGTATTGGGGTATTTGGGCACCCTTCCTCCCTGTCACCCGTTACGGCAGATCACCTGAAGGAGGCAGGTAGGCCTGGCTGTCAGTTCGAGGAACTCCTGCTCCTCCTTCTCTTCGTCTCGCTGTTGTGCAGCTTCTCGACGATTTTTCTCTCATGCCCAGCGGGGACATGGCGGTTTCCGTTCAGCTCGATCTCTTTCTTGGTCCTGCCCTTCCCTCCTGTGCCGCGATCGTACTCGTTCAG
Source organism: Spea bombifrons (assembly GCF_027358695.1). Classification (NCBI taxonomy): domain Eukaryota; kingdom Metazoa; phylum Chordata; class Amphibia; order Anura; family Pelobatidae; genus Spea; species Spea bombifrons. The sequence goes on along the minus strand of NC_071088.1, from coordinate 78,768,063 downwards.
GTTGTAATAGTCATACTGGTCATAATGATCGCGCTCGAAAACATCAAGGCTCTCGACGTCGGTAGCCATGATCGCGATTGCAATCTTTCTGCTCCCAGTTTTTCAATAACAGGACACGGCAGCAGTGGCTTGTTTTGTACACACAACGCACGTGATCGCAACAGGCCCCCGTGATTGGTGGAATGTGACGCGTTTGAGGTGGTGTGGTTCACTGAACTATAGCCCCTCAGGCTTGAGGAGTTTGGGTGTCAAACCTCGGTTTCGCTTGGAGTTGCTTTTGTTTACATGTTATATAGGCGTTCTAATGCCGGGTTCACATAAATATTACTTTTCCCTTTTATACCTAGGGTTTCACTGCTAATATAATATGTCCCAGTTCTGTCTCCACCAAAGAATTTTCGGGATGTCCCATGGAAAATATTTTTCTCATTTAGTGCACCCTCACAAAATATATATTGTTTTTTTTCAGCACAACTGGGGCTTTCGTTTGAAATAATAATTATATATATATATATATATATATATATATATATATATATATATATATAAACCATCAATTAATATGAAAAGTATCTAAATATTAGGGGGGAAATGCCATATTTTTACAGTTTCGCCTATAAAAACTATATATAACCAGTGCAAATGGAACAAAAAACTTCAAAAAATGTATTTAGGTATTTCTCCTGTTTTTGGAAACACCACATATGCCTGGTATTTTTATTTATTTTGGTGTTAAATATACATCGCTGCTTCTAAACAATATTTTTTTTAAATGTGGTATGCTGGGAGTTGCGCCCCAATAGCGTCCAGAAAAAGAAAAACTGCTAAACCCTTTTTAGTCAACCATTTTAGTACCAATCTGTCCTAAACATTGCAGAAAATTTCATTTTTTTTCATTTTTAACAAACCCATTCTATCCAAACACAGTATTTCAGTATTTTTTCCCCCTGAGTATGTGGAATTAATGAACTAACTTGTGATTTGTATTTAGAAATACCCCTCGAGTACAGAAATACCCCATATGCATGGGTAGGGCATGTCTTTTAGGCACTGCGGGTTCACAATTGAAACATACGCATTACAGTTTTCAAACATGGAATTTTGACAGATCAGTTTGCTGGGTCCAGGTCTCATTTGAGACACAGTAGAGGTTCATTATTTCAATTTAACCCCATACAACCATGGGCGTAGGAATCCCTAAAAATCTGGGGGGGATAGCATTTTCCCCTATCAGATACCCCCTTTTTCTCCCCAATATCCCCTACCCCACTTTCTCTTCATCTCTTTTTTTGCAAACACATACAATGATATATAACTTTAAAGACTGGTAAAAATAATGTACGTTTAATACATTAAATATAGGAAAAAAACAGCTAATCTTTGTAACAAAACATTTTTTTAAATATTGAAAAATTGGACCCTAGGCAAGAATTTCCTTTGGCCCCGCTCTACGCTCCCTAGCATGCATTCACTCTCTCCGCTCCCACACCAAAAAAATATTTGCCACACTGACCATAGATTAGGGGAAGACTGTGAGAGTCAGTGCAGTGACATTGAGAGGTCCTCTGCCCCGTAATCATCCCCAGAGTCCCTTTGTTTACCCATTCAGGGCCGGCCGAAGACTTAACGCCGCCTGGGGCGAAGTTTAAAATGCCGCCCCCACCCGCCGACGCCGGGGGGGGCGGCATTTTAAACTTCGCCGACGCCATAATGCCGCCCCCCCCCCGGTACTTTCCTTTAAACAGTCCTGCTCTGCCACGGTGCCGGCTTGTAATGCTGAGCGCCGGAAATTGACGTCACTTCCGGCGCTCTGCATTACAAGCCGGCACCGAGACCGAACAGAGAGACTCGCCGCAGAGGAGAGAGAGAGAGGGGCGCCGAGCGGGTAAGCGAAAACCACTCGGTGCCCCCCTCTCTCTCTCTCCTCCGCTTCAAAAAAAAAAAAAAAAAAAAAAAAAGCGCTTGGGGCGGCAAAGTGCCTCAGTCGGCTCCATTGTAGGGCCGGCCCTGTACCCATTCACTAAACCATACCTCGCTTTTACTTACTCCCTGTAGTTCAGGTATAGATCAAATAAACAACACATGCATGTATAGATCAACTGAATAAGACATACAAACCCTATATTTGCACGTATATATAAATAATGTATGGAAACATAGCATAGCAGATACAGATCAACAGAATGACTCACAAACCCAGCTTTGCAGGTATAAATCAACTGGAATTCCCATAAAAACTCAGCATTAAAGGTATAGATAGAAACCCCCTAAATTACAGGCATAGATCACAAGTTGCACACCCCGAAGGCCAGCCCTGGCATCCACACTGCCCACATAGAACCTGAACAGCACTCAGATTACTCAGTCCATAGTGAGCCAACTTTGTCCCCAAACAGCCTAGTGTGACCTGACTTTGTCCCCAAACAGCCCAGTGTGAGCCAACTTTGTCCCCAAACAGCCCAGCGTGAGCCATCTTCGTCCCATAAACACCCTGTGCCATCTTGGTCCCCAAGGCTCAAACACCCTGCTTGAGTCATCTTTGCCTTTCCCTAAATCACATCCATGATACACATATCCATTAATGCATTCTCACAAATAATTCAAGCAATTCATCCACACATTAATTGATTCTTTCACTCATTCACACAATTCATGCATACATTAATTCATTCTCTCACTCATTCACACAATTCATCCACACATGGATTAATTCATTCTCCTACTCATTCACACAATTCATCCACATATTCATTAATTCTCACTCTTTATTTTTATATTCTTACTACCCCCTTTTTTTACTTTCTATCCCACCTTCTCACACACCCACTTCTCACACTATCTACCCCTCTCTCCACCTTCTCACACTATCTAACCCCTCCCCCTTCTCACACTATCTAACCCCCTCTCCCCCTTCTCACGCTATCAACCCCCTCTCCCCCTTCTCACGCTATCTACCCCTCTCCCCCCTTCTCACATCCAGCTCCATCAGAAGCTGTCTCCTGTTGACCGCTGGGGGCAGCCTTCTCCAGTTTCTGCAGCGAGAATCCGCTTCTAGAGTGCTACACTACCTATGTCAATAGGGACGCAATCATACATTTGCATGACATACAGGGCTATAAATAGAATTCATATTTTAGAGCTTCTTGATCCAAGTAGAAATTCACTTCTCACACTATCTACCCCTCTCTCCATCTTCTCACATTATCTAACCCCTCCCCCTTCTCACGCTATCTAACCCCCTCTACCCCCTTCTCACGCTATCTACCCCCTCTCCCCCCTTCTCACATCCAGCTCCATCAGAAGCTGTCTCCTGTTGACCGCTGGGGGCAGCCTTCTCCAGTTTCTGCAGCGAGAATCCGCTTCTAGAGTGCTACACTACCTATGTTAATAGGGACACAATCATACATTTGCATGACATACAGGGCTATAAATAGAATTCATATTTTAGAGCTTCTTGATCCAAGTAGAAATTCGAGTGCCTTTTGGAGTCAAGAAGGATTTTTTCCCCCTGATGGCAAAATTCAAAGTAGCTTAATTAGAGAAACTTGCTACTGCTGGCACTTTATAACAAATGGTGCAAACTCTCCTGACAACTCCCTCTTTATTGAATAGACCTAACTTATGCTAATGTATAAAGCATTGTGAAAAGAATTATGTATTTCATTCACATTTTGATTTTAAAAAAAACCATTTACTACTATAAATTATGGTGCACCTCTGGGTTGGTAGGTCACAAATACAATTTGTTGCTAATGACATGTGGGATAATTTATTTTACATGTGCATAGTGTTTCTTATCACATTATTGACTTATTTTATGTGAAATTGGCACCTTGCATTTGCTTCATGCTATAACCACACATACCCATCTGTTTTATCACTGTAACTTTTATACAGTGAGCGAATTCAAACATGCATGGGGAAGGCATAACATTATTCTGACAAGACCAAAGACTGATAAAGATCTGAATCGTTACATCAGGAAAAATAGGCAGACTAGACGGGCCAAATGGTTCTTATCTGCTGTCAAATTCTAGGATTCTATGTATTGTAGAAGTGGTGCTTCTGGGTGAAAGGCCACACTTTAGCAATCACTTAGAGATTGGTAAGGTTAATTGACACCTTAACTTGGCATTGCTACTTGGGACATCGGTCACATTATTAATCAACACATACGCAGAAAGGGGGAGTAATATATTCACTGCTGTAAGTGATAGCCTCTAGAGTTACTAGTTTAAAATCGGTGCCACTCTAGCATGTGCCCAACCAGCTTGTGTTCTACCACCTGAAACAGCTTTGGTGCCACTTTGATGCTGGCAGTTATTATTGCTCTTTCAAAACAATGTTACAGTAGGAAGCAGTTGGTATGAGTTATTGTGTGTTGAGCGACACCCAAACAATGTTGAATATTTCTATTGCAACATAATATTAAACAACGAGACAGCAGTTACATTACTTTGACACCCCAATCTGTTAGAAGAGCTGATGGATACAGAGCTGTGCAGTGAAAAGGGAAGAGAAATGAAAAGGGAGAATTCTAGCCCATTTTATGCTGTCCGAGAAAAAGATTTTCGTCAATTCACTGTCAATTACCAGGAAAACTATGTCGACCCAAGGTCAGGAGCTCACACCCAGTCTACTGAACGATCTTGGTTCAAGGGGAAAGCACCAATTTTATGGACGAAGAGAGGTGTAATTCACCTGGAAAATTCTTCAAATTAAGAATTATTAGTGTAGTTTTTGAAAAAAATGAATACAGTTGATCTTTATTAAATAAATATGTTCCAATTTTGGTGTTGTCAAAATGTGTGAAACAAATAAATACGTTGTTTCAATGACACAAGCATTGTATACATTTTAACAAATGAGATGGTAGAACACGCACTAAGCTGGCCGGTAGAGCACATGCTGAGCACATAGTGTCACCCTAATATCACTACATTGTTAGGTGTGTCACGTCTAATGGTTTTGTTGAAAATGTTGAATTGTGTATTATCAGGGCACCACCTATACTTGTGTATTATTTGGGCACCACCTATACTTGTGTATTATGTGAGCGCCACCTAGTGTATGATGCGGGTGCCGCCTATTATTAAAACAATAAATAAATTAATATTTCATTTTTAACAAAATTAATGTTACAAACAGGAAATTAGCTATTCAATTTCTTAACACGTTAATCACTGGAGACCAATAAGGTTTAATTGAATCACACATCGCATCAAAGAGATTTTCTGGTTTGATATGTTGTTGCCACATAAATTAACGGTAATTTAGATCCTGTAAGCCAATTTACAGTTCGTAGTCTAATTTTATTACGCTTATTGCATTGCCATACACCGCTGTCTTTAAAAAGAAAATAATTCGGTGCTTGTTTTCACAAAGTATTATCTGCATCTTCTTCTGGGTTAATGCTAACCAACCATGATCACTTTTTTCCCCCTCAATATTCACTTTATACATGGACCATTTGGAGAAAATGTAAGGTTTACTAGACAGCTTAGCTGTAATTGAAAATTACTTGTTTTTAATAAAAAGTTTAAAAACAAAAATAGGCGGCGCCCGGAAAATTTTGATGTTACTTTATCACTATGGCAACCAAGGGAAAGGTCCAGTCAGCAGGAAACACTTTCTAGTTTTGTATTTCAGTGTAATTGATTCTGGAAAATTCTAGAATAAATTACGTTAGAAGTTTCTTTAAAAGAATTCCTCACAAAAGGTGCGTTTTCTTTTTTCCACCAGGCCCTAAAGTCCTGCCATGTATTTCATACAATTTTACACTAGTGGGTTTCAGCTAAATTTCAGTCAGCCTACGCAAAACAATGTCCCATAATAACTTCTGAGAAAATATATAGATTATTTAACTATGTATAGATAGATAGATATACAGTCTCTGGGAACACTTCCCTATCCCGACCACATCTCCTTGCATCAGTCCCTCCCGGCGCTCCCAGAGCAGCCACATCGTCCCTCAAAGCCCCGCCCTTGTCAGCGATGTCACGGAAGCGGCTTTTCCGATTGGCTCAGCTCATATCCGCAGGTCGCTCTCGCGTTCCCCGTTCGTCTTGTCTCCGCGAGCTCGTGAATATCTCGCCACTGCAGTTGGTGTGTGTGTATCTGCGCGCGCGCGTTGCGAGTGTCTCGCTGCCGCGCGAGATCACAGCAGGCCGGGGTTAAGATGGCGGCGCCCGTGTTGCGAGTGTCTGTGCCTCGGTGGGAGAGCGGGGCTCGGTATGCGGTGTGTGTGCTGGGTATCTTGCTGTCAATCTACGCGTTCCACGTGGAGAGGGAGAAGGAAAGGGATCCTGGGTATCAGGCCATGTGTGACCTCAATGATTGGGTGCGCTGCTCCGCCGTCCTGTCCTCCAGGTAACTGGGGTAGCGGTCCGTTTTCCAGTGGCGTGGCACATAGAGGCTCTGCGTGTAATGTGTACACTTTGCTAGTCCACGGTGGGGGGTATCGGAGCTGTTTATCTCTTCGTCTACTTTATCCATTATCTTTCGCTTAAGTCTCTAGCACTTAGCGGGTGTTGTAGTCTGCTGGGTAGAATGGTATATTAATGTGGATTGCTTACATGTTAATGCCCGGTCGTGAGTCAGTGTAACACGCCTTGTGGCTGTGGCAAGTACACGATGAGGGTGGGATGCCACTACCTTGTGCCTTGGCGTACGACCCGTGCACAGTACAGGGATTTAAAGGGATCGCTTTTTAGTATGATATTGGGCTCTATTCACTAAGGGGAGAGTTTCACCTCCCCATGCATTTTGAAGGCTCATCCTTTTGAGTTTCTTCTGTAGGGATAACTTGGCTGGCCCTGTATAATGCATAGTGAAAACAGTGAAGTCTATTCACTTTATAAACTATCCATTATACAGGGCCAGCTCAGCCCTTATTACACTGCCAGTGGTGCATCGTGAGTTGAGGGAGAATCCACAGCTCTGTTTAGTGTACAGACCCCGTTGTGCAGCAGTATACGCTCAGCAGATATAAGGTCAAAGGCTGGTGCCACCTGTACCTTGTCTGGATTGCTGTGCGGTGTGACAGTGCATGCAGGAAGGAGAATACGTCACACATAATTAGATCAGATCAGACGAATCAGCATTCCCAAACCGGGCAACTCCTTACTACAAGTGGGCTTATGTGAATATCAAGGAGACGGGATTAAGGCATAAACTGCCACACCCCCTTCTCTCTGGCAGATTCACACAGGGGGAGGTCTGCATTCATAACATATAGCTCCATTATGTTGTGGCGTTGCTATGCATTTTTGTTTAAGTAAACTGTAGTGATACTGTGTAGGGTTACCGAGCATGCGACCTATGCCATCTCGCCTCTCTTTGTATATGTACTATAGTTTGCGGCTTGACATGTGTTCTGATATCGGGAAGTCTATTGGTAAAAAAATAAGATTGCTGTGGTAGAAGAAAATATTAGACCATCACTGAGGCCATTGACAGTAACTGAATTTGCATTGGTTGCAGTCTAAACACAGGAGCTACAACTTTGATCACTCTCATCATTCTGGATGAGATAGGAGCTGTAGTCAACCGAAGGTCCTCAAACCATTATTTTTTTTACGAAGGATCGATCCCTTTAGCAGCAGCAAACTTTCTGTTAGCCATTCTGGCTTTTCACCCTTTATTTTTTGATGTCCGACTGATTGGAACCGAAAAGGTTAAAATCTATTGGCGCCCTGAATTCCTTACCTCTAATACACCCTCCTACCTTCACTTGTGTCGTCTTGCCGAATCCGGAAACACTCAGGCATCATTCATTCCTTCATTCAGGCAGTCATTCATTCATTCATTCCATTGTATACACAGTCAGCTGTCACCTACCTGATAACTTCAGCCTGTATTTATTAGAAGCGGTTTCTCAGCTATAAAGTTTTTCCAATCTTGGGACAGTCGCCATTTGTGAGTTGGCCTCCTCTGATTGGCCAAGGGGTACACGATTCCTGTACACCGCCACAATTATTACTTGCACCGACTTGGGTCCTGTGGAGGAGCCGTACAGTCCATACATGTGTGTGTATGAATGGGGATGTTCGAAGTCCAGAACATACAAGAATTACACATTGATCCTGTAAACACACCTAAGCTTTTCCTCTGTACAAGCCCAAGTTCAATGTAGTTTTTACAATTCTTTGGGTTGGTGGTATCGAGCATTTTAATAAATGAAACTTTGAGCTTGAAAATTGCATAATTTCAGCATAGTGTGTCAAGATATCTCCCTTAGATGTATATGTACCGTGTGTATGTATGTTTTTATATATATATATATATATCTATCTATATATATATATCACACGTATAATCTCTGAGTGTGTATGTATGTAAGGCTCCATGTTTGCTGTCACATCCATTATGCAGCGATATCTCCTAGTGTGTGGAAACACGTTTGAATTCCTGTGCATGTGTTTCAGACAGTTAACTTCTCACCATTCCTGGTCTGATTGATGACAAGCTGATAAAGTCTCCTGGATCCAAGGTGTGCCCCAGTGTCCTGCTCGTATGTTAACGTGGCAGACGACCGGCTGCTGTTTGGTTTATCAGCTGTGTGGATTTTCCTTCCCATGAGCTTGGCTGAGCCATATTCATGTCTAAGGAGACTTAACTTAAGGACTTAAGGTTACTTTACTGCTTGGTTTTCTTGTTTGTACAACTAATGTCCTTCTAGAGTTTCATATTCCGAGAGGTCTTTTAATTAAAAGTGTACTTAAAATATTATACTTCATTTATTTTTTTGATAAGGGCTTCTTTTATGATGCAGCCATTTGTAGGGTGCAATGTAGCGGCACAGGTTGCTGCAACAACTTTGCCGCAGCGCGCCCAATGCCACGGCTGAGGATAGGTGGAATCGTAGCTTTACACTCTGTTTTAAAGCATCTCTTGCTTTTAGTGGCCACGCTGACTGCTAATACAATGCAGATGGAGTCCAGGAAGTACGTTACGACTTCCCGCTTAGGTTTACTGTTTTGATGAAGGCAAGAAACGTTACATTAGGTGCCTTTGCGTATCAGGGATGAGCTAAATTCCAATACATTAAAAATAATGTCCATAACTGAAATAATTTTCATGTTCCGGGCGTGAGGGCCTAATAGTGGGTTTCTTTAGGGTAAAAGTAAGGTTTACGTGTTTTTCGTCTAAGTTTGCAGAATGTAACTCAAGTGTCTGTACAAATACACAATGCATTTTTCTAAATACTCTTCTGGCATGCGTAATATTTACTCTTTACCCAATAGTGCGGGGCTATTTATCCGTTTGGTAGACTCTTGGCTGATCTCCTGACATGGTATTTTGCCTCTCCATAGATCCCCCACCCTAGTTCTGTGAGTCACTTTTTTGCATTACTCTTGATACAGGAATTCCTATATAGGCAGCTGGCCACGTTTGAAGTACAGCGGGTCAAAGGTTTAGTCTCTGCCTATCCTACAGTAGATTTCTGTATACGTGTTAGGAAAGAGGCCCGTAAAACACTTATCACCACAGAGGTGGTGCAAATAAATCAGTCGCTGCACACTTCGTTAGTGCCAATTTTGTACCAAGTCCAGATTATGTAAAAATGTTATGTATTTTGTTCCAATCGCTTTCGTGTTTAGTGAAAGTGGCCTCTAGCTTTTCCTTGTTGGTGAGATTGAACAGCTCATGTTGCTAGCGGTTCCACTCACACAGCCACATTGTTTCCAAAAGTAGGGGAAATAAACTACGCATGCACATTTTTAATTCTTGCAAAAAGTTTGATCACCATTCACTGAAAAACATGCACTCTAGTCAGTACAGCTCACTGAGGAGAGTAGACGAGCCGACTGGTTCTCTGCCGTCGACGCCTACGTCAGAATGGAAGAATTAAAGGGACGCTCTCGCTATCATATGTACTTTAATGCATATAACCACATGGTCCCTTTACAATTTCATGTAATCCCTTTGGCAAATACATTTGCTCTTTTCCCCATCTCCCAGCTAAGTACCCCGTAGGAAATGCATGCGGCTGAATTCATGTCCCTGCAAGTAATGTATTCCAGTGCTGGCTGTGGTGAACGGTCCGTTTAAATCCCAGTGTGCATGTACAAAGTTCTTCCACTTATTGCAATGCGATCGTGTCTGCCAATTCAATGCTTTCTGCCCTCTTTTGCCCTGGTCTGCCTGTTTGGCATGGTAGTTCTTTACCCCGAGGGGGAACCCTTCTCTTTATTTTAACCCCTTAAAATAAATGGAAAATTAATTCAAGTGAGCAAAATGCCCCATTTATCTAAAGTGAGTGCAGCCTCAGTAAAAGTAGAGTGAGAAAAAAAATGAAAAATCCAGCAGGTAGGCTGAATTGCTGGGATGGAAATTCCAAGTGTAGGGTACTGCCTTGCAGTCACCACAATTAACCCTCCCAGTGCCGGCAGTCTCGCACAAGTCTTCCTTTATGAATGGATGCCTCACATTCTTAATAAATGCGGGGATCCTTTCATGAATGTTGAGTGCTGCTGATCAGTCGGCAAAAAACTTTGCCAGCTGATCTTTTTTTTAGCTGGCTGGCTGGCACACCATAAAAACTGTCTGATCCATGCTGTCATGCATGCAATCAGAAATAATGGCGCAGCCAGCCACTTCCCCTGCAAATAAAATAAATACAATTTTAAACACAAAAATACAACAATAAACCCGCTGCCAAAAGTAATTATCATTTAACCCTTTATTTTCTGTGTACCTACATTGGCCTATTCTGTGTGCTGTTGTGTATTGTGCCCTGTAGATTAAAAAAATATACAAAAACCTATCCATGTGGGTATTTATAAAAGCTGGAGATGCAGCTGAATACACTTTAGTGAGTTTTTCTGCAGTTACATGTAAATCCTTGGAAACCGTGCTAAGAGACATGGCGAGGTTGGTGGGGGGGAAAAAAAGCAAGGAAATTCAGTGTAACGGCTCCCTTTGCTGGGGACCAGCTTGTTGCATGATAAGTGTCCGAATGTTCTTAGTGAAATACCCTGGGTTATCTTCTCTCCAAAAATACATTTGTGGGGGATTTTGAGCTGGTAAGCTGCCAAACTGCTAGACATAAGCAAGTGGAAAAGGGAATGTTCCATTCTGTGCCTCGTAACTTCCAAAAAACCTTAAAATTAATTGTAGCATTTTAGTCAACTGAACTGGCTTGGGAACAATTTTCATAGTAAAATAAAATAAAACTATTTTCACTCTCTGAATGTATTCTTCATATTAAAGGTTGGACTATGCGTCTAAAAATCAAAGAAAGCTCTATCTTTTCATGAAAAAACAATATATATTTTTGTGTTGGCGCGTGAATAATTAAAAAGGAGGTTCATGGTTAAGGGAAAAAAATGCTGAAAAGGTCTTGGGGTTACCTTTCTCTTGTATCTTCTCCTTGGCTCTGTTATTATTGCACTTGGTGTTTTGGGGTTTTGTTTGGTACGTAATATAGTTAGGAATGGAAGGTAGGTATTTGCAGCCAGTACTGGTTATCTATAGGCCGTATATGTTGTGTCTTGAGTCTGGTATTTTTATCTCCTAATGGAACAAAGATTTATTTTTTAAATTGTAGTCCAAGCGATGATCTCTTCCCCGTGGGAGCAATAATAGAAAACCACAGATGTGTGAGAAGCTTTAAAGTACGCATTATTTTCTAGACCAGATGCTTAAAGGTTTCATTCTATAAACAAATCTTATTTTGTAACATTTAAAGGCCAAGTGAGTTTGTGATCCTCTGTAAACTCAAGTATGGTAAGCCTGGGAAACGGCTTGACCATCCATTCCCTCTGTATGATTGCTGTGTAGTATTAAGTGTGTTCACATTGCACGCGACATGTCCAGCTTTTGCCGTTTGTTGAAGCAGTGTGTGCCAAGGGTCTGAAGAAGGAATAAAACAAAACCTGCCCAAAGATCGTTAACAGCTGTAGATTCTAGTGGTGGCATATGGGTCAATTCACTAAAGGGAGAGTTGTGGTTTTAGGTTGTTGACTTAATTGTACATTATGAAGGGACAGCTGAATTATTTTAGTTCATTGCTGTTCATGCATAGTAAGCGCGTGAGCTGTAATGATAGAGCGGGGATGTTTTCTAGGATTCATGGGTCCAACCCTCCACATCAACAAAGTTGGACAGCAGTAACCCCATTCATCAAGCCTATAGAAACTGTATGGGGGAAAAAAATAAACATTAAATCAAGCCAGGTGGAAAAGGCAGGCTAGTGTATGAATACTAGACAGAGCATTGGTGACCTGTCAACAGAAGGAGAAGACTGTTGATCACTATACAGTATATAGCCTCTTGATGTTCTAAACATGGTGGATGCAATGTAAGGAACTATCCTTAATCTAAGACAAGACCAAGGACTGAAGACGAGACTTGACGGCAGATAAGAATCATTTGATCCGTCAAATTCTTGATTTTGCCCCACTAAATGCTGAAGGACACTTATTCGTATGTTTTATTTTCGTTACCAGAATTTCCCTTTAGTGTAGAATGGCACTGTCACTCCCTTATAGGAATAGCACTATGGGTTCTGCTGGCGTAATATATCTAAATGAACATACTCTCGCTCGCCTTTATTAATGTGATAAATCCTATAACCGTGGTAGGATTATGGCTGTCGATTATAGGTTTTGAAAAGGGACTTTGAAGCTTATTGGAGATATTTTAACTTTCGTGGAAGTGCCTAACCCTGTGTTTATCTGAGGTGTGGCATTGTGGTGAACTTTCTAATACTGAAGATTGCATGGAATGCATATGAATATTTATTTTTTTACATAATAAGCTTTTTTTTTTTTTTTTTATAGTAAAGATTCTCAATAGTAAAAGGCTGGTTGAAGCATCAAAGCACAGATTCTCTTTGGTGGTGGTGGTTTTACTTGTTGAATTGATTTGGCTTTACCTGAGAGGAATATGCTTTAGTAGTCTACAAGCCTCTGCATAACAAATCAGCACGTTCTAGAAAGCTTTTCACATAACTAGTTCCATGAGAAAAGAAACAGAAGTGAGAGGCTTGGCCTAACTCCTTCATCAAGGCCAGATTAAAGAGCTTCAGGCCCTGGTGCAATTATACAGAAGGCTTTTCTCTAGATTTCCTGCAGTATCATTTGCAGACATTTTCATTTTATTTTCTCCATATTATGTCCCCTACTTTCCTCCTGTTTGTTGCCTGTAGCTCCAGGCTGTCAACAGATGAACTGATCTCTTGCATATAGACAAGTATCTGCCTATTCAATATAGTGAAAAGGTACTACTGTATTACATCCTAGTGGTCCCCGTGCCCTCTTAACTTGTTACTCTTACATGTGTTATAATTATTACTGGTAGTATGGATGGAAAATGTTAGCGTCATACATGTGGTTTCATAGTATCTGAAATACTTTCACAGATATGTCTGGATTTACGGCTGGATAGCAGTGTCTAGTAGGTGTCCACCTTGCGAGCCTGTCCAAAAAGTTTTAATTATCCAGGAGAACCGTTGTAGAAGAGGTAGATGTTCCTTTAAGGCTAGCGACACATTTGATAGATAGGTGTGAGCGACACATTTGCAGAAACAGAAGACAGACATAATGTATTGGTATGTTAGAAATATTATGGCAGCTGACCTCAAGTTGTCCTGGCATTTCTGCGCATTGTCTTTGGAAGTCTTTAATACTCTGTAGTATGGGTAGTGGTTCCACTTGGAATGCTTTCATGACTCGAGCAAGGGTTTTCTTTTAGCCATAATGTTTATTTTCCTGGCTATCTTTCTTGGCATTATGTTTCTACCCAACCCAATGCACTTTGCTTTTTCTGCCTGTAGTGAACAGATCAGGAGTTAACTATGTATAGGACTGAGAGAAGGCGAGAGTTTGTTATCCAGAAATTATATTCTGGATTAAAACCCTAAAAGTGTAGGCCGGTAGAAAATTTTAGGCAAGGTGTTTCTTTTATTAATATTACAAATCTGCTATGGCCACAAAATTATTAGGTTAGGGTTACTGCCAGCTTTTGGTGCCGTTGGGTTAATCAACCTGTGGTATATTTTGATGCGAGCTATGCGTGACAGAGGTCCGAACTTTCCAGTGGTTGCACACAATGTGGCCAGTTATCTAGTTTGCTGACTTGTGATATTGGGAAATCCATAGTACTGTTGTAGTCTTTAATTTGAGCCAGTGTTTGATTACATGATCAGTGGTGAGAAAAGCTGGATCATGGAAGTACTTCTCAAGTATGACCCCCAAAGTTTGAAGAATGTTCTTGAAAGTACCTGTAAAGTACTTTCATGTGCATTCATTGTTGAGAGGGCTCCCAAGGCACTGTTCTGTCCCTATCTACACCCTATAAAGCAAGATTGCAGTGGTAGTTCAGCCAAAACATTTTCCTGCGAGAACTAATCAAATACGTTATATGCGTAATGAGAAATGGGATGAACTGAATAAATTCTTATTCTTTCCTATAATAAAACCATTTAAAAAAAATAAAAAAATATATATATATTTCAATATTACACACTTGCTATTTTCATACCAAATGATGTGTGTTGATTTTTTAAGTCATCAAAACTTGTTTTGGCAAAACACATTATCTGTGCTCTAAAAATAAATTCTTGATTCAATACATATACTTACATTATTTTCCATTGTGCAGATGGGGTCGTGGATTTGGCATGTTTGGTACTATCTTTGGAGACGAGAGTCTATTAAATCAGCCAAACAGTGTCTTCGGGCTTGTATTCTTTTTTCTACAGATGCTGCTTGGTATGTATTGTGGCTTCTCTTGTATTGTTATGCATTCTTATCACAGTTTTTATCTACACCCTGCGCTAGCCAAGTGGCCAGAAAGTTCATAAAATGCAGTGTATATGTCTGTGTGTGTGTGCATATGTGTATATATATATGTATGTATGTGTATATATATATGTATATGTATGTATATATATCATGTTTGCTCAATTTAAACGACCCCCCAAAATTTGAATATTAATTAATATTGAATATTAAAAAAGAAAAAGCCTGAATATAAGACTACCCTATACGAAAAAGGTTTTACTAGTAAATATTTGCATGTAAATTATTTTTTTCATATTTAAAAAAAAAAAAAAAAATTGATTATAAATTTTTTTTTTTATTTACCAACCTGCCCCCAGATATGCCTTATATGCCACTCTGCCTCCGGATATATCTTATACACCCATATATGCCACTCTGTCTCCCTGATAAGCCACTCTGCCCCAGATATGCCTTTTAACCCCCTATTTGCCACTCTGTCTCCCTGATATGCCTTATAACCCCCTATATGCCTCTCTGCCTCCAGAAAACCATTGACAACCCCCCCCCCCGACTTACCAGTGCATCCCTTTACCTGTCACCCGTGCTTCAGACTCCCTGGTGTCTAGTGGGGCAGCTGGTAGAGGTCTGTACAATGTAGATCTCAGCTGCTGGTGGACAGTACTTCCGCCGGGGCGTCTATAACTGAGCGCCGGCAGCACCTTCCTGTGCTCCACCATAGAAGTCTCAGCTCAAGTGCCTGCAGCAGCAGGGGTTGTCTGTGCGCATCCCGCAAACGTTCACCAGGATGTTATGAAAAAAACCTTGTCTTATAATTGAGCAAATATATATATTTCTTGAACTATGCATTATGCAGGGAAAGTTCAGGCCTTCTTGCAGGATACATTTCCCAACTGTTGTACATGATAATGGATTTGGAGTTCAATTATTTTACCCATATTTTACATTCACTGTCTATTGAGTATCTAGTGTTCTTGAATCTGATACACCATTGCTGGTGCTTTCCGTGGCCTCTTTTTATTGTTTCTGTAAATCCCATAAAGTGGATCATCTTTTACATTTTACAGACTAATACAATTGCAAGCTTTTTGCCCATTACTCAATAGCGTTAGCAGTTCTGAATTTAAAAAAAAAAATGTTTTAACCTCTGTGCCTCTTGGTCCTGGCAACGACTAAGCAGAAGACCAATATAACGTTGGTATACCGATAAACCAGTAGCCAGGGAAAACGAGCAATGAGCACATTTCTCTATTAAATACCTGATAGTACCCCATGTGGCTGAATATTTTTTTGGCATTTATATATTTTTGCTCTCTGTTTCTCCGTGTATTGATCTGAGCTGCTGCAAGACCTAGTTGTAACCCTCTTTCTGCTCTCTTCCAGGAATGACTGTGAGTGCCGTGGCAGCGTTAGTGTTAATGACCTCTTCCATAGTGTCAGTGGTGGGGTCACTTTACCTTGCGTACATCTTGTACTTTGTGCTGAAGGACTTCTGTATTATCTGTGTTGCCACCTATTTGCTGAACTTCATTCTCCTTCTCATCAACTACAAACGACTAGTTTACTTGAATGAGGCCTGGAAACAGCAACTGCTGGATAAAGAAGAATGAGCCTCTTGACCTCTGACTTGCACCTGAAGGACACTGCTTCTTTAATGTTTATTTTGCAGTACATTTTTATCGGTTGGGGGACAGTATCCAAGATAAAGAACAATCTCACCAGATTTTTTTTTATTCTAACTGAACGGGCCCTGGATATTTGTGTATATTTGCTCTGGTACCTACAAATTGAAATGGATGGATGAAGGCGTAAGGATCTTGGTTATGAGTGGCAAGCTTTAACTGTACTCAAATTTGGTTGAAAGGCACATTATTTCCATTACCTTGATTTCCACTCTGTGTACCACCATGTACCCAGTATGTTTGTCTGTCAAACCTATTTAATGCGGGTATTTTTTCTTTCTTTTTCTTTGCGAGAGCTTATTGCGTGGCTAAAGTATATAGATGTTGCCATATTTCTTTCGGTGAATGCATGGCTGCAGCCAAATACTAATATATATATATATATATATATATATATATATATATATATATATATATATATATATATATTATATATATATATATATATATATTATATATATATTATATATATATATATATATATATATATATATATATATATATATTGAGCATGGTTACCCTTTGGCACACTTCAGTTCTAATTCTGCTTTTTCTGCCATCTCGTGGAAGGTGTCTGCCATCTAAAGTAGTCTAGTTATATTAAGTTCTGCTGAATTTGACCATCATTGGCATAGTCATCTGATATCTGCACTTAGATGAAGCTCCCTACATTCTTCTCGCTGTGATCTGTGTTTAATATCCCGTTGGGGATAATTAATGAAAAGCTGGACCAAAAACAGTCCTGATCGTTCTAATGTGTTTTGCTTTTTATTTATTTTTTCTTTATACTTGGAAGCAAAGTTGCTCTACAGGAAGTGCATGTTATTTACTATTGGTGTAGTAACCACTAAAAGTGTGTCCAGATTAACTTGGTGCACACATGAACAACTCTTCGTTTCTCCATATCCATGCGTTTTATTTTAAATTTTTTTTGTTTGGCACACGAGTATGTAGCTACTTTTAAACTTATAGAAGCATACTAGGCCACAGTCTACAGCCTCCATGGGATATATCTACAGTTACCTCTGCACATATCCTTCTTACAGAAAAGTTGATTTTGACATGTTTAAAGCCAGTCGGGTGATACTGCTGCTGTATTTTATGTTTAATGTGCATATATATATATTTTTTTTTTAAGTTGGAAGCATCACCTGCATTTCCACAGTTTTAAGTAGAAATTTTAATAAAATGGGGTTTGCGATGTCCAAATAGTGAGACTATTTTAAATACATTGGACAGGTAACTTAAATTATGCATCCATGGTTATGAAATCTACTGGGATTTGTAACTTTAAAAATGTTACCGCTGCATATAATGGACATAGTCAATGTCAACGCATCAGTGTTCCCTTCCCAGGATAAGTAAAGTAAGGATAAACTTGGATGGTACCTTAATACTTGATGATCAGTACATTTCAAAAAAAAAAGGATGAATCGAAACCTTTTTTGAGTATCATTAACAGTTGCTGTGTCTTACACCTTCAGTTATTTGTGTGGACTGGAGCTTCTTAAACCATAATTTTATATTCATACAGCCTCCTCACCTTAAATTTGTCACTGGTGAGGTTTGTGAGCATGAACAACCAAGTCAGTACCTCTGCCAAATGTGAAATGGCTTAAACAGAGACCTTAGTAAGGAAAATTGATATAGCCATATTCGGGCCAAGAGAAGATAATCCTTTAGTTGAAGGGAATACCTTTGTATTATCTTTTGTGATGTCAGAGATAGACATCTAAGGTCCCAAAAGCTCGTCTCTGTTTCTATGTTGGTACAATAAAATGTATCTTCTAAAATGAAAGACGCCAAAACGTCTTTCCCTCCCTCTTCAGAACTGTATAAACTAATTGCTTTATTTCTCTTGAGTGCTTAAGGGGTTCTTATGTTCTGTGAACTAATCGGTAGTGTTATTTCAGGGCCTTACCAGAATCTGAAAGTCAGCGTTGACAGTATTACCTATCAACTAAGATCTCTTCACCGTAGTACTGGAAAGTTGCCACCAACCTGATTCCATGGGCTGTAATTGTAACTACCAACCTATGGCTTGTCATCCTTACGGTTCCCCAAAATGAAAAACTGCTAAATAAAATTTACATACTACTAGAAACCATTTATTTTGGTGTTCATGTTGTAATAGTCTCCCAGTGATGTATGACCTTGCCATAGACTGGCCTTTGGCAGACATTTCTCTGGGCAAACATACTTTTAAAAAGTCTGTTAATCCTGTATGTATGTGTATTGCATCCTCAGTCAGTAAACAGGTTAAAGTGCCTTCTACCTTCTGAGCCAGAACTCAGGATAGTTTCTTTATTGTGAATCCTAAATTTGGTTCCCCTTGGACCCAGCGGCTTTGCTTGTGGTCTGTGGACCAGCCTTCATGATGTATTCCAAGCTGATGGGTAACAGCATCCTGTTCTCTTCTCTTTTTGGAGTTGACGCTCTCCAGCAAAATGCATGTTCCCACAAGCAAGTATTGTCCAGATTCCATCTTGTAACTAGTGGTAGATTATGGTTTTATATTGAGTTGTGTGTGTTTTTAGATGGAAAGATTTTTTTTAACCACCTGTCAGATGTATTGAGCTTTGAACCTGAAAATGTTGGCAGATGTATCACTGAAGTGATGTTAAGTGTAGTATGGGGTGAGGTTCTGCTTGTGTCTGGCACAAGGTGGTAGGCTTATAGTTTTTAAAGTTACTTTAGCACCTTAAGACATTGCAGGATATAGTTCCTCCTCGTAATGTCTCTTGAACGTTTACAAATGCCAGGCAACCTTGTGTATGGGGACAATGCTTTGCCTCTACCATTGACATATAGTAACAGTGAAGTCGGTCCAAGGTTAAATACCATAAGTGTTAGTGTGACCAAGTTTTAACGTTAACCAAAATTAATGTAGGGAATTTACCAGCTTGTCCCTTGTCTATCAACTCGTGATGGGATTGTGTTTCAGTTTTATGACTAGTGCAACTGCATCAATGACAATAACTGCAGCCAAAGCCTGTTTTTGTTAATTTTGTCTTTTTTTTTTTTAAAGAAAAAAATGTTTAAAGTGTTGTGCCGTATGTTAGAATTCTTACACATTCTGTATTGCACTGAAGTCTGTTGAATGAAACACCTTATAGCAAATGACTCTACCTCCTTCTGTTAGTGGATTTCTCGTTGCATGGAAAACCTTTTGACATCCTGACATCTAGTCTCGTACCGCTAGCGTTAACAGCCCAACCGGCTCGTTTCATTGACCTTTATGGTAAATGTTAGGCTTACGTATGTGTGAATCTCAAGTTCGCGCAGTTGAACACTGCTGCTTTCACCTACTATGTTGGGGGGCATAAAAAAAACAAGTACTGAGATCATTTCTTAGTCTGCATTTTATGAAGTGGTATGATTGGAGTAGTTACTTGAGAAAGCCACAAGTCATTTTGTTTCAATTTAATGGTTAATGTAATGAAAAATTAGAAAATAAAGCAAAAACAACAACAAAAAAAAAACACCTTCCTGGGCCAAATCTAGTATTGTATCTTACGGGTATGTGCCAAAAGCTCACTACACCAAATAAGTGAGCTGCACGGTTCCAGCCAGTTCCGAGTAGTATTTATATGTGCAGAAGAGACCACTTAGCGGCTTGTTGTGGCCCTTATTCCTATCCACTGAAATCTTCCATTTTGTAGTCTTTTCTGCCATTATTCTTGTCATGCAGTTAATACATTCAGTGGTTGCCTTTTTAAGCCAGCGACACAACTGTGGGGTTGTTTCCCCCGTTTTAGTAGAAGAAAGTTGTACTTTGTGGTACGGTAACTTGCAGCATAGGCAGGAAACAGGCATCTTAATGACATCACACTTTCATATTAAGTCATCTTAAGAGAGTTTACTTAAAACAGCGTGGATTAAAATAATTTTGACTGGAAGAAGTACATTTTTATGTGTTGCATTTATTTTACCTTTACTAAAAAGAGGAGGATATGGGGTTGCTTTACCGTAAACTGTCCAATTTCCAACTTTTATATTGAAATTAAGAATTGGCATGAAATGTTATGTGTGTTCACCATTCTGACAATTACCTGTTTCTCTGTACTGTAACTTATTTTGAACACTAAAAAAAAAATGTCAGAGCCTGAAGAAGTCTATTTCGGTGTACGTCTGAAAACATTAATAATAAAACTGCTATCTTGATGTTTTTCGGTTGAGATGTGTTTAAGAGAACGTGAGATTCACCAACGCAGAGGAGGGTAATAAACCGGTTACAGTTTGAAAGTACAGTTAAAGCTTGTCTCTTACATGTAATCTAACGCTTTGCGCATGCTTGGATCTATTTGCACTGATTAATGTTTCCTGTTCTGGTAATGGCACCCGTCTTTAAGGCCTCAATTATAAAATGATACATTCCTGACCAACTGGGAGACGCGTTTAATTTTTTTGGCGTACTGTTGAGAATTCAGAAGTTTATCGTTGGGGACGTTTTCATTGGTTTACAATTTACTACTATATCAGTGCAGACATGCGCGTTTCTCAAAAAGTGGATTATTAAATATACTGTATGTGTGGAGGCGAGATGATCCATTTCAAATCTATGACTTCATCGTGCATTAAAGCCCAATCAACTTTTCATGGAAGAAGGGCTGATTTGTTGATGTATCATACGTATTATTTGGGATGCGGCATAAAGGCAAGTTGAACTCATTGGAAATCAATTGAAATCAATGTTAGTTTAACTTTCCCAGCTTTTGAGTCGCACACAAGTTTAATTCTCTCAGGCATCAACGGGATTTCAACCCGCATATATGCAAGTAAGATTCTACAGGGCAAGCTGTCACGGCATACTTAAGTACCCTGCCTGATGCATTAAAAGCAGCCGGGATTATGAAAAGCCAAAAGTCTAATTTTGCTTATTTTTTTTTGCAATCAGAGATCACTGTGGATTTAAGGCTGAAGTGTTCCTCTAAATTCGTAAGATTTCCAAATTGCCCTTTCTGTTACTCAAGTTGAAGTTCAAATATTCGCCTCGGCTCATCTGCAAACGCAGTTTAGTGAATACACCCTAGTCTCTTTGCTGTCTGTGATAGCACCATTGTGGCAAGGAAGACAATGGCACCAATTAACCCCTTAAGGACAATGGGCGGTCCCTAAACCCATTGAAAACAATGCATTTTGAGCCCGTACATGTATGGGCTTTGTCATTAAGGGGTTAAAAATCTGTTTATCTTATTTGTGGATTCTAAGATGTGCGTGGGGGGCTTGTTGTGGCTCTATGAAAGATGTGATCTCTGCAGTGGCTAATTGCCCCCAGTATAGAAGTACTCGGTGTACATAGCTCACCGAGGGCCCTGGTATTAAGCAGCTGCTATACAAAACTGTTCAGATGTCTCAGGCAGAATGGATGTGTGCATTTCTTTTAATTGCTGATGGGGCTGTGCCTTATCTATTTTTAATTAAACAAGTATTGTCCCTAGAAGTTTTTTTTCTATGCTAGTATAGCTCGATTGCTAAGCATATGCATATTGATTATAAGGCCTTTTTTCCTTTTAATAAAAACAGAGCCAAAGGCCATCATATGCCACAGAACAGTACAACGTGTTATTTAGAGACATGCTTAAGCAAGCTTGCAATGATTTTAACGCGCAATATATTTTAAACCAGCCCAACCAAAAGGGGTGAATTTAATAGCCTAGAGGTTTGCAGATGAGTTGGAGGTTGTTACCTTCACTCCCTAATCACTATGCATTATCAAGGGCAAACCCCAAAGATCTTCTCCTGCAAGAAAGGCTGAGCGGAATTTTGGGGAATGTATATGTAATAATGGGAGCTTTGTTATACCTAAATTATTCTGGCCCATCTTCGCTGTTCTTGCAGGAGGGTTCAACCCTCTAGCAAGGGGACAGGTTAGTGAATACACCTTAAAGTCACTGCCTTAACAATATATGGCATATAAGAAACCTTTTCCATAAGCAATTTACGATGAGATAAACATTCTAAAACGGTGCCCTTTTAATACTGGAGTGCCAGGGTGAGACTATGCTTGGGGACTGGATGTAAGTACAGAAAATCAAAAATGTTTTAATTATATTCAAATAATTTATTGCGTGGAAAGATACGTTATTGCATTTTAGAAACCCCCAAATCTTTCGTCGTCTTGAGAAAAGCAATGTGAAAAGGCCAGGGGGATGTGTACAAACACCTAAAGGGTTTCTGCATGCGACGTGTCGCTAACACCTAATGGGTGCTGGGAACTATCATAACGGCTGATAACAGCATCATTTCCACTAAAGCACTGCCTGATTGACTCTACTATTAATATTTAGATTTTTCCATTGGAACACTTATGGGCTGATGCTATGTCCACACATGATATCAATAAAATGAGGGACGGGTACACTTGTGTCCAATCTTAATCTTGACGAGGAAGCCACCTAAAACAAATCAGATTTTAAATTCTTTCAAACCATTGTATGCTATGATTTATATTTAGGATTACCTTACTTAGACAATACTGCTTCAACACAGCTTAATAGAATATTTTTGTGTGTATGCAGACAGGCATTTGACCAGGATTTGATATTTTTAGCTATCTTCGGTTTGCTTTTTTCAGACATTATGTTCCTCCGTGTCCCTGTGTCATTCTTTCCTACATGATTTCCATGAAATGCAAGGCTTCTCACAGCAATAAGAATAAGCATAAGGGTCAATATTTACATCTTTATAGAAAACCTTTTTGTATTGGTAATTGAAGGCTTTTCACCAAAAGCTCAGATCACATTGATATTCACGGCATCTAACAGCTGTCATCTAATGTTCGCTTCCACTAAGTGTGCAGAATTAAGGGGTTGGTGGCACAACTAGACGTATGATCTTTAGTAAAGTTACATCACAGGGCCTTAGTTCACTAAAGAAAAGTAAAGCATGTTCCATAATATCTCTCAGATCATGGATAAATTGTAGTTATAATATAACCTGTTGACCACATCTCCAATCACTGATGCAATCGGAGTCTCCCAGTTGGTGTTGGCCAATGCATACTTGCAATATACCGCTTCTAATAATGATGGAATTGTAGGTCAGAGACCATTAATACTGGAAATGCTAGACCTGATGTTTCCTCTTACTGTAAAACTCCTACAAGCATGGCCAAATATTAGGTGTTTGTCGATGTGTATGGTAACGTTCCTTCAACCCGTATGAACTACTGCTTTCGACTCCAGAGTAAACACTTCGAGCAAAGTCGCCCGTGAAATGGTCCCACAGGTTCGGGGCTCAGTTTTTTTTGTTGTCTGAAAAGAACGTCATGTAAATATGTAAGATTGTTTTTGTTGCATATAATTTTTGGTACAAAAATAAATGTAGAAATTCCATAATGGTGGTGTTTTTTTTTTCCATTGTACTAATACTTGTGTTCATATGCACCCCTCTTCTCTTTTTAAAACCCTTTTGTTTTTGTCATCTGGTTGTAAGGAACATGTATGGAATATGGAAGAAAATGCATTGGTTTCACATGTACTCCTCTAGCCATGATCCTCTGCTATTAAAAAAGCCTCTCTGAGTTGAGTTGGACCATGGCACTGACGGCGTCACATGGTGCAGCACACAACATAATCACATAAATATTGATCCTGCAAATTGCATGAAACAGCCTTACGCACACCTTATGTTGTCACAAAAATAGCAAAGTGCGCCTGTGTTTGCAACAATACGCTGGCATCACGTATGATGCATCTGATGTCACCTGAGGATAGTACCATGCCTTTGGTGACAGCAACTGTAGTGCATGAAAGTTATATTGGGACCCATTCTTTCTCTACGGTACTCCTAATCTAAAAACTTTGTTAAACCATAAACAGTACTGCGTGGTATTCTAAAAATTTGAAGAGAGGTCTTGACTCGTGTTGAAAAGGTAAAACAAACACTCGGCAAGTGCACAGGACTCTAAATACAATGGCATGAGATGTTAACCTTTAAATAAGTAGGTACTAGCATAGCAAAGGCTATTAATAAACTACTTTTACTCTGCGGCAGATCTGCAAGGGTTATTTTTATAACTTTTTTTGCTGTTAGCTAAAGGGGCCTTTTCTTACTTCTAGGTGTCATGACAGCAAAATTCTGTTTATCTTTATTGGTGCAGGAAAATAATGTTATTGCTTAACTTGTTACAATGTTGCAAAGTTAAGCACAATACTGTTTCAGCAATGTATACTCGAATTCTGCTGACATGAAGCACAGACAAGCCTTTCTACTTAATTAGTGCATAGTTATAATACAATGTCCTACTTAACTTTGCAACATTGTGTAAATACACTTTTATAAAAACCTTTCAAAAAGAGACACCCTCACACTCCCCAATTCCTTGGAATTCCTCACTTTATTCACAGTGAAAAAATATTCTATATTCTAGAGGCATTAAAAAGGTTAAATGCTGTGAAGTGAAAACTATTCTATAGAATAGCCTGCTTACATTGTTGAAAATAGTGATCCATAGGACTGCACTGGAGTTTTCACTATTCCTTTTTTTTAATTTTTGCTCCTCAATGATAAGATTCTAATCAAACAAACAGTTTACATTTGGACCGCTTTGCTGAAAATACTGAAAAACTGTAGCCTATAGCCATCAAGGATTGGACTTTAAATGTCCCTTATTTACAGATGATCAAACTCGGGTCAGAATATTGTGTAGAATCCTGGGTTCATTCTTTCATTCATATTCCACTGTGCAGCCATTTCTAAGATTGCTTACTAAGAACTAGTAGCTTTAGTTTCTTATATCTGTGCATCAGCAATAATTTCACAGGTTAAAGTCTAGTGTTCTTGAACAACTTTACCAAACCAAGCAAAGTGCAATGTATTTGATAAGTCACACGCCCTCACCTATGACAGTAGTTCTGTTCACTTCTAGGAGAAAAAAAAACACTGAGTTTGCACAATATCTTAATATAGTAGTTTTCAATATAAGTTTTGACTATTTCCAGCTCCAGAAAGAATGAGCAACATCAATACTATTTTAAACATCTATGCAACAGCCTGATCCTGTAGGAAGCAGTGGAGAGGTGGAACATTATGATAGGGATATAATTTCAATTACAAACACATACTAGGTTCAATACTAAGTGCGCAGCATGATGGTGTGTTACATCTACTCATGGGGGGCATCAACTGGCTTTGTGGCTATTTTTAGTGCAACCTCTCCCACATTAAATTACATTTACTTATATAGCGCCAGCAGATTCTGCTTTACAATCGGAATCGGTAGGATAAATCACAAACAATAACAAACTGGTACGAAAGGAGAAGAGCGTTCTGCTCTTGTGAGTTTACAATCTAGTCGGTTGAGGGGAAAGTGAACCAGTTGGAGAGGACTGCTTGGATGAGTTGGTCGAGGTGGGATGAGCTGTTGTGGTTGTTGGTTGTTCAGATGGCTTAGACAGGATGCTGGCTCAGAGTGTTATGAGGAAAGTTTTATGCTTATCGAAAGAAAGAGCTTTTTGAAATTTGCCTATGAGGGAGAAAGTCTGACAGAACAGGGAAGAGAATTCCCAAGAAGGGGTACAGCACGTGTGAAATCCTAGATGTGGAAGTCGGGAAGAGGTGCTCCATTGTGAGAGGCAGAGGGAGGAGGAGAGTGGCACTAGTTTGGACATGGCAGGGGAGGATGGGTCGTCAATCAGTATATTAAAGTCACTCAAGATTAGTGTAGGGATAGCGAAGGAAAGGAAGTGATAGAGCCATGCGGCAATGCAATCAAAGAATAGGGAAGTCGGGCCAAGGGGCCGGTAGATCACAGCAATAGGCATGGCAATTGGGGAGAAGAGAGAGACATATATGCAGAGTATACATCAAAAGGTGAGGAGAGGGAAAAGATGCCAACACCCCCTCCCTCCTCTGTCTGTCACCTTCCCCTGGGCACAGACTACATGTGCCTCTACCCTTATACACATGGAAACATTGAGCAGATATGGTAAAACATAGAAAAGTAGGCAAGTAATGGACAGAACTAGAGCTGTCCTTCCCATAGACCCAAATGGGTCTTTTGTCTCCAGCTCTAGACTTTCGTGTCCATCCACAAGCACAGCAAGAAAGGCACCTTGCCTTCTTAGGGACGTCCTGTGAAGAACTGTTGTTAAGCCTAATCTATGCAGCCCTCAAAAAAAGGTTTAACCTATTGGTTAGCACTCTTCCATTAACAGTAATATAAGGACAGAATGTGTATGTATATTCACATGCCAGCATTAGCAAAAGCCATTTTGTTGTCTCCTGACAAATGACCCAGTCAGTGTTTCCAGTTCGGCACACTTCGGCTCTTGGCTTGCCCATGCGGTATCTGCAAACCTGTTATAATTAAATACAGTAAATATAATAACATCTTTGTGTACTATCAGCCTAGCCACAATTTGTAAAGCAAATTATTATAGAATGTATCAATTAATGTATTACCATCCAATCAATTGCAGCCTTTATGGTGAATTAAAAAAAATACACTAGAAAGTAGCAAACACCCTGTCCTGTTTACATATAGATGTTTAATATAGTTTCCCTGCAGGATACATCGTTTATAAGTCTGCCCTGTTGTATGTGCCTCCCGCGGGTTCCTAGTAAGGACAGATAACAGGCCGGTCTGTAATAAAGCATCATCCCTTCTACTTGCAAAGAGAAATGAATCTTGCCTCCTATTAAGAAACCCAATGGGCAACATACTTGCACTTTTCTCATGAAAAAAGAATTTAAGATGCACATCAAAAAAATAAAATAAGGAATAACATTAGTTGGTAAAAACTAACAAACAAATCCATAAATGTTTGCTCCATTTGATTTTTTATTTTTTAGGCAGTCTAGCTTATGTTTGTAGCATTTGTTTCAGTTTGGACTTCTAGTCTCATTAGATTGCTCCCCTCTTTTTGCTACAATTTATTGCCTATGCAGCCTCATGTGTGAATCAAGATACCCTCCAAACATTGTAGCTATTTTAAGGTAATCAATCCAAGTTGTCTTTTTCATTTAATCTTAAAACAACACTGGCAAAGGTGCCGAACTATGTAGCAGAACTCCTACAAGGGCTTAATTCAAAACCTGCCAGTGGAGTCAGCAAACAGAGGAAAAGGCAATGGGCCTATTCCCTTGGGCCCAGGAACACTTAAAGTTATAAAAACCAATGATTCCAAATAAAGCAATATTAATCCCAACAAATTTAGTATTGTTTCTAAATCGTAGCTTATCAGTTATTTGGGAAGTATGTTGACCTAGGGATTGTGCCAATGGCTCAGGGCAGCGGAAATTTGAGCTGCTGCTAAATAGAAAAAGAAAATGCAGAGTTAACAATGGAAGAATGTAATCATTGGATATGCCTTATTAAAAGGAAGGCTGAAGGGAGTAAAGGGTCACTCTCCTCCACAGTGAGTAATACAGCTACAAATTCCAAAGCCAAAAGATCTGGACATTTTTTGTTGACCTATTCTCCTTTTCGGTGAACTTTATGTTAATAGGACTTGCCAGAACACGTACACTGCTTCAACAATCCATTTTGGCTGATATGGCTGAAAGTGTTCTGGAAAGTTAAATACATAACATGAATGGGTTCTTATCTTGCTGAAACAGAACTCAGCTAATGAGGTGGGTGAGTGGGGTCATGGCATTAACCACAGCTTATAAATAATCAAATGGTAAATGTTGCCTTTCACAGCACATATGGACAAAGCATTAGTGAGTGATTGAGTGATGGTCACAGAACTTCTTAGACTGCTATTTTATACCTAAAGACAAGTCTTGCCTGGTTATTTGGGTACTGGATAGCGATATCCCTTTACTTTGCTTGGGGATATTGCCTACAGACTGCAGGGAATTATTGTCCTGAAGGGAGAAGTCGCTCTTGGTGGAGAGGGACAACCTGAGGTCCCTGGTAGATCCGTCACAATTGTGTTTTGTGTTAGCGGTTGATTTTTGTTGAAAAAGCTGCTTAAAAAAACCCATAACACCCCACCAGTGATTTCAACATAATTGGTATAAATCGTACATGCAAATTATGGATGTCCACCACAAATAATCATACACAGCCTTCAAAAAATGTAATTTATATGCAAATTCAGTTATATATGTTCCATATCACGAAGGGTGACATGCAAGGAAATGAATGTTATTTTCCCAACATGGAAATACATAAGTAAACAAAAACAAACAAAAAACAGCTTTACAAGATGGCCACGTCCAATATATTGGAGTATCTGTTACAGATTTAACAGTAACCATTTATCCATCATGCTTTGATGAAGTAAACATACACTTGCAAGTGTACAAAGTATTCCCTGTAAATTTTTAAGGCACTTACATGGCACTTTCGATCTTTAAGGTTTACCTAAAACCAAACTTGGTCACAAACAGTAGAGAGCCTTCCTCTGTAAACCTACCATGTAATATTCCTGTGAGGTAGAGATTAAAATATTTAATACCTAGGGTTCTGATACATATAGCCTTTGTCGTTAGCCAGCCTCCAATATCTGTCCCGCAAAATGAAGGCCGATGACTTGGGTTGGCGCTGTCGAGTAAAGATGCCTTTCTTGTTCCCCACAACTCTGGTGACGGCTGCAGCAGGAAAACAAAGACGGGGGCCACATTACAAACAGTTACTGTAAGTTTATCAAAACAAGCTTGTGCTTTTCAATTTTATATCCGTTATAGAGATATGCATCCTAAAATTGAGAGAAATTTCTTCCAGGGTCGAATTCTGTGACATGTTGGGCAAAACCTGAATAAATGTCTTCCCTTTCCTTATCACATATAATGCTTACCTCCTTTATTATTACAGATATTCACTTTCACTTAGCCATTAGCTAAGAAACACTTTCTTTAGGCCCTTCTTATCAAAATGTGTGGGGGACAAATCAAACTGAAAACGTTCTACAAGTGAACAGAGCCAACATATTTGCCATATGCTGTATTGCTCCTATGGTAAAATATAAACAGACACATGAAAAACAGCAACAACGCCCGCAAATATGAGGAGAAGGTTCTTATGGAGTATTCAATGGAGAAGTAGGGTAGTGTCAGAGTAATGGTGCACAACTTCAGTCCTTAAAGGCCACGATTTTTGGATCTCTTATCTTGAAAACATGCATCTCATTTTAAAATATTAAACCTGTTTTCAGACACAGAATTTCTGGCCTGTTTGTGACCCTCAAGGACTGGAGTTGTGCAGCTTTGAACTAGAAGAACAATGAAACCTTCATGTTCTCTCGTAGCTGTTACTTTAGAGCAGCAGTACCAGCTTCAGAAATGCTAATGCAGACCACATTACTTGAGGCATCTCTATGCCAAGGCAGTCAGCTGTACAATGAAAGATTGTCCATTGTCCTCAAAGCCTAAAATGTGTTTTTTTTAAACAGCTGTAAGGACACTCTGTGGTTTGCGATTTGTATTTACGGGTATTCACATGCACTTAAGTGAAGTACAACAGGTTGCAGTTTGTGGTGTGAAGTGACATAGCTTTGTCTAGTTGAATTTCACTATCTTCACCCACTGTACCCGAGGGAAACACTATCACACCAAGTGAATGTTTAGTAATCCACTTTCCAAGGGGCCACAGTGCTAATGATCTCCTTAGTGAACAAACTGGAAAATGGTCCAAACTAAATGTTTCTAGAGTCCCAAAGTTATGACTGCTGGGTTTTCACTCAAGAAAGTGAACTCAGGCTAACTCAGTCCTCAACGGTAACCATTCATGTTAATGTCTTCCTTAACAGCTGCCAACATCAGACATCAACTGACATGAATGAATGGATGGTGTCTGCAGATCATGGGATGGAAACACCACCCAAACTAAACTGTTGGGCTGCAACAACTAATTGATGAAATCGATAATAATCGATAATGAAAATCGTTAACAATCGAATCAATTTTTATTGATTATTAAAAAGAGTTTTTTTCAGAGCAAATGCTCTGAAAAACTCCTCTCCTTATATAATCCGACCTCAAACTG
This sequence comes from Spea bombifrons, assembly GCF_027358695.1. Classification (NCBI taxonomy): domain Eukaryota; kingdom Metazoa; phylum Chordata; class Amphibia; order Anura; family Pelobatidae; genus Spea; species Spea bombifrons. Next base: position 78,737,695 of record NC_071088.1, on the reverse strand, counting down.
AGATCGGATTATAACACTAGAATCCAGATCCCCCGCAGCGCTGTAGGGGACCTGGATTCCCCTCACTGTCAGCCGGTGGGTGTCCGTGCGATGCGCACAGACAACTTCCGCCTCTCCCCTCCACTTCCGCTGGGGCTCCTACGATGCAGCGCCAGCATCACATGATGTAGAAGCCCCAACGGAAGTGAAGGGGAGTAATGGAGGCTGTCTGTGCACATCGTGCAGACCCCCACCGGCTGACAGAGAATCGAGGTCTCCTGCAGAGGATCATCTTCTCTGTCAGCTAGTGGGGGTCTGCACGATGCGTGCAGACAGCCTCCGTTACTCCCCTTCACTTACGCTGCACTTCTGTGCCGAAGTACAATAGATCTGCATAGCTCCTACCAGCTCCAGTGAAAGTGCCTGTCAGGAACGAAGGTTCACAAAACACCAGGGAGTCGGGAGAGAGGCATAATGGCGTATGGGAGGGGGAGGAGGCAGAGTGGTGTATGGGAGGGGGAGAGAGGCAGAGTGGTGTATGGGAGGGGGGAGAGAGGCAGAGTGGTGTATGGGAGGGGAGGAGGCAGAGTGGTGTATGGGAGGGGGAGGAGGCAGAGTGGTGTATGGGAGGGGGAGGAGGCAGAGTGGTGTATGGGTGGGTTATAGTGGTGTATGGGTGTGTAATGAATTTCAGGTAGGCAGAGTGGTGTATGGGGAGTAGAGGACTGCATTGGGAGGCGGGTCCCGCGGGAAAAAACTTGCGGGCGTGGGTGGTCTTGCTGGGGCTGCGGGCGGTCAGGCACTGTACCTGCGGGTCCCGTTAATCCCGCGCAGTCCCGCAAGGCTGTCTTCTCCCTGCTCCATTACAGTGTCTCCTATCTTGCTCCGCCCAGGAACAAGGCGGAGCCACATGATGTGACATCACTTCCTGTGACTCCACCTTGTTCCTGGGCGGAGCAAGAGAAGAAACGCTGTGAGGGAACAACTTGCGGGACTGCGCGGGAAATCAGGTAAGGAGGCGGGCGTGATTGGCCACAAATGTGGCGGGAGCGGGCGGGATTGGCCACAAATGTGGCGGGCGGGAGCGGAACACCCACATTGCGGGAGCCGGATTAAAAACAGCGGGAGCGGAATTAAAAAAGCAGTCCCGCGCAGGGCTCTAATGGGGAGTATAATGAATTTCAGAATGGCATATCTGGGGGAGGCAGAGTGGTGAATCAGGGAGTATAATGAATTTCAGGGTGGTGCAGGGCATTTATGGGGGGCGGAGTGGCATATCAGGGTGCACAGTGGCATATAGGGAGGTATAAGGCATAAATGGGGGCGAGTGGCATATTGGAAGTTATAAGGCATATAAGGGGGCACAGTGGCATATAGGGGGTATAAGGCATATCGATAATAGGCATATCAGGGGGGACATAAGACATATCTGGGGGTAAAAGATATATCAGGGGGCTCAGTTGCATATCACTGGCATATAAGGAGTATAAGGCATATCGGGGGCACAGTGGAATCTCTGGCATATAGGAGGTATAAGGCATATCTGGGGGTCAGAGTGGCAAGCTGGGGGTCAGATGCGCATAACTGGGGGCAGTTTGGTAAATAAAAGAAAATATAAACAAGGCTTTTTTCTCATAGTTTTTATTAAATATGAAAAATAGTTAACATATGAATTAATATTTACTAATAACTTTGTATTAAAACCTAGTTTGAGAAACACTGTGTTTGGATTCTTCTAGCTTTTATTATGTCAGTAAAATAAGAAGGTGAATAGGGAAATGCCATTGTGATAAAGAGATGAAAGTGTAAATTGTAAGTTTTTTATTACATTATTTTAAATTAAAAATAAATTGCATTTTTTTATCCGATTTATCGAAAAAATAATCGTCCAACTAATCGATTATTAAGATAATCGTTAGTTGCAGCCCTACTAAATTGTGCTGCTCAAATGAAATTTCCCCACCTTGGAAGATGATTTATCTAAATTCTAAGGCAACTCAAAAATACCTCAATTCTATATAATGTTAAGTAGCAAACATCTTAAAACTTACTTTGTGCTGTCATGAAATCTGCAAAATTCCATATGAGTTCACCAATGACATATTTCTTCCTCTTTTCATCAAGCACTGAATGATAGTTTTTTAGCACCAAACTCTGGTATTCTTCAGTGAACATTAATGGGGGGTCCTTAACCAAAAAAGAAACATACAAATTACATAAATTCACATAGGGGAATGTTAGTGTGTGTGCGCGCGTGTATTCTGGATTTTATTTCATTGTTCTTTTGTAGTATTTTTGCCCTTCTTAACTATATCCACTTAAATCTGCTTATCAGCTCCCACCGAGGGGAGTAGTAACTTAATAAAAAGGGAGAACTAATTTGTTGGGTGGAATATTTATACAGTATGTAAGGTGGGTTGTTAATACACATATATTTCAGAATTACAGGGTTTATTTAGTGTACTGTAAAATGTTGGTCTGGAAAGGTGGCAGTTTTGCTTTAAATCAGACAACTCACAAAATATAACGATCCTTGCTGGTGTGGTTTCATACTCTAGATGGCACAATAGGCACAGTTTACAGGTAGGAGAAATACAAAATACAGCCTTTAAAATATTTGACAATCAGTCAAACTGTTTTACAGTATGTTGTCTAAATGTATAAAAAGCATTTGACATTTTGATGATCAGTTCTGGGAAGGGTTTGGACATTAAACAGGTCTAGGAATGATGTGTCTTAATGCTGAACGCAGTTACAAAGGTGTAACGGTTACAAAAATCCCGCAGGACAAGTAGACTATTACTATTACAGCAGGTAGATGCATAGAAGCAGACCATAGTCCAAATGGTTCTTCAATGCACACGGCGATACAAAACTCACACTGTGAAATCCAGGGATTGTATCCGCTCCATATTCACTCTGTATAATGGGCTTCTGGTACATGTCGTACCATTTCTCAAACTGGTTATTAAGCTGGATTTGAATCACCTCTAGATGGCCGGCATCGTGGTACCAGGAGAAGTAGCTATTCACACATATTACATCCACATATGGAGCCTGCAGACATCAATGAAGATATGTGGGGTTTATTTAAAGGTGAAGTACCACATAAAAATGAATAATTTATTTGAGAATAATACACGCTTCTCCGTATAGTAATGTAATTTAGCATTGAAGAAAACGTGTTTCATTATTTCATTTCATTCCAATAAACTCCCTTGTTTCCAGCAGATGTAGAGGCTGCCATTGTAAGCAGAGGATAGTTTGGGTGACTTTTGCTGCTCTTGCTTATCCAATAAAATCCCTTCCCTCCTATATGTAATTAAGACCGAGTCATTCTATTGTTTGCCACAGACAGTACAATAAGGAGTCAGGGTGTTGATCTGCAAGAGTGAGTGCAAGGTTTTAAATCAGAAATGGACAATATTACGATACGACAATAATTACTGCTGTGCTGATGATTGGCAGTATATATATATATATATATATATATATATATATATATATATATATATATATATATATATATATATATATATCTCCGATTCTAAACTTACCCCTTGGTCTTTGTTATACGGGGCATTGGACACATAAGTTACAGGCCTGGTGGGGTCAAGTTCTTTAGTGTGAGCAATCACAGTCCTGTTGATTAAACAGGAAATAGACAGTCAGGTGACAGAAAGGTGTTTTGTTAAGTAGAATGTGGGTGGCATGACTTAGTTGGGCCCAGGTTGCCATCAGACGACTGATAAGCAACTTGTCAACCAAGTGATATTGTTGTTAGTGAATGTATCTGACAGACTTCTGCCTCTCTAGCCTGCCAGTGTTACCTGTCTAGAGTAGTGTGTAGTCAGCTGTCAGCACCATGCTCGCTGGCCCCATCAGAGGCCTAGGTAGACCTGGGGGTACAGGGTCAGTATTTCTCATCTCTTACTGAAGGCTAAGGGCTTTTTCTATTTATTTTTTTTTTATTCACGCGCTCCACGTTATTAACGTTATGAATGAACCCTACGATCTGTGCACGGACATGATTGCTGGATAGAACTCAAATTTATTGGTAGATGTAAAATTAGATCATGAAACAAGTAGAAAAAGAAAAGAAATGTACCCCTATTCCACCACTCTCAGTGAAACACTCATGTAGCCAACAGCCTTACGGGTTTTGTGCGCAGGTACTGATTGAAATATACTGATGGAGCTAGGTCTTCATATTTTGTAATGATATCAAAGAGTTGAAACTGCAACTCTATTAGAAACTCACCTGCAAACCCCTGCCTTAATGAATAAACCCCCACCGTTGGGTAAACCTTTGCAGGAAACGCAATCTCAGCTGCCGAAGGCCCATCTCATACTCACTTGAAATAATATCCAGCAGGTGGGAGTTGGGAGGCCGGTTCATTAGCAACGGACCACATAACCACTGACGGTCTGTTTTTATCCCTGCGCACCAGCTCCTCCATGACAACTAAATGGTGGCGAAGTGATTGGTTTCCAAAGTTTTCTCTGGCATGGGGAGATGACAAAAAACAAGGACACAATGAGAAAGAACGACTTGCAGGATGTAACACAACAAATATATGCATTCTTCAAAGCCAACTACAGCAGGGCTTGACAAATTTGTTGTGAATCTAGGCACCAGGTAAAAAAGTTAGGAGCCAGGATTTTTTTAAACTAACAGTTGGTCAGGAGTGATCTGATCATCATCAGCCCAGTTACTAAACTCACAGCATTTGACCTGGAAGCACCCTGGACTTTCAGGTCAGTGCTGTTTTTTTTTTTATTATTATTATTTTTAACCCTTTCAATGCTGATGTTCCATTGGAGCACAGCATTGACTGATATTTAGTCCCCACAAGCTTGTGGGGACAAATGTTAACCCCTGCAATGCCACGAATGTGTCATACACAATTGTGGAATTGAAGGGGTTAACGCTGCACTATCGCTCTCATGGAGCGATCAGGCAGCAGGGGGGTGTTGGGGCTGGTCTCCACACTCATGGGGAGACCAAAGAACCTTCTCCCCTGTCCCTGAAGCTGCCTCTGGCAGCTGGGACACAATTGCTGGTCTATAGACCAGCCATTGCAGGGAGGGGAGTCTTTGATGACTGCTGTAGGCTTCCATGCCTACAGGAATCATCAAAGGGCTTGTGGGGGCTCGTTTTTGCTGTTGCTGGTCTGCCTGGGCTTCCAGGCAGACCACCAGCAGCAGAGCCCCTTACAAAACGGGAATTAACCCCTAAATGCCGCCATTGCGGCATTGAAGGGGTTAACGCTGCACTGTCGCTCTCTGGGAGCGATCAGGCAGCAGGGGGGTGTTGTGTCAGGTCCCCACACTTGTGTGGGGACCCAATCAACACACAACCTCCTTCCCTGAAGCTGCCTGTGGCAGCTGAAAACGCGATTGCTGGTTTTGCAGCAACCACATTTTCAGCCTACAGGATCACTCCGTGGGAGTGATCTCAGGCTCGGGGGCGGGCTCGGAGTGGCTGTGCTGTCTGCCCCCGTGTGGTGACTCAGCCTCTTACATCCACATTTTTTTCTGGATGTAAGAGGCTGACAAAACCTAGGCGCCAGGACAAAATTCTCTGTCGCCATGGCGACCTGGCGCCTGGGATTTGTCGAGCCCTGAACTACAGCCATTTTAGTCTTTGTGTGTGTTGAGATTTGGCACTCTGGGCAAGTATGACCAAAAAGTGTTAGTAGATAGCACATACCACATATGCTGTAATATACTGATCATTAGATTTTCTGTTTAAAATGTTTGTTAACCATACTTGAACTAGCATTTAATACATCAACATATTATGCAACAAGTATAAGAATCCTTACGGTTGCCTAATGCCTACTCCAGGACATTCATCAATCACCACAATGCCGTATTTATCGCAAAGGTCCATGATCTCCTCTGCATATGGGTAATGGCTAGTACGGAAGGAGTTTGCCCCAAGCCACTTCAACAGGTTAAAATCCTTTATGATTAGGGGCCAGTCCAACCCCTTACCCCTAACCTGTTAAAAGGCAAAAGAAAACAAAGGAAGTTGTAGATCCGGATTGTCTGTAGAGTTACCATTTGGCTAATCTTGACAATTTTCTTGTGGCACTGCAGACACGAATAAGGCAGTTGGACAATAAATGGAGTACCAAAAATCCAAAACATGACAAGCAATCTTATTATAAAATGACAGGGACTAGGAGCATCAACTCCTACTAACAACAACTAACATGTCCAGAAGCTGGTGAACAGTGGCTAGTAGTCCTGAAGACAGCTGAAGTTGTCCAAAACAGTATAAAGCACTGAAATATTATACTGCATACAATGCATTCAAATAAGGCCCAGATATGTGCAGATGCGCTTATTGTGGTTGTACGATAAGTTGTGGGTTTTAATGATGTTGTCCTTTTACCCCATTAAGCATTTCATACACACTATTGTTAGAGTAAATGTGCCTTTTGTTTAGACTATCTGAATTCATCTTTGTGACACCTTTCAAAGACAGTGTAAAATATTGGCACAAGGAACTGTGACTGTAGCCAAGATATTCAACTTGCCAACTTTTATTATACAAAATTAATCATGCCAAGATAATGAAAAAAACAGAGTCGTTGGCTCGGCTTGTCTTGGATTTTTGTGCAACTGCATCCTTATTTTTTGCTTATACTTAATAACATGAACGTTAAACTAAGAAAGATCTTGGCCTGAAGTTTGCACTCTCAACTACAGTTCCCTATAAAAAAGCAAACGGATTTTTTATTTTTTTTTCCCCCATCACAAATCAGAAGACACTACCCCAACTCACGTACATCATAGTCTTCATGCTTGTTGACTCCATGGAAGTAGAATGGTTTGCCATTTATGAGAAATCTATCACCAGAGACTTGTACGGTCCTTATTCCCACAGGCAAAATATAAACATCCTCCAACAGGTCTTTCTCGGTATCGGCATTCACCTTAACCTGTTAACCAGAGTACAGTATGACTTCAGGGTGGCAACACAAATAGCAAGACCTTATCTGCTAACAAGCTGCCCAAGCCAGTAAATGATGAATTGTGGTGCCTCCAAGCCACATTTTTGCTCTCTAAGTAAAAACTACCAATTCCGATAAGAAAGATGGAAACGCAATAAAGGGAAAGTGAAATAAAGCAAAGGAAAGTCAGTGTACCTCAACATGCATTCTAAGAGGTTTGACGTACAATGAAATCAGTAAATGAATATACACATAAACATTGGATTTATCCACTTGAATTTACTATGCATTGTTACTCTCCAAAGCTTAGTTGTGTCTGTATGATGTATAGTTAAGTCAGTGTGATTTCTTCAAAGCCTCTTCACCCATTGAATTGCGTGTTATGCAGTGCTGGTTCTGGAGAAACTTGCCCGTGTTGGCCCTTTCATGATGAATAGTGAAGTGAGCGACTTGAAACCCTAACTGTGCTTTTCTATATTTACTCTATTCCTGTAAAATCCAAATATTATTCAGTCCAAATTACCTCTAGAGTGTAAAGGTATCCAGGATTTTCACTCATCAGGTAAGGCCACCAAAGTTTGGCGTTTCCTACTTTCAGCTGTCCTATAGCACCTAGTCCAGTCGCTGCTTCTTGTCCTTCCTGATCACGTAGAGTTACTGATACAGAATAATAATCGGAGCCAACTACAACAACTTCATAGTTCACCAATCCTAAAGTATAAGAATAGTAGAATCAGTAAACTAGCATATGTGAAGTTTGAAGAGGAAAGAAACACCCCCAGACCATGCATAGGTGCCGCTTGTGAAACCTTTTTAGCGGCCATAAACAGGACTTTTTAGGTTTGTGTTTACACATTACATATTGTTACATGCCAGGTTTAGGTAACAGACATTGGCGTGCACCAGAACCTACCTGTGTCACCACTGACATCTGTAATAACTGTGATGTCATCTATATAAACCAGAGGAGTTGTATACAGGAGCACAGGACGATGAATACCAGCATAGTTAAAAAAATCAAAATCTATACTTTGGATAAAATAGCCTTCAGGATACCTGTATTAGGAAGAACACAAAATAGGGTTGACCATTATTATTGAGGCCTGGTAACATTTTAATTATGCTGTAGATGTTTTGCAAAACAAGGATTCTAAAGAGCACTAGATACAGTTAGTTACTTTAAATAAAACAAGACCGCATACTTAAGAGGGAGAGGAACGGCTCTTAGAAAATAGAGGGTATTGATGGAACAATATTCTGATAAATTGGGCACAAATTCAACTATACCATGGTGTATTATTAAGGGGAGGTCCCATATTTATTTATTGTTCCAACAAGTCTTTCAATATAATAGGGATGATCAGGGTATACTAAAAAAAGAACAGGTAGAAACAGCAACATGTGTTAAGCGTGTGCCCTGTTTACAAGGCTGGCTGGATGCATTGGTGTCTGCACCATTTTCACTGATGGCTCAAACCTATGCACAAAGTCATGTCTCTGTCACACTCTTATTTCAATCAGTTTTCTCAGTTCTTTAATTTACTTTCTTTTGCATCTGCTTTAATTTATACAACTAAATCTCTTAAATCAGGGGATCTGGAGCCTCCTCTCCGGCAGTCGTTGGACATCTGTGCGATGCGTGCAGACAGCCTCCGCTGCTGCTGGCTCTTAATAAAAAGCATATTAGGGAGGGGCAGAGTGGCAAATAGGGGGTATAAGGCATTTCTGGGGGCCAGAGTGGCATATAAGGGGGTATAAGGCATATCTGGGGGCAGAGTGGCAAGCCTGGGGGGAGATGTGCATAACTGGGGGGCAGGTTGGCAAATAAAAGGAAATAAAAACAAAAAACATTTTTTCTTTATCATAGTTTTTAATAAATATGAAAAAAAATGTTTACATGTGAATTAATATGTACTAGTAAAACTTTTTTCCTATAGGATAGTCTTATATTTTTCTTAAATTAATATTCAAATTATGGGAGAGTCATCTTATAATCAAACAAATACGGTACACACACACACACACACACACACACATATATATATATATATTTTTTTTTTAACACTTCTATAGCTAAAGGCATTTACACCCTGCTATACAAAAAGCACAATGCTACATATTAATATACTTTGATGTTGTGTGACAGAGTAGATCAGTTTATTATATTTTTAAAATTTTGTTTTCTTCTGCATGGCTTACTAGGTATTTTAAGATTAGTGTACCAATACTCACATTTGTGGGTCTTGCATGTACTTGATGGACCCAGGGGGTAAAGTAGTTGGTGTCAGGGTGTTATTAACCGCGATAGTAATACGGCAGGAAGAACCCACGCCACCCTTCAAGAGGCTGGTTACGTTGGCTTCAAAGGGAAGATGACCTCCTTCATGTTGCGTCACCTGGACTCCATTAACCCACTGCAGACAACAGAAATGTTAGTGATTTCAAAAATAAGGTACAGTGCACATAACATACTGAACTCCAGTGCACATTTTCAAAATAATATATATAATATAATGGCATTCACCAATCAATGAAGAGCTAAAAGCAACTATATAAAGGTGTCCTTTCAATACTAATAAGCCTATAGCAAAATAAGGCAATGTTTTCTATAGACATATGCCATAATGGCAAACAGTTTTACATTTTAAGATACAAAAGACTTACTGAGTGTTGCCCATCAATACCCAGTTCGGTCCTATTAGCATTATATAAGTTCTAATGATTCTTATAACATAATAAAGGATCACAGCATTTGTTTAACTACAGTGAACACGTCCACAAAACCAAAAAGAACTCAACACATCATACGACCTGTTAACATGCGAGTCTACTACATGGATCATGAATTACTCTTCCAAATCGTTGCAATCATCAACATTTTCAAAAAAGGCTCCTTCATGGCTCAAATTGCTTTATTTAATGGGGGGGAAACCTCTGTTTCACGAGAGAAGGACTATAACGGTGAATTGGGTGCTTTGTTTAAGCAAGTAATGTTTTGCTTTAACAGAAGAGGTTTAATTTAGAAAGAAACCAATCAACTGCAGAACTGGAAGTGCAAGTCCTTGCATAGCCAAATTCAAACATCACAATCCCTATCCCTGCCAGGGAAAACATGTAGTTTATTAATATCCTAAGAAAATCTACAGCACAGCTTAACCCCTTTGTGACAAAGGGTGATTTTTTTTTTGTACCCTTCGTGACAACATTTAACATTTCTGCGCTGCTCGTGTTTAGCTGTAATTTTCTTCTTTCTCGTTTACTGAACCCACACAAGTTATATATTGTTTTTTTCAGGACAAAAACATATTTCTTTAGATGTTGTTGTTTTGATTGTATCATATCATTTACCATTAAAAAGTATAAAATATGGTGAAAAATTTAGACTTTTTCTGACTTTTAGTTGAAAAATCTTTTACTCATCTATAAAAGGTAATGAAAAAACCTGCTAAATAGATTCTACTATCTGTCCTGAGTTTAGAAATACCCAATGTTTTTTATGTTTTTTTTGCCTTTTCTGCACGTTATGGGGCAATAAGTACAAGTAGCATTTTGCTATTTCAAAACCATTGTTGATCGCCTCCTAAACTCTTTTAAAACGGGGGTCTGCCGCCATACTGGCATATGGCGGATGTTGACGCCCAAGGTATCTCAGTGGGACATCGAGGTAGAGGACTGCATTGGGACCCGCCAAAAAACTTGCGGGCGCGGGCGGTCTTGCTGGGGCTGCGGGCGGGAGCGGGGGGCCAGGCACTGTACCTGCGGGTCCCGGTAATCCTGCGCAGTCCCGCAAGGCTGCCTTCTCGCTGCTCCATTACAGTGTCTCCTATCTTGCTCCGCCCAGGAACAAGGCGGAGTCACGTGATGTGACATCACTTCCTGTGACTCCGCCTTGTTCCTGGGCGAAGCAAGAGAAGAGACGCAGTGAGGGAACAACTCGAGGGCAGCAATATGTTCTGCTGTACCACTGTCAGTGTTTGCCTCAGTATATAATGATAGCAGTTATGCTGTACCACCCTCAATGTTTGCCTCAGTATATAGTGATAGCAGTTATGCTGTACCACTGTCAATGTTTGCCTCACTATATAATGTTAGCAGTTATGCTGTACCACAGTCTATGTTTGCCTTAGTATATAATGATAGCAGTTATGCTGTACCACCGTCAATGTTTGCCTCAGTATATAATGATTGCAGTTATGCTGTAACACGGTCAATGGCTTCAGTATATAGTGATAGGTGTTATGTTGTACCACCGTCAATGTCTGCCTTAGTAAATAATGATAAGTTATGCTGTACCCCTGTCAATGTTTGCCTAACGATAGAAGCTATGCAATTTTAAAGAGTGTGTGTGTGGGGGTCCCACGTACAGGATCCGCCCCAGGTGCCAAATACAGTTTTTCCCAATTTTTTTTTATCCTTTATGCGGCCTGGAAGGAGCTGTACCAAAAATATAGAATAACAATTTAAATTTAATATTTGCAGAAGCATATTGTGCGCACAAAATTTGGGCTCTGGGAAAAATTTTGCACAAGAGAAATTTTCTGCGCACACCACCTAAGAATAATTAGAGGGAACATAGGTCATGGGAGGCCAAGGCTCATTGATGCACATAGACGGGCAAAGGCTGGCTCATGTGGTCAAATCCAACAGTCGAGCTACTGTAGCTCAAATTGCTGAAAAAGTTGATGCTGCTTCTGGTTGTTTGTTTGTTGCGTATGGGGCTGCGTAGCTGCAGACCAGTCAGGGTGCCCATGCTGACCCCTGTCCACTGCTGTCAAAAGCCCTACAATGGGCACGTGAGCATAGCAACTGGACCAGGAGCAATGAAAAAAATGTGGCCTGGTCAGGTTTTCTTTTACATCACATGGATGGCCGGGTGAGTGTGCGTCGCTTAGCCGGAGAACACATGGCGCCAGGATGCACTACGGGAAGAAGGCAAGCAGTGTGATGCTATGGGCAACGTTCTGCTGGGACTTGATTTTCCTTTCATTTTGAAACAAAGGCAATTGCCATTACATTTAAGTTTTGTGATCAGCATTGACAAAAGTCAGGGTCAGGCTTTAACGAAAGTTAGGGCATATTTGTCCCGATCCATACTTAGTCTGGGACAATTGTATGCCAGTTTTTATGTGAAAATCCTTCATAGTCTCACTCAGGGTTGCTTGGTACCCCAAAGTAATGCCCAAAATGTTGTTTACAAAGAGATATATGATGTAAGAATCATCCCCTCCACTGTGTCTACGGTTCAGCGCGATTTATTTTCTAGTAAATAAACACAACCTTGAAAATTCTTGAAGAACATTGCTTATAATACTACTATGAAGGTAAATGCGTAAACCATTAACGAAATATGATTTGTAATAGTTAATACTTACAACAACAGAGAAATAGTGGGCACTTCCAACTCGTAGCACAACTCTTGAAGATTTGTCTTCTACCCAACGTCTTGGGAATACAACTTCCTTCTCATACCAGACCCAACCGATGTAATCCCTCAAGGTGATGTCTTGAGTGATGTCATTAAAGCTGGCGGGCACTGGCATGTCTATCACGGGACCACTCTGCAGGAAGAATATGAAGAACAGTAGTCAGTGTGAAGACCCTAATCACTTTTCAGTTCTTGACATCCTGAAGCATATAAAAAACTTACAGGAAAACAAAATTGCATTTGTAATTGCTAAAAAAAAAAAAAAAAAAAATAGTCTTATTTTTTTTAATGGTTTTCAGAAGACTGGGGAAACAAGAATCGGCCAGGGGAGAAATGCTCGGGAAAAGTCCTTTCCCTGCCTGATGAAGTTGTGTATGAAGACTACACCAGCTATTTAAGCATATTAGGCAGCCAATGTATGGATCAAAACCAAACAGGAAATTGATGATATATCAGTGGTATGGTAGCATTTGGCAGTGATCAGAAAAAGGGCAGTTCCGTGGGTGAGTTTCGTCACCTCAGTCAGTCACAGACAGGGCAACTATGACCCACTCATGTAGCAGGAGATGGTGTCACATTAGACAGACTAGGTTTTGATCTTACTGAGGTCATAGTTTATCTAGGGCACCAAAATTATTTTGCTGACTCTGATGGTCCCAAAACATTGCAACATAACCCACTATACAAACTAAGCAACATAGCAGAGCAGTATTATGGACTCTGTCCTACCTAGAGATTTTTTAAGCACTCCGATCCCACTTCAGTTCATTTAATGTTGTCAAGTCCCAAGAACCTTTTTTTTTTGCTGTATTTCTGCACAAATGGTGAATCTATAAACTTGATGTCATTAACAACAAAAATCTCAAAAGTATTATGCCCTCATACATTGATGTTTGTATTCTTCATACAGAGGTAAATAAAACTAGATATTGTATTCATTAAATCAAATGGAATGTGTAGTTGGAGATAGTTGGCTTAAACGTTTACTTTGTGAAAGCTGAGATAAGCAGCAGTGTGTGGCAAGGCCTGTATTACCCAATTACTTTCCTGCCCAATTACTTTCTCTTCTTTTTTATCCACCCATTCTAAAGCCACTTAAACCAATTAACAACGTAATAGGTGAGCTGTATGGTAATAGCAACAAATTACGCAGATCTTGAGAAAAGGAAGTGAATTTACCTTTCCAGATGTAAATGCTTGACACAGATTTTTAGTCCATATACATTGCTTTTTTTAATGTATAAACATTGGTACTTGGGTCTATTTAGTGTACAGAACTGGAAATATAGGCTTTGGGAGAAGGACAAGATCATCTCTACATAACTGGACTGGGAAACACAACCCAACCCCAGTTATCCCTAAAGACATACATTTTAAAGAAGCACCAAACACAGCCGTGCGGACATAAAGCTTTAGATTACTGGAAACTCAATCAGGGCTTGTGGCATATGATTTGATTTTTAACGCCACAAAAATCTGTTGTGTAATAGTTATTTTTTTGTTAAAAACACCTTAGCGGAAAGCGTAAACAAGAACTTAGGGACAGTAGGTTCTCGGCAAACACAAGGGGCTTTGATTACTGAAATGGGACTTTGGAGTGATATGATCATGCAGTGACACCTGGTGGACAGACACCTAACTACAGGGTAGTTGCAAATCCAAGTCTGCTGCTCTAAATGTATAGTATGTGGCCCACTACGCAATACGTATCCACAGACCTGGCTCATCTTTCTTTCTAATTCACGTTGACACATTTGTCTGACATTATAACCCAGTCTGGATGATGTCTATCTGCTGTCACAAGACATTTGTTGTTCCGGGCTGCTTTAAGGAATTAAAGTATTGTTCCAAAACAAATTTCAAAATATGGGTCTTATAAAAAGGGCTCTATTTACTAAAGAGTTGGTAGGAGTGTTGTCACTTCACTATGTAGCTCACAGCTAGCCCTGTCTAATGAATAATTGGATTGGTAAGGAGGCTTTTCTCACTTATTACATTAGACAGGGTCAGTCAAACTCTTTCTGCAAACAGAACATTATTGGGGTTGGCTCTTCAGAAAAAACTTGAGATGCTCACCAAGAAGGGACAGCGGCTTCAAAACTTGTCCAACGGTATGTCCCCACTTGGCAGCATCTCAAGTTTTAGTTCTCTTGTGCCATTACAGAGGAAAAATCTCCATCAACATATCAGTCCAGAACGACACATGAAACAAATTTCCTCTGCACAGGGAACCATCAGCCCCAAACACACTTTTCGGCCTTTACTGGCCTCTTCAGTGTGGTCTGGTTGGTATCTCTTTAGGCACAAGAGAGCAAGGAGGTCTGGATTCACCTTTGCACTTGGGCTGGACCCCAAGAGATCCTCAATCTACAGATTGGTCCGATCCTGCCTCAAAAGGCAGTCCAGAACTGAAATCAGAAGCAACAATTCCACGATACCGAGCTGTGGCATCTGGGCCAACACCTTTTTGGTACATGAACATGTGAGCGCACCCCTAAATATAAAACATGTACTTCTAAATATCATATATAACATATATAAAGATTTTTCATTCTCTATTCATGGTGGACCCACCATATACTGTAGAATATTACAAATATTCAGGGGGAGGGGCTTGTGGGGGTGTAGCTAGGGGGGGTGGCAAAATTATGTTTTGCCTAGGGTGGCAAAAATCCTTGCACCAGCCCTGTTTAGATCTACAGTTGGAGGAAAGCGTAATAAAAGAGGTCATGCTATTTTGTACACGTGTGTAATATGCATACAACTCTATACATGTGATATTTTACAGTAAGCAATGTCCATTAGCGAATAATGGAG
Source organism: Spea bombifrons (assembly GCF_027358695.1). NCBI lineage: Eukaryota > Metazoa > Chordata > Amphibia > Anura > Pelobatidae > Spea > Spea bombifrons. The sequence goes on along the minus strand of NC_071088.1, from coordinate 78,722,509 downwards.
ATGTATGAAGCATTCGGTATCTAGCACTAGACATAAGCTCATTAGGTAAAGATATGAAGGAACTAATACAAAACTGACACTTTTTCAGCAGTCAATATTAACAGGTTTGCAGAAAATACTATTTCACGTGATTACAAAATATATCATTGTAAACAAACCATACATACGTTTATTTTACTCATTTCGATGTCTCATCGGTTACTTTGTCTAATGGTGATTGTGTGCGTACATATTCCAGGGCACTGTAGGTTATACTTTTGACGTAGTTTTCAAGCTGGCTGTGCATTATGTGAGTCGTGGGTTCTGCAAACAATGCCACCCCAGCAACATGTACATCCTATATAATGACTATTGCAGGATAAGGCAGGAATGTGAGGACCAGGGATGGGGTAAGAATCCTTGAGTTAAGGTCATTACAATTATTTATGTCTGCTTTGAAGTTCTGGAGCTTTCTTCAGTAGGTAATCATTACATACGTAGGTGCATACACCAATGATGTCTTTACACAGTTCATCAGTGTATGTTATTCATGAAATCATCTGCAGCCAAACAAGATGCCTTACCTCTCTAAGTGGCCTTTTGTACCACTGCTTCTGGAAGCCTTCATCTCTCTGTGGGGACTTGTCAATCCTGAAGCTCCAGATCCCATTGAGCTCCTTTAGCTCTCTACTAGGGGTCTCTCTGGGGTACAGCATCCCCCCATCCAGAGCCTGTGTCAGGCCACTGCTGAGAAGCAGTAAAGTCCAGCAAACCCATGATGCAGACATTAAGAGCAGACCTAAAGTACAGACTGCACACTCCTCATGTGCCTGCAACCTCAGTCAAGCCTTCCTCTTTACACAGCTTCCTCTGTTCACTGCCCTGTGCATCATCTGACAGCAGGGGGCTGGCCAGGGAGTCACATGACCTGCACTGTCATGTGATGTGTGGACTATTCGTGTTTATGCAGCTGCTGAACAGGAAGGCGATAACGACAGGAACCTTTCTTTTTTTTATTTTTTTTAAACTAATGCCTTTTGGCAATACATTTTAATTGACTGGTTTATTGAGGCCACTGCTCCAAACCGCTAGGCCACCAAGGATTGCTGCCCTATAGAGTGTGTAAATATCCCTTAGCACCTTTGACTATGAAACTATAGGAAACCTTTACAAGCTCTGTTGGTGGGTTTTTAATTAAACTTCACTTCACTTTGGAATTGTACCTGGAATTGTATGGGGAAGGGGTATGTAAAGCTAAGTGGCCTCCTGGCCCCAACTCACAGTTATTATTATTTATTGTTTTATATAGCGCCATCAAATTCCATAGCGCTGTACAATGGGTAGACAGGACCAGTAGCGTACCTAGCGGGGGGCGGGGGGGGCGGTCCGCACCGGGTGCCGCTCATCAGGGGGTGCCAACTTGCCGGCACCCGGCACCCCTCCAGAGACGGACAGTAATGTCCGCCGCTGGAGGAGCAGGCTCGCAAGAGAGCGGTATCGGAGGTCTTTAACAGACCTCCGGCTCCCTTGAGTGATTTTAAGCCGGTTCCCTTGAACCGGCTTAAAATCACTCAAGGGAGCCGGAGGTCTGTTAAAGACCTCCGATTCTGCTCCCTTACGATCCGCGCGGCAACTGCTGCTGTGCAGAGGGCACTGTGGGCGCGGCTTCAGTGCCGCCGGGATCTGACAACAAACCCCGGCGGCACTGAAGCCGCGCCCACAGTGCCCTCTGACCCGGAAGAAGACAGAAGAAGAGGAGCGAAGAGGAAGACTGCTGTAAAAAGAAAAGACTGCTGTAAAAAGAAAAGACTGCTGTAAGAAGAAAAGAAGTAGAAAAGAAGGTAGGAAATCATTCATTAAGACTGAGTGAGAGTGGATTGGTATGTGTGGAATCTGTGGATTGGTAAGTGTGGATTGGTATGTGTAAAATCCCTTGAGGGGTTACATGTGGAATCTGTGGATTGGTATGTGTGGAATGTGTGGATTGGTATGTGTGTGGATTGGTAAGTGTGGATTGGTATGTGTGGAATGTGTGGATTGGTTTATGTGTGGATTAGTATGTGTGGAATCTGTGTGGAATCTGTGGATTGGTATATGTGTGGATTGGTATATGTGTGGATTGGTATATGTGTGGAATCTGTGGATTGGTATATGTGTGGATTGGTATATGTGTGGATTGGTAAGTGTGGATTGGTATGTGTGGAATCTGTGGATTGGTATATGTGTGGATTGGTAAGTGTGGATTGGTATGTGTGGAATGTGTGGATTGGTTTATGTGTGGATTAGTATGTGTGGAATCTGTGTGGAATCTGTGGATTGGTATGTGTGGATTGGTATGTGTGGAATCTGTGGATTGGTATGTGTGGTATGTGTGGAATCTGTGGATTGGTATGTGTGGAATCTGTGGAGTGGTATGTGTGGTATGTGTGGAATCTGTGGAGTGGTATGTGTGGAATCTGTGGATTGGTAAGTGTTGATTGGTAAATGTGTGAGAGTGATGGGTGTTATGCTGTACCATTTCCAATGTCTTTTTCATTATAATTATGCTCTAAAGTACATCATAACTCCCATCACTCTATACTGTTCCATACAGTGGCAGAGCTGGGAGACAGAGGCCTTGCACCCCCACCGCAGGGTGCTGGTCAGGTTCTATGTGGGCAATGTGGACGCTGGCTTTGGGGTGTGCAATCTGTGATCTATGTAATTTAGGGTGTTTTATCTATAACTTTAATGCTGAGTTTTTATGTGAATTCCAATTGATCAATACCTGAAAAGCTGGGTTTGTGTGTTAATGTGTTGGTCTGTATCTGCTATGCTATGTTTCTATACATTATTTATGTTTACCAGCAAATACAGAGTTTTTATGTCTTATTCAGTTGATCAATACCTGGGGTGCTGTTTCCATGTGTTGTTTATTTGATCTATACCTTCAGTGCTGAGTGATTTCCAGTTGATCTATACCTGCAATGCTGGGTTTGTGTGTTCTGTTGATTTATACCTGCAATGCTGTGTTTCTATACATTATTTATGTATACCTGTAAATACAGGATATTTATGTCTTATTCAGTTACACGTGCTGTTTCCATGTGTTGTTTATTTGATCTACACCTGAACTACAGGGAGTAATTAAAAGAGAGTTGTGGTTTAGTGACGTAGGGGACAAATGGACTTTGGGGATGATTACGGGGAGAGGACCTCCCAATGTCACGGTGCAGTCAGAAGAAGGGAAGGCTGTACTGACTCTCACAGTCTTCCCCTGATCTGCAGTTGAGGGCAGTACAGCATAATCTCTATCACTATACATCGATCTAGACATTTACAATAATGCAGCATAACCCCTACCACTATATACTAAGCCAGACACTGAAGTGGTAGGCCTACACCACATCAATGGCTTTGTATATAGTGATATGGGTTATGCTGCATTATTGTAAATGTCAGGCTCAATGTATAGTGATATGGATTACGCTGCCCCACCGTCAATGTGTGCTCACTATAAAGTGATAGGTGTTATCCTGTATCACCGGCAATGTGGGCCTCAGTATATATTAACAGTTATGTTGTACCACCGTCAGCGCGTGCCTCAGTATATAATGGAAACAGTTATGTTGTACTACTGTCAGCGCGTGTCTCAGTATATAATGATAGCAGTTGTGCTGCACAACTGTCAATGTCTGCCTCAGTGTATAATGATAGTTATGTTGTACTACTATAAGTGTCTAGCTCAGTATATAAAGATAGCGGTTATGCTGTACCACCATCAATATCTGGCTCAGTTATAGTGATAGGTGTTATGCTGTTCCACTGTAGTATCTGGCTCAGTGTATAGTGATAGGAGTTATGCTGTTTCACTGTAATGTTTGCCTCAATATATAATGAAATTACTTAAGCTGCACCACCGTCAATGTCTGTCTCAGTATAGAGTGATAGGCATTATGCTGTACCACCGTCACTGCCTGGCTCAGTATATAGTGATAGGTGTCATGCTATACCACAGTCAGTGTCTGGTTCATATGGTATATATAATCATGAGTCGACATGGCAACACCACTATATATGCAAATGCTTAAATAAAAAGAGAACAATGTTATGGTGACTCCTGATTATAATATCAGAATTTTTTTTAGTTTATAGTGTCTTTTATAGTGTCTTTAGCTGCTTAGCCAGTACTTAATTTGTAATGTTTGTCACTCATTTGTTAGGGCTTCTTAGAAACTTGTTGTTTGTTGTTTTTTTGGGGGGTTATTAAAGAAAGCACTATTATATGTTCAGTAAATGTTATTTAAACATATTTATTTTACTTACAAGTTATTAATTTATTTTTTCAGATTTCTTGTTGTTTACAGTTGACATACAGTTTACAAATTGGTGCAATAAATATTCTTGCCAACATAATTTTGTAGATGTCTTTACATTTGGGGGGTGCCACTTACAGGATCCGCCCCGGGTGCCAAATACTCTAGGTACGCCCCTGGACAGGACATAACAAGTAGTAGATAAACACAAACACTAACACACGCTAACCAAACGGCTGTCACGTAACGTTGCGTAACTCTACTGAGTATTAGGATTGGACCAGATGGAAATTGCCTGCCTTGCCCCTCTGGCCAGCCCAACCTGGAGATGGTCCATAATGGTTTACATGTACCTTTATAGCGCCAGGTTTTAAACATGTTGTCCTGCTTATAGTCTCAAGAGAGAATGCGAATCGCTATGACATCATCAACTATCATAAACAATAACTTTCTCTTTGATTGTAAGCTTGTTTGAGCAGGGCCCTCTTCACCTGTTGTCTCTGCCAGTCAATTTGTTATGTTACATACTACTTGTTATGTCCTGTCTACCTATTGTACAGCGGTACGGAATTTGATGGCGCTATATAAAATAATAAATAATAATGATTGTGTTGACAGAAATATATTGTTTGCCTTCAAACAATATTTTTTAGAGCCACTTCTTTTTTTTCACAGTTAATTAACAATATTTTCCTTTATGCCAGGGAAGGAAGTGGAGACAGGATATAGGAAATGTTTAAAGATTAAAGTTCCTGCCAGATAATGTATATTTGCTGAGCAGTGAGATGGAAAATGCTGGTGTATGTATGGATGAGTAGTAGGTATTAACCCCTTAAGGACAATGGGCGGTCCCTAAACCCATTGAAAACAATGCATTTTGAGCCCGTATATATACAGGTTTTGTCATTAAGGGGTTAAGCACATATACAACACCATAGCTGGGCACTCTGCAGGTCTTGGGTGGACATGCCAGAGCCGTAACACCGCGTAGCTGTGGAATGGGGCCCTAGGACCATACCATTTATGAGAAAGGTGCTGTTTCCCATGTAAAATTGTTTTGCTTAGTTATCAGACATAGAAATTAACAACATATTTTTTAAACCTAGCTGGTGACACTGTTTAATCAAGTCATATATTATTCAAATTATATTTTTTTATTAACCTTTTTTTATTTTTTTAAATCCACGTTAAAGTTACTGGTGAAGTGGCATTGGCTTGATCCCTTGGCTCGATGTGGCTAGTGAAGAGTGGAGGGCGCGTAAGCCATCTTAAATTTCACAGTTTTATTAGTTTTGGCCCACGCCAGGTTTCTTCAAATTAATGAGTCTGATTTAGCTCATGCGCAGATACTGGGTCATGTCCTCTTCGCCGATAAGGGGAGAGGGAAATCTAACTTTTGTACACAATGGGAAGTATGTGGTCTGTTTCTCTATGTTGCCCGAGTTATTTAATGCATAGTGGCTCTGTCCCCATGTTAAATGGTTTGCTGTGTGATTAAGGTTTCTGGTATTCACACAACAACAGAGCGACATAAAATTTTTTTGGCATCTGCGATTTACTTTAAATTCTCTATGATGTATATGTTTACAACCGATGATATGTGTGTCTGCACTATGCTTTACAATAAAGTGAAAAGATACATGAAGACAAGTTTTTACATAGAAAGCAATCAGCATTAGCCAGCCTAAGCCAATAACTGAGAAGGGTTTATTCACTAAATGGAGAGCTGAAGTTTCCGCTCCCCAACTTAAATATTTCCTATAAAGGGCCAACACCAGCAAGCTTCTCCATTATGTAGAGCTGGGTTGGCTCTGTATAATGCATAATTCAGCATGTAATGAGAAATCTTGCAGAGCCTCACCAAGGTTGGACATTCTCAACGTATAGTGAAGAAACTTCGCCTCTCCCTTAAGTGAATAGACTACAGATAGTTTTATTAGGTACAAGGAGCCAGGATAGCTAGGCTTAGCTACTGTTTAAACATTGTGGTCTAAGGTCATTCCACAACCGATTAAACACCGTTGCAGATAGTATGAACTATGCAAAGACATAGCAGGTTTCACTCTCTAAGAAGTGATTGGACCCAAGTAAAAAAAAATATGTATAGAGTGAATCAATGTAACTAACTGGCAAGTACATAGGACAAAAAGGTCTTATTTGTTTAATACATTTGGTATGCATTTTAATGGAAAAGTGTTGCCCACAGAATGATTTATATCCATATACATTTATCAATAGGCATCATTATAGATACTTAGAGCGTAATGCAGTATACCTCCTTGCACTAGCCATTAGAGATGCAGCTATAAAATTGGAATTAATGTGTTTATCTAATATGCTAATCATAATACAATGCAGAATTATAATTTTCCTGTTGTAGTTATGTATCACTTAATTCAGTAACAGCACCGTTTATGATGTATGCCATCACACAAAGACAACATCAATGACCATATTTTCCTTAGTGGCAATTCCTGTGCTAGACCTTCCACAATATCACTAGGCCTTGTGATTCTTCATCCAGGTTCTCAGTTGTTCCACCTGGGCCACCACACTGCTCTTTGCTGTTCCCCCAGCCGCGGTGTACTGCTCCACACTGTTGGTGTAATTCCACACTTTGGACACATCACTGCTGAAGAGGGGGCTGAAAGAGCACAGATGTGAATTTTTAAGTAATTGTTTTTTTTACAGAATGCTTTAGATGATTATCAGGGGCTTTTGAAAGAGAAAGGGGCCCAAACAAAGCAACTATAAGACAATTAAAAGAATATCTACAAAACCAAAGTACTGCAAAAACAAGAGAATGCGTATCATGCTCCTGTGCTGATTTATTAGGTATTTAAAAAAAAAAAAAGTACTGCTGGGCACGTCATTGGGGTCTCCTTTCCCCACTTATAGGGGGCGTTGTCTGTAGTATTATGCCATGATAGAAGCAAACAATGGAAGAGCTACACACACAAGGCAGTCATCTAGTTACCACCAAAATCAATAGGATTCGTACAGAGGAAGGTTTTGTTTTCTAGATCGTACTGAAGGTAACCATTTAAGCAGAAAGTGCTAACGCTATGATGTGTTGTGTGAATAATTCAGAATAACGGACCTGCTTATGATATCTATTGTGGGACATATCAAGAAAAGCAGACTCAAAGAAGAGTTAATGAAAGCTGAATCATATAGCACACCTGATGCTCTTTAGGTCATCCAAGGAAAGCTTATTGATGGAGACCCCCTTTGTTTCTGCAAGCTGGACTGCTTTACCAGAGACTCCGTGAGCTTGTCTGAAGGGCATCTGTTTTGAGAAAAGAGCCATATCTCATCTACATCATCTAACATCATCCTTTTAAACAGCTTATTTCAATCTGGAATTCAAGAATGTAATTAGTATATCACGCATTTTTCTGGTGGTGGAAAACCTACACCATGGATGCCAAAAAATCATGTTTAGTGCTAAATACTGACTTGGACTGATAATGTCCTTGGCGATCACATACAATAATCATCACGGTTATTTCTGACCACTTGGTTGTTTCTCTAAATTCTGCTCAGGTAAACATCAAGGAAGAAACACACTGTGGTCCCTTGCAAATGTGGAACCAGCAATGCAATTTTTTTTGTGATTCTCCAAATAAAGTCCTCAACAATATGGGCTCAATGTGGGGAAAATTACAATGGCTTCCTAAGATAAAATAAAAGGTAAGTGGCTATACCCCTTAGGAAAGTACATGTTTGATATAATTTATAATCACATTACAGCTTCCAATTTTAGGTAAGTAGAATTTGAATATGGGAAAGTAGAAATGGAGAAGTTGATTCCACCAGGCTACACGACAGTGTTTATGCATAAAATTTAAAGCTGTATTAAAATGTGAATATGAAAACAGCTTATGGGCCAAAAAAAATCAACAAAACCCATGTGTTAAGGAAGAATATTGTACTACACACCCCTTTTCTGACCAGGTAATAGGCAATATCAGTGGCCAACATGTCTGGACTCAAGGCTTTCTCCATCGCTTCTTTGTTTATCTGAAAAGGGACAGAATTTTCTAGTTAGATCATTTCACTAACAATTTTACAAGCATCTATACTATCTACCGATAACATATTCATTCATTTTCTACCAGAAAGGAAAGGGTTGTGCAGGGAACCAAACCTGGCCAGTTGTGGCTTCATTTTTACATAGCAAGAGTTCAACTGAGCATAACAGGAGCTACAGTCCAACAACCCTAGTAAAGGATTTATCACTTTAAAGCGGTGTTTGCCCACCGCTAACATACATTTTTAAGTACTATATGAAACATCTCCAGGCTTTAAATAATTGAGAAAGATACCTGCAATGTGGAAATCACCCCAGATGCAACTTGAAGTACAGCGCATATTGTATCATAGACATCGAAAACGGCTTCTTTATCTTCCTGTACACAGCAAAAACACGGGTGAGGAAGGTTGAGTATGCTACCCAAAATTATCTCCTGATCATTTTTTAATTTAGCATATCACTACTATTAAATGTCTAGAGGTATGATGACGTTTAAGAGCAACACATTTTTGTTAAATTTCATAACATAGAAAGCGGCCAAGAAGTCGCCAAAAGCAGCTTTGGTCGTGGTTGTTTTTCAGTGGAGGTTTTTCCAACAACCATAAAAATGTTAGATTAATGAGTACCTAACAAGTTTGTATTATATGACATGAACATGCTGTGGCAGGGTTGCAAGCTATTGCTCGGGATTTAGTTGGTAATTTCAGTGCTGTATGGCTGCACATTTTCCTGCTTATCCTTACCTGCAAATCCTTGTTGTAAGTGCTTGGAAGTCCTTTTAGTGTCATGAGGAACCCAGAGCACTGCAAAACAAATATATTTTAACATTATTTGAAAATGTTAGGTTCTTGTAAGTATGTAGTAAGGATTGAGGCTTGGTAACCTTGTGCACTCCTCTTTGGGTATATATACTTATACTAGTATACAGGTCATATAGAGGATTAAGTATAATTTGTACAAAGTTCATATATTCAGAGATCCTGCTTGTGATCGACAAGGCCTGGAGCTTGACACCCTACTATACAATCAGCTTCTCTTTATTCTATCAATTTATCTCATTTGGATCTCAAACCTAGGTCTCATCCACTGTTATACGTCTATCACATACTCGGCCAAAGACGCGTCCAGCTTTGCTGCGGATTAGCTCCAAACTGTCAGGGTTCTTCTTCTGGGGCATTAAACTACTTCCAGTACTACAAATAGTAATAAAAAAAATGGTAAAACATATATTAATATATTTTTATGGTAAAATAAATGAGACAAAAATCTAAATATATGGAAATCCATTTGATGTCTAACATAAGTTATTTTTTTACATTTTTAAAAATATTTTAAGGAATAGTGGGATGTTAGTATTTGTTGATTCCCTTGGCTGGATAGATGATTTGTTTCAGTTTAGTACACCAGATAGACTAGTTAGTTAGTCTGCAATCCAGATCTGGATTTCAGTTTGAATTTCCACATGCAATTAAAGAGAAAGTAGACTTGTCCAAATGGACCAAAATTTATTTTGGGTCCATTTGTTTTCAGACAACAAATTTTATTTCCTGCTAATCAAATGTTTGGCTTCAAAATACACCGATCAGCCATAACATTATGACCACCTGACTAATATTGTGTAGGTCCCCCTTTGCCTCCAAAACAGATCTGATCCTTCGAGACATGGACTCCTTTGGCCGCCCATTACGCTTTTGCCGGTTCACCACTTTTCCTCCCTCAGACCACTGCAGACCGGGAACACCCCACAAGAGCTATAGTTTTGGAGATGCTCTGACCCAGTCGTCCAGCCATCACAATTTGGCGCTTGTCAAAGTCGCTCAGATCCTTACACGTGCCCATTTTTCCTGCTTCTAACGCACCAACTTTGAGGGTGAAATGTTCACTTGCTGCCTAATATATCCTACTTGCTGACAGGGGTCATGATAACAAAATATCAGTGTCATTCACTTCACCTGTCAGTGATCATAATGTTATGGCTGATCAGTATGTATATGTGTGTATGAAAATATATTTATATATACACGCACACTCACCTGTAGGAATCTGAAAGGGTCACAAAGTTAAATTCCTTAGTACTGTAGATAATAAGGTCTTCAGAGATCTTGCTAAGGTGAGTCATGCACAGAGATGCCCAGAACAGAAACTCAGCTAGAAGCAGATAAAAAAACAACAGGTTACAAGAAGAGGCACATAATGACAGCAAAATGTGTAAGCAGAAAAGGATGCAAGAACACTGAATACACACGTCACGATACAATAATAGACCATTTCTAAAAGCGCGGGATTTATGCGATCATATAAGGTGTCGGTCTGGTTAGTGGCAGTTCTATGTAGATTTGCATTTGGTTTTTTTTTTTGAAGAAATATATTTTGTAATATGGAGATGATATACAAATGAGCGTATGATAAATGAGTGTATGTAGGAACAAAGTGTAATGTAGGCATTATGGCGTCATGAAGTGAGAAACCCAGTAAACAGAATCAAGGTAGACTATGCATATGTGCCTACAGCATATGTATATAAACAGCCTCTGATTTCAATCCAAACTGTTGTTAGGGACTTGGTAAGTGCAATCAATAGTTTAATGTTCTTTTTTTTTTTTTTTAACGAGAACCCTGTAATTCATATATTTTCATGGCGGGTGTAAGTTTTAATGTAAATAGCAGTAAATATCCCTTATATACCTATGAAGTCTCGTTCACTGGTCGCATCCATGCTGTTAAGGCTGACAGAGTCAAAGTTGAGTTCTGTGGATGAAAGAAGACCAGGTAAGTTACATGATAGTACCTTAAAATATGAGGCTGCCATTTCTGACATCAAAAACTCATTTAATTTAATGAACTGGCTCACTTATAGGTATCTTCATGTCTTTACACAATGATAAAAACTGGGCAAAACATTTTTTGTACTTAGATCCTCTTATTGATGATGGTTGCATAGCAAAATATATGATCTATAGGAATCACTTTGAAGGCATTTGTACTTACCATTATTTACATGTGTTTTTTTTAATGATTAAGTAATACATTTAATGATTAAGTAATACATTTACACAGCGTAGTATTTGGGTGTGAATACATTTAGGCATATCATATAAAGTTTTTTTTCCCTTCTTTTCCTTAACCAAGTCTGTTTTTTTTTAACTGCTTCCTGCTTTGACACGTGTGAGTCACTCAAATAACATGATTTCCATAGGCTTCATTTACTCATACTGGGTTAGCCAGAAATTCCGCTTGTGGTCGTCCATTCCGACACTCTGCCCTTGAACCAGCTTCTCTGTCTCTGCTATGGGGTTTTTGCCCTTCGCTCGCATGGATCCACTTCAGCAAGTTTTAAAAAAATAATCTGCAAGACCTTTGAATGTCTAAACTTCACACACCATGCTGTTAACGCTGCTGCGGCTGAACGAATCCCAAATAAACCTAACCAATTATATTTTGATTTTAGCTTTTTCTGAACAACCATCGTGCAGCCATCTGACACTCAATGAGTAAAACTTACGTATATATATCTTAAAGAAGCTCTTAAGACTCCTATTACAGATTACTTTCACTGTAGGCTTTGAAGAGCCCGACATAAAGCAAAGTATCCGTAATTCTGTTAGTAACGACTGGAGACGCAAAAACAAAACCAAAAGAAACCTACCCTTCCGGAGGAGTTCTCTGTCCACTCCTAAAGGGTTTCCAGCTATGGCCCCGCTGTCAATAAATACAGAAAGTGTTAATTGATTAATTGAGCCTTCCAGGGCCAGATTGGGGTTGACTAGGTGGCCCTGACACTTTAAGGCCAGGGGCCCGCCGGCTGTATAAGCTCGGCCTCATGTTACATTTCTATAGTGATGCAACTGCGCAAATCCAACTGGTGGCCCCACACTGCAGGTGATGATGGGGTGCTGTTGTCCAGCGACCAACTGGGCATTTGCCTGTTGTGCCAAATGGCCAGTCCGGCCCTGGAGCCTTTTATTACGTTAAGCAAATAAACAGAGGATCTGCTATTTAATTACTTCCTATCGACATGTAATCGCAACAAAGACAATGAAGCCATTTTTACTGTTTCTATGGCAACGACATCTCAGCGCCTGCTTCTGTGTCATAAGACAATTAAGCGTTCCTGCCAAAATACCTGATTAAAGGATTATTTCTGCGAAGCATCTCAGCATTTAACTGTATTAGGAATGGTGTTTCTAGTTCTGTGTTTAGTTTTAAAAATGTTATACCGAAGCTGGTAGGTGAAGGAGCTCCTTCAATGGTTGCATCTAAACCCCTAAACAAGCAGTCACTTCTCTGAGCATATTAGAGCTTTCGAGACCTCAGATGTAATATAAAGGCCATTTTAACAATCTCTTTGAAAATAAAAAAACAAAGTCTTGATTTTTATCACATTTTATAAATATCATGTAACTACATAGCGTATGTCATGTGTTTGCGTTATTAAACATCTTACTACATTACCTTCCCAAGGGCAGTACGTTAATTCTCTTCCTTATCTCTCCCAGCCTCTCAGCATCCCTGCATAATGCAACTGCATGGCTGTAGAAAAAATATATTACAACAAATATGAAATAAAGTCATTCTAGTTACTTTTTAACGGAAATGTACGTGTAAATCGCACACCACGAGTGAACAGAAACCCGCAGTAGCCCTACTTGCACCAATATTGAGAAACACAGTTGCAGTGGACATTGGGGTTTATCTGCAAAAGCAACAATTTGTACAAGTGTTGTGGCTTCAACATACCAACTATGCATTACTAAGGGCCTTCCAGTGACTGAGCTGGCCCTACAAAGTGCATACTTAACTTTCAGGGAATGATCCAATATTATCTCACATATTTAACTATGTGTTATGCAGTGTCAGATCAGATCATTATGGCAGGAGAAACCCAAGGTAATATCGCACACCAAGAAAGTAAGAAATAATTGAACATTGCTTATGAAAGGTTAAAGTGCTCTGGCCGGATGCCCGTTTTGCCGGGGTTTCACCCTTCCTGTTCTGTCTCAGTAAAGTTACACCAGTTCATCATTTTCAGGAGAACATGGTAATGAAAGGTGAAAACCAGCATGCAATTGCCCTGAAGCCAGACACAATAGACTTTATAGAAACTGTCCAGGCAGGAACCAGCACTCAAGACAGATTATCATTTTGAGGTCAACCAATGTTTAATTCTCATTATAGTGCCTGCCACTAATTGAGGTACAATTCAGCTACACTCTTGCCTTAAAGTTCTTAACATTGTACTTATTTCTCGGCATGTCCCCTTAACCACTGCATAAAACACATAAGTCCATTACCCCAATTAGAATAGTTTTTCTCATTTGGAGATCACTTCAATGTAGGATATTTTTGTGCCTTCTTCTGGATCAACAGCAAAGTTGAATTTTTTTCAACCTAAATTACTACATCACTATAGCGGGGAAGGGGAAGGCTTTAACTGAGAAAGGGATGGTTTCCGTAAGAGTTTGTATAAAGATATACAGATGCGTGCGTCTAATTCATTTTGCTAACATGGTTTCTAGAAAGGGGAACATTTTCAAGGCGCTCAAAAATAAATTTATTCTAACAATAAATGTATTTTTTTTGCATTACACCCTCTTATTTTGTCTGTAAGAGTACAATTCCAACTCCAGCCGGCTACGTTTTACAAAGCGAAGTAGTGTCCTGGCATCAAAGGATTAATAAAATAGCATTTTGTTATAACTGGGCAATGATAATAGTATAGCGTATTAAACGTATTTATTCCAACAAAATATTGTGATAAACAATGAATGTTTTGCATGAAATACATGTTTTTTTCTTACCACAGTATCCAGTGACTCCAACGAATAGGTTGAGCTCTCTGCATGTGAGTATACCCCGGAAAAAGTATATCAACTTCTCTGTGGAAACAACCATGGCGTCAGCATCAGAACAGGATACACAAAGACATTGGGATTACAGCCATTAATATTTATCAACATCAGTCGCACTAACAGAATATTATGCAAAAATGTGTTGGAACATAATTCCTCTATATTGGCATTAGGCCTTTTGGTTATACGCAGTGATCTTCCGAATAAAATCAGTACGGATAATGGGAAAGTCAATTTTTCTAATTCATAGTTCTTGAGCATAAACTATTTTTCCCACGTTCTATATTTCTATACAGTTTACTTAAAATGAGCTATTTGTCATCACCAGTCTCCCAATTCCCAAGTAATTGTGGCATTATGTTATCTTATCAAAAAATAAATGTAAAAACCCTTGCACGTGGAGTATCACTGAAATAGCCCAATAATAAAACAGGAGTAACTGGGGTGAAGCTACCAGTAAGTCCCACCTTCAGCATCTGTAAGCCCCACCGTAAAAAAAGGGGACACTTAAGACGCATCCCTGGTCTGCCTTAAAATCTAGCCCTGTCCATGACATTGTAGTGAAAAGACAAATCACAAACCAGTGAAATTAACCTCAGATTTTACCACGTTTCTGATAAATGTGATGGACTCGCTGGATGTCCTTTTTACAAGTGCCTTTGCTTTTTAGAACTAAATAATGATGTTCTTGCCCAGATAAGCCTGTCGGCTCAGAAGTCATTATAGAATAAATGAATCACACATTTATATTGGCTTGGGACAAGCTTGTTAATACAAACAAAATGCTTTGAAATATCGACAAAGATATGGTGGCGCTACAAAGCTAAGGATGAAAGGTTGGCCAGTTGTGCAGTATGACAAGCCGGCTATTAGCAGACGGCAATAGTGAAAACATTCCCATGCATGTTTAAATTCACTTCTGCTTGGACGCTGTTCCACTTACCTACAATCCTTCCATAAGGTAAAGAATCCTCACACTGCATTTAAGCCTCTGACCTTCTAGTTTTAGACCTCTTGTTCTAATGTTTCTTCTCCTTTGAAATATACCTCCCTACTGTAGTTTGTTGAATCTCTTTTTATATTTAAATTTTTCTATCACCCCCATCTTTTCTCTTCTCCAGGCTGTTTACACTGTCCTTTTAGTCTTTCCTAATTTTTTTACTTTTCAAACCCTTTACCATTTTAGTAAATGTCAACATTATTCTGGATTCAGGGTCTCCAGTACTGTACACAATATTCTAAGTGAGGTTTGTATGGCGATCTGTAAAGTTGCAGAACCACATCCCTATCAAATATTCCATACTAGAGAGCTGCAACAATTCACATGACCACTCTTGTATCAATATCACACACAAGTTACCCTCGTGATACCAAAAACCAACGTGACAAAATCAAAATGACAAAATCCAGATAAAGTTCAAGGATAAAATAATGTGTTCCAGAGGGGTGGAAAAAATCAAACCACGAGAAGTGATCTAGAGGTCATTACTCATTGCAATCCCTGACTGTCAGAGATCTGTATTTCACAAGATCACCTTGTCTGTTTTACCCACAATGCTCTCCTCATCAAAAGGTTTTGGTGGCATCAAAGTAATACCACTTGTAATCCAACTTAATGAACCTGTGGCCCATGGCTAACATTCTAGATATTTATTTACATAATCTTTTAGGCTATCCAGTGCTGAAATCATTCTTAACTGAATTATCCCAATACAGCTAATGTTTACCGGGGACATTATTATGTTATATGTAGCATTCTATTTAATATGTGGGCTATAGTTTGCCTAGGCTTAGTATTTCAGTGGCTTTTTGATATTTTGGGGCCTCCTTGGTATAAATAAAGATGTAACCATGTACTGTTGGAGAAATTAGGTGGATCCAAATGCCACTTCCCCTACTCAGAGATCAAATGCAGCCCCAGAGGTCCAGGTGGCCATTTCCAGAGCCTTCAGGCCAAACCCAGGGAGTTATCAAATATGTTACTTTGCACTCTGCTTTATACAGATTTTACACCATCCGGGAGAACTCAAAGACACATGCAATGTAATAGGGCACATTTACTTACATGGCTGCTCTGTCTACCATAGTCCGGATAAGACGAATTAAATGCACATACAGAGAAGAACAGGAATCCCGCAGCCACAGCCTCATGTCTGTGACGACCTACAAAAATAAAATGTAATAAATAAGAGACATTGTTATGAATATATGTATATAATATATCAATGTATTGTATATGCAGTAATATATTCCAGATTTCCCATGCTCAAGTACAAAGGTCCTTATATTATGTAGATACTTGAATTTACTCCTATGTCAAAAATATCCATTACTTAGTCATCTCGTGGCCCATAAGGGTATTTAATTACACCCAGCCTTCCTGGTAGCACCTGATATCTTTGTTTTAATGCAGAATGTACTTAGCTTACAAGTATCATTGTTATAGTGCACAGCAAATGAAGTGCAAGAGGGTTTTTTTCCTTTCTTGTCATGATGAAATCTCATCATGTTATTACCTGATATTATAGAAGAAAACAATGTGCGGCATTTCATTTTGATAGAGTCTTGGGTGGGACGTACAGCACGGTAGGAAGATCTGACAGGGAGCAGTGTTGATCTTAGGGAGTGCAAGGAACTCCTTTCCCCCCAATTTAATTTTACTTTATTAACTATATTGTTTAAATGTATATATTGCAATACTAATGCATTTATATAAATAAGCATGTATGCATTTACCTGGTCATTTCTACTTCTTCCTGTATGGAGCTTTCCTGCAGCCTCTCCAATAAGTTCCTAAACAAAAAGAGCGTAAGCAATTTTCAACAATTTATCAAGCATTGGAGTAAAGTTGGTAACTGAATTAAAGAATGATACTCTGGATAGTTTAGTAGTACAAGGTTATGTGGGTCGTCAAGCCAAACATGAGGCTTGTTCTTCTCTATCTCCAAAAAGATCCTCAGGATTAGATGCTTGATCTCACAGGAAGCTTCAACATCAATGTAACAGTATAAAACCACATGTATTCTAGCCATATCCTTCCACAAGTAATGGGTTGTGGCCATTCAGTTGGACAACAGGCAACTATATGAGACAGCCTAGTGGAAGTATCCGGAAGACTTGAGTGTCTCCTATTATTACCTTAAGGCGACGTTCATTGGCAGTGTGAATGTCCTCGTCACCTTTAGTCAGGACAAAAGTTCCTTGAGACCACTCTTCATGGATCTGTATATTAGTAGACCAAAACACAATCTTAATGGTATTTTATTCACTGGGGAATACATAAATGTAAAGACACTTTCTTACACTCAACACATACCCTATTTGTATGTTAAGTGAATGCCAAAGTTGATTTTGCAGGGGATCTAAAGGCATTTTGCTGCATGCAGATCAGTGGGGCCATTATTTAGTTATTAGAGTCAGAAAATGAGACTTCTGTCTCTACTGAAAGCAGGAAGTATTCATAAATACATTTCTTGCACATGCTCAGTAGCCCTCTTACTGAAATCAATGGGAGTAGCAGCAGCCAATCACTTTATGCTATCTGAACACTGATGGTTCCCTAGCATACATACTATTTTATACTTCTTCCAACACTTCGTTTAAACTGCCTTAGCTAAGATGGAAATCTAATTTTCTAACACTAATAACTGAAGAAAACATGCAACAATGTTCTTGGAGTCTGTGGAAAATGGACACCGTCCATGTGCATTATAAGAATAAAAATGCATTATGGGGACTAGATTGTTACTTTAAGGTTCCCTGTTTCACCCTTGATTGATATTTTGTGTTTAGGTTGGCTTTCAACATGAACGAAGAGCAGGCAATGACATGGATAAATTGATACAAAATTCCATTGTCCTTATTATACAAAGTCCGTTCAAATGTCTTAGTCAACTTGGACAGTCGCCATATTTAATTATTAAGTTGGTGCCGATTTCCCTGGAAACCCCCCAAAAACCACTCATAATTTCAGTAGTGATCTCTAATATTACATAGTGTACCTTATCCAGGCCTGTGAAAATTTCTTCCATCTCAGACTTGCTCACTAAACCAGCCTTTTCCAAGGCCTTGACGTAAGCCTGGCTCCCTCTGATGTCAGCAGACCACATCCTCTGGTCATACGACACGGATGAATTGAACATTTCCATGATGGGGTCTATGCTGCCAACAAACCTTCCTCCCCATAACTTATCTCCCTGAAGGAAGAAAAAACAAAATCCACAGTAAAAATCATTGATATTTAATACACAATGTATGAACTCTTCTAACTAATGGAATAATTATCGTTTTTGTTGACTATCCCTCAATCAAATGCTTTCAGAGCTATCCTTTTCTAGATGAGGAACCATAAATATCTTTCTATTTTGTAATGTTATAAATGCTCGGGATTTCCTATCTTTTCCAATCCCTCGTCTAAGACCTGGAAGGAAAATACCTAGTTTGAGCAACCAATGGTCCAGTACTTTTCCAGGACATGAACTTCTATTGCAAAATTTAAACATCACAGAAAGTTCAATAGAAAAACAGCCTAAAGTTGGAACACTAAACATGCAGTCAAATGACCAATACGTATTGTGAAATGGGCAGAGGTTTCAACGTCCACCAAGGGGAGGAAAAACAGATTTTTCTCTGTTTAAATTACCATCTATTGTCATACATGTTAGGTGTGTGGCAAGACCTAAGCCCAGTCCCAAAGCTCATGAGCTGGGGAAGAAAAAATTACCAAAATGTCCCTTGGTAGTAGCCTTGATTATCAGGTAGGGAACTATCCTATGTTATTTTGCACAAGTGACAATACTTAATGATAAAATTAACATACATAACAATGTGATGAATTACACACCATGGCAATAAGCACACAAAAATAAGAATAGTAATAATGGTGATACTCAACGTAAATGAGTTTGTTTGGCAGTAATTTTAAGTTGCCGTTAATTATCGGCATTGAGGAGACAAAAAGATGTGGCTGCAAGTGCATGAGTTTTGCGAAGCGGAAAAGTTTGCGACTTTAATCCTAGTCACAGGACAAGAGGGAAATGTCAGGCATCATTACTGCAGACCTTTCCGTACATCAGTGTAATGTTATTTTTTTTAGTTTTTACATAAATTACTGAAATGTAATGCCGTAATTACTAAATGACATTTCAGCGTTTGTGCAACCTAAGTTACCGTATGTATAGTAGATAAATGGAGCAGGCTGCCGGCAGAAGTGGTAGAGGCTAAGGAAGTAAAGCAATTTAAACATGCTTGTGATAGGCATACAGCTATCCTAAATCTAAGACGACACCGAGGACTGATTAAGGATTAAGGTTTTTCCATCAGGAAACATGGCCGGACTGGATGGGCCAAATGGTTCTTATCTGCCATCAGATTACTTTTTCTCAATGTCATTTTTGGCATGGTTTGCCACAGTTCCATCTAAAGGTATGATAAGTTATACTTATAATGCATTCGTACCAGGAGTTACAATACAACAAATCTATAGAATTTGGATAAATCGGCAATACATAATAACATAAATGGAGGCTTTCATTTTTTAACCCTTAGCTGGTTATTAAAATAAAATACTGAAACAAACAAAACAAGAAACAAATGTTTTTAAATACTTGAAATATTTACCTCTGCTGCCATACTGTCAATATGAAAATGTCCTTGGGATGTCACCTGCAAAAGAAAATGACTGCTTTTTAAGATGATGAAAAAAAGATGAACTCAAAAGAATATAGTGTCCATCACAGCTATAGAGCTGACCATCAGCCCATTGGTGTTAATACAGGCATATCAGATAAATATTACTATAGGGTGATACAGTCTCCTATATAGTGCTTACTGCTGTGTAAAGAAACCACAAACAGGTACCTGGAAGAATGGGATCCCCTGCAGCAGCTTCCACCTACAGTAACTCTCAGCTTTGGCAGCAGTGGCTGTCAACCTGTCTTCCCTGTATACGCCCCCTTGCACAATAACGCCTTGTTCTAACCCCGCCCCTCCGGTTTGATTGGCCAGTCCTCACAGCGGCCCAGTGGGTGTGTCTCAAGTCATTAAGCCGTGACTCAAAGGGGTTTTTTCTGGGTGACGCTTCCTGGTGTAAAGTTACCGTTCTTATTAAGTTCTTTTTAGACGTTAATGACCTCATCCACGATAAATTACACACGAACACGTTGTTTGGAGTTATAGTGTGTTTAGTAAAACCTGTTCATTACTCACGTAGAGTTAGGCAGCACTTACCATCAGATGCATTGGTGGTTCAGTGGTAGAATTCTCGCCTGCCACGCGGGAGGCCCGGGTTCGATTCCCGGCCAATGCAATACTATCTTTTCTTTTTTCTTTCCTTTTTTCCTTCGTGACAATATGCAATATATTTAAGATATCATTATTTTGAGATTTTATATAAACACAAAGATAATCCAATTTTCTTTTTTATCAGTCCCGTAAACTAATTCGTGTTTGAATTCTTTCCGGAACGTATATGACAGTAGGCTCGTTTCCGGAGGGAAGCTAATGGTTGGTGCACCGCGAGGAAAAAACACAGCATGGAGGTGTAAGTTATTCTTGCCTTTATACTTTCAAGGATTGGCTGATCATAATATTGCTTGCCTTAGTAAATAGGGATATTAAATGCTCAAGCATATACTGAAGGGTCTGTGTGCTTATAATGACGCCCCTTGTAAGCAGGATTTTGTTGGGGAAATCCCAAATTTTCATTGAACCTTCTTCAGTGACAGCTACAGTATGAAATAAAAAAATAAAAATAGTAGCTGGCGCCCGGATAATACACAAGTGCCGTAAAAACTGCATATCTATATGCTAATATTGCTTTATTTTTGCACACATTTCTTTATTATTCTCTGAGGTAGGGACGCAGGTCATGCACAGCCCGTACCGCTATACACATTAGGCTTTGTCGCCAGACATTTAACCGGAGCCACTTATGGGCAGAATATTCTGCAGCTGC
Organism: Spea bombifrons; assembly: GCF_027358695.1. Taxonomy (NCBI): domain Eukaryota; kingdom Metazoa; phylum Chordata; class Amphibia; order Anura; family Pelobatidae; genus Spea; species Spea bombifrons. The sequence goes on along the minus strand of NC_071088.1, from coordinate 78,701,395 downwards.
TTTATTAGCCAAGGATGTTTCTTATACACAGACACACTATCTCTCTCTATGTAAGTCTCAAAGTCATCACATGAGTCGCGTTTTCATAATACTTACCAATTCGCATCACTACGGAATATGATGGTGTTTTGCTATTCTTAAGTTTTGCTAGCCAAATGGCCAGCGCATTTATAGATTGGGCAGGTTCTGCTTCTTGAGCCTGTAGACGGTAGTGAAAGTTGGTAGATCAGTCATTTGTGAGCCCAACTGAGCTCAATGTGCTGTAATGCTGTCTTGATATCTACGAAGGGCGAGTTTGTCCAGCAAAAAGGGCTGAGCTGGCCCTGAATAATGCAAGTGCCTTTGACGAAATTCCACGGCTTTAAGTATACACTATACAGGGCCATCCAAGTGCTCAGTGCATGCGTTCACTGGAGCCAGACCTTCGGAATGAGTAGCGAAGACAAAGCTTTGAAACCACAACCCCACTGACATAATGTATCCGTATTTTACTAAATAAACTTCTATTTATTTCCTAAATGATACTCCTAATAATTAGATGAACATGTATATGTAATCAGCATATAGACAAACCAGTGTTAATGTCTTGTGATGTTAGCTCTTACTATATAATAGTTGTCTTATTTCTTTATTTTTTGCAGAAAAGATGGAAATGCTGCACTGTTGAGTAATTATGAGGTATGGACACATATGCCATTCATTTTTAGCTTTTTTTCAGTTTTTTTTGCCGTCATTTTTTTTTTACTTATTAACTGCTTTACGTTAAACCCAACAAATACAAAATAATACCAACAATAAAGAGGCAAGTGTTACGGCCATACTCGAATTAAAAGATCCCAGGCACCTAAGCACAAGTTGAGTGCACAAAATACCCTTAAGGAATAATCATGTGAATTTTTTTTTGACGGAACTGTTCCTTAAATATAGTAGTCCTTTGCCACCAACGTCCCACAGGCTTGGTGGCATGTTATCCCATTCAGTAGGCTAGTGTGTGCCATTGTGCTTGACAGAAGTGACCCTGCCTCTAGAGGAGAACGTTTCTGGGTAAAACACCACTGATTAGGTAAATGAAAGTCCTCGCTAATGGCTAGAAAAATACAGTCTGGGCATTCCTACTTGAATTATTGAACAATTCAAAAAACAATGGTGCTGTTGTATAGGCAGGTATTCTGCGTTCTCATAGCCAATGAAAATATGGCAATGAGAACCGGTCTGTTTCTTCCACTACATCACAGCCATGACCATCTCATTGGCTTTTTAAATACGGTAGTTGTCGGAACAGCTAGTGAGGAGCTTTGCAGCATCTAAGCCTTAAGTCACCTGCTTTCGTGGAGGGGGGTGTCTCTTCACCTATTAAGCAATGCCAACAAAAGATATAAGTAATATATTTTCACTAAAAATGGAGGATCTCAGACATTATTATACTGTTATGCCATCTGTTATATCTGAAAGAGACAGTAAATAGGACGACTGTTCTATTTGAAAGGATGTTTTTTTATTAGGAGAGTTAGACCTCCAGCTCTCCCTCGTGCATGGTAAGGAAGCGCAAAAACATGTTATCTGCCCCACTCTACCTATACGAAAAGGTACATGTATATACAATAACACTGCATTATTCCATCTTTGATTTGAATGCTGTGCTGAAGGGTCATAGTACTGACAGTTCTGAATCCCATGTCCTGTTTTTTCAAATTCTAAGGTGTTCCAGCTCCTGACTGACTTAAAAACCCAGCAGAGAGACGCCCGAAAGAATAAGAGCAGTGCCGGTCAACAGAATCTGAACACCATTATGTATGAGGTGAGCTCCATCTCTGTAGTCTTTCTACGATCTAAGGACAAACGCTTCTGTACTCATTCATCCTCAACTACTCCTTTCACGGCTTAAACAAATCTTTAAATAAAAAATACTTTTTTATTGCAACTTGATTTACATTTTGTTAGTTGCACTACAAATCTAAAATATAGAAATATATACATTACACACACACATGACAAAGCCTGTACATGTATGTGCTCACGGTGCATTGGTTTTATTGGGTTTAAGGTCAACCCATTGTCCTTAAGGGGTTAACATTAGAAAATGTGATATTGGTATAAACTGATAGGATAACATTTCATCATTGTCTTGAAGAACTTGAAAACCATATTAACTACAGAACCTCCTTTTTGCCCAATAAACCTACCAGGTTAATACAATAAATTTGCAGTGCATTAAACTGTCATGAATATGCGAACTTCAACACTGTTTTATGGCAAAACTATGGCCTGACTATAACAAGGAACTAAAGACAGGTTTTGTAGTTTTTTGAGGAGGAATCTTACTTTGTAAAGAAATATATATTCTTCTAACTGATCTACGATCTGCAATTATCTCTCCAGGACTAGAGGTCTTCTGCTCGGGTTGCTGTATACATTAATGGGGCATTTGTCTCTCTCCTTCCATAACTGTCCCGTAGATGGCGCTATAAGATCGCAAGCTTTTATATTTTAACTTTATCCTTTCTAATGGTCACTTCTACTTTTTCTTTGAAAGAAGCTTGCATAGAAACCAATGGCGCTGTCAATCCTAACCCAAAGCTTCACATGTGTTACAGTTAATGATTTCTTTGGGATTAGTTATAAATTCACAGAACCGTTATATCCAGCAGCACAACACATCATCAATATTTTCAAGTCCAAAGTCTATTTTTAGTTACCGGCTGACGTACATATCTCTGACTTTGTGACAAAAACCAGATTCTCTTTTCTGTCATACGGTGTAGCATGACCAACTCAGGCAAATGAATTTATAGTTATAATAAACAGATCTTATTGATATGGTGTGCGTTACACTATGTTCCCTCTGTCTACTTTATAAAGAGAAGAATAATGTTTTTTTTAATTTATATTAAGATGAATCAAAATAAATGTTCCCATCAAGTCAGTTGTATTATATAGGATTTCCCAGAGAAAATAAACATATTCCCTGCTTTCTTGTATTGACTCACTCAGTGGATGGGGGGTATCATTGCCTGTGGACTAACCCAGTTCTCCTGACTGGAAGCTTTTCTTCTGTGAACCCATGATGCCACGGCAAAGCCAGATTCTAAGTGTTCTAGTTTCATTTCTCATAGCGTTTGATGGCAGATAAGAACCATTCAGCCCATCTAGTCTGCTCAGTTTCCAGGATAGCTTTCTCATGCATGCTTAAATCACTGTACAGCGTGTTTTGTGAGGCTTCTCCATTTATCTACCAGCCTCACCGTGAAGTGAAGCTGTTGCATTACATGTGAACATTTGGCCTTCTAGTTTTAGATTATGACCACTTGTTCTAAAATGTCCATTCTTTCAAAATAAACTACCTCTTGTACGTGAATGGAAGAGTTGACAGACTGGTTTCAGATTCTTGACTTCACTGTTTATCATGAAAAGGCAACCCTGGTGAGCTTCTGCTAGAGGAATTGCTTGGCTGGCCCTTTATAATGCATAGTACAAATCAGTAAGACTTCTTCAAAGTCTCCCCTCCCATAGATATGGATTATGCAGGCCCAGATCATCCTTTTGGTGGAGAAACTTGCCAACGTTGGCCCTTAATGAGTAGTGGATGAGGGCATTGAAACCACAGCTTTCTTGACAACAACATTGACATATACATTTTATTAATTCCAAGGATATTTAGGCATTTTTACCCCATTTGTATCAATAAGGCCCAATGCATCCAATCTTTTCCACAAGACTTACAAGTCATATGATTGTGAGACAACCAAAGAGACATTTACTATGAAAAATGGTAAACTACCAGGATTAGTGTTCTGTAAAAGATGGCCATGTTTACTTGTTTTTACCCTTTGTCATATTAATTAAATGCCACCACTGAGAAATCCATAATCATTTAACTTTATTCCTTAGACGTTGAAGTATCTGTCCAGTACCCCGTGCCAGCATCAAAGTCCTGAAATACTGCAGAAGTTCCTGACCGCAATGAAAGCACACAAATTGACCAAGTAAGTACATATTTACTGAGCAATTTACTTGGCATACACTCATTGCTGTAACCTATGAAGTCATCAGTCCATCAGACCTAAAACTGTGTGATAGAGAGAGATGCCAAGCCAAACGGATCTTCGTGTTTTTTGACAGTTAAGGTGTGTTTTGTGTGTGTTTTTAAATTGAAAGCATTGCCACTCAACCGCACTCCGAGAAAAAGAACGTGTCCAGGGAAAACCGGTTCTTTTGCTGTTAAAGAAACCAATGGCATGCTTCTGACAAACTTTAGAATGTGTTTCTTTTAATATTGTTTCCCTTCATGCTCATGGGGATATACTACCACATTGGTTTTGGATGTGTTATAAGGTGAACCCGTTTATAGTGAATGCTTAGCTATACTATCAGCTATACTATTGGGGTGGATGCTTCTGTATATGTGATCACCACTAGGTCACATTCTGTCAGACTAACCAATCAGGATTATGCTGATCATTTCTGATGCTTTTCCACAGTACCTCTCTGTGTGTCAGCTGATCACACAACCTCATTTCCCTTCAAAGTTTGTTTGCTGTGCAGTAAAGGTGTCCATGTTACTTTGTCTTTGTGGACGGTATTTCACAGCAGTTATTTGACCTTGGCTGCATCTTACAGTTTCACTTCCTTCTTGTTCTCCTGGTTTTACTCTCTGATTGTTGCTACCTCAGTTTTTTTGCTCTTTTGGCTACCACGTTCAACCTTGACTGTCAGCATTTAAACCGTTACTAACTAATCTTGGCCCTAGAACCTCCTCACCATTAGACTGCTGGTGGGTGGCAAAGTCTCAGGAGGACCAGCTGAAAAGGTAGCAGTCAAGGTGAATACCCTGCCCGTGATTATGGGCATCTCTAGTGTGCTCATTTTCAATCTAGTTTGCGTCACATTTAAAGACGTCAAGCTTTCATATATAAATCAGACATCCTATCGCTGTTTAACTTTATATGTCTAATCTGACAATCTTCTCCTAGCAGGAGCTGGAAAAAGCCTCTGTTAGCATAAGATAGTGATATTTATTTTCATGTATAGCATGGGATAGTATTTTGGTGTATACACTCTCACTGAGGGATTGTCTACTAACAATGTGGAAAACTGAACTTGTTTAGTGATACACTTTAATTTGTTTAAATTCAAGTATATGGTATGGGATCCAGGAGTGATGGTCCCGTGGTCTTTGTGTCAAGAAAGGGAAACGTTAAAACGGGTAACTTTACATTGGGTAGGGTATTGTTACAGCATGATATAATCACCAAGTTATAAGCAGAAACTTGTTTATGTTTCACGTATAGTCACTCGTGCCAGATGTTCTACTCATGGTGCAAGTTCATGGTTAGGATTAATTGTGTGAACAAAAACATTATTTAGCATTATGTCAACAATGTAACAAGAAAATCAACCTTACACATGCATGAAGTTGTAACCTCAGCAGTGTTTGGGAATTTTGGTGGCACCCTCAAACTTGTTGATGGACAAATTCCTGGTGATGATGTTGAGAATAAGTCCTAAAAACCTTATTTCCATATTTCCATCTCCCTTTACATCCAATACTGAGATGTCCTGTTTAATGAGCTGTTTATTTACTTGCAATGTCCTGAGTTAAACTTGTACCGGAATGATCTCATGTTTTCTTATGACTTGATAAAAACCATATGTTGCAATCATCTGCCTATAAATCTTGAATACCAATGGATGACCCAGTTTTTTAATGTATTTTTGAGCTCATTTAATTTATTATTTTTGTAGTCAATTAAAAAAAAAATCAGTAAGATCTTTTGTGAATCTAATTCTTAATGGCCATTGGGGTACAGGTAGTGTCGCCATTGCTCTAGTTAGTGCTACCTTCACAAACCTAAAATTCTAAAACTGAAATCTAAAACTTATGGAGTCACACTCTTCACCTGTTTCTGGCAAAGTATACCCATACTTGACTAGAGGACCACTTATGTTAGTTTCTTAGGATTAAATGGGGCCCAGTAACGTTACCTAGATAAATGGCATTGACTTTCGACGATTCCTCAAGGTAGCATCAGTGGCGGAACTACCGGGGTCGTGACTGCGACCGGGCCCTGGAGTTCTGCCAGTCAGGGGGGCCCGAGGGGTGCCGAGCAGTCGTTTTCTGCAACCGCTCGGCGCCCTTCTGTCTCCTCTGCTCCCTGTCGCTGCCGCCGCCTGCCTCAGTGCTGCCCCGACTGCAGTGGTGGAAGCGTGAGGTGTCTGTCTCGAGTGCCGGCGCTTAACGCTGAGCGCCGGCATATGACACGCGCCCCCACCACAGGACCTCCTGAATGTGAGAATCAAAACACTGGTCTACCGGGTGAGGAATGCTTCTTTACTCAGCAAAAGCCGTAATTGTATTTTGTAACCAAGGCGGTGAGGTCAATCTATCACGTGTTTTATGACATTTATGAGTTATACGCAGTTTCTATACCTTTTACAGCCGCTTAAAGTGCATGCTGTATTTATGGGGTCATTGCCCCAGACCTACCGTGCCGAGAGGGCCTTTGTGTACTTTAATTTGCAAAGTAAAGATGCTGTCGGGCTCTTGCCGTCCTTAGACTTAGTGAGCCTTGGCCTGAATACACTGTTGCTCATAGTGCCTCAATTAATTTCATTCTTACATGTGAAAGTAGAAAACAAATATATCAATTTACAGATCTAGCACTTCCCGACATACCCCAAATCCTTCCATTTTCAGGTTCAATACATTAAACTATGTAAAGATTTAGAAAAGCAGTATATCTGTATTACAAACCCACCCTTTACGATGGGAGCAGCCATCTTTACTTCCTTAGGATCAGTATGATATTTTCTCCCATTCCTCATTTGGAGGTGTGATAGAAACATCTAAATACAGTTTATTTCAAAGAAGGAGAAATGTTTGAACAAGAGGGCATCAACTAAAACTAGAGGGTGAGAGGTTTAGATGTAATGTAAGAAAGCTTAACTTTACTGAGAGGGTGATAGATAAATGGAACTGCCTTCCATCACAGCTGGTAGAGTGGTGGAAGCGTGAGGCGTCTGTCTCGACTGCTGGCGCTCAGCAGTGAAGCCACGCTCACCACGGCAGAGCAATGAGACCCCACCACAGGACTGCACGGTAAGTGACCTACAAAGGGGTAGATAGTGAGAAGGTGGGGTAGCGAGAGGGTAGATAGTGAGAAGGTGGGGTAGCGAGAGGGTAGATAGTGAGGGGGGGTAGGGAGAGGGTAGATAGTGAGAGGGGGGTAGGGAGAGGGTAGATAGAGGGGGGTAGGGAGAGGGTAAATAGTGAGAGGGGGTAGGGAGAGGGTAGATAGTGAGAGGGGGGTAGGGAGAGGGTAGATAGTGTGAGGGGGTAGGAAGAGGGTAGATAGTGAGAATGAGGGGGTAGATAGTGTGAGAGGGGGTAGGAAGAGGGTAGATAGTGAGAAGGGGGGTAGGGAGAGGGGGTAGATAGTGAGAAGGGGGTAGGGAGAGGGGGTAGATAATGTGAGAGGGGGGTAGATGGTGTGAGAAGGGGGTAGATTGGGTTGGGGGTGGGGGGGCCCTTAACAGATTCTCGCACCGGGGCCCTGAGGTTTCTAGTTACGCCCCTGGGTAGCATATAAATAGATAAAGGCTATACACCTTAATGCAGCCAATGTATGTTTCAACAGGGTTAATATCATAACAGAAATCCAAAAGACAGGTAATATTAATCACATAAACCTTATTAAACTACATAGTGCAATTAAGGAGTGTACCAAGCGAATTGAGGAGGCATGAACGTCACGCTGGAACTGTTGCAAGAGGGTGCGCCTACGTCTCTTACTGACTAGGAAAGACAAATACTATAACAGGGATATATTATTCAAAGCAAATTGTTAGAAGGTTGACAATCCCCTTAAGAACCTAAAGCAGAAAATAACTAATTTTTGTCTTTTACAAAAGCTCAATTCTAATATTTTACAGATTGCTGTAGATAATGACCATGATTACCTAATTGTCTGACATGCAACGCAAGAAACGATTGTGAGATTACAAAAACAAAATCAGGAACACATTTATCTCTTTTCCAGCAGTGAGTGCTTCATTTTAAATACCAAATATTTGACCTTTTTGTTTTCGGCCATAAAAAGAAAGAACTTCCTGAACATAATAACCAACTAATCAATTCAATGGTGATTGGCTGAATTGATTCTGCATTCCAGAACACACCCCACTTTTCCATTTGGGTTTAATGCTGTTCTGTCAGAGACACAAACTTAGGATAGAAATCATTTTGCTTGCAGGGTTATAATGAAAAGAAGATATTTGTAGTGCTTCTCTCTAGTGATTAGCACCCTAGTGACATACTGTGATTATCGGATGCACGTGATATACTTACCGTAACCCAGTCTGTTGAGACCCCCTGTACATGCGTGGCAAGTGCTCCAATTGATTTCAATGGGAGAGCTTTCCTCATACTTTCCTCATACAGATTGATTACTGCAGCCAGTCAGCTTCTACCATGGAGTATGCAGTAGGGCTGGCAGGGACACTTGTCTAAATTGTCCCTGTAAAGAATGCCAGGAAGTGACTACACATGAAAGAATGTATCTCTTTATTTATATTTTTAAACAATTTCTTTCCACAGAGCAGAAAAGTTGCAGCTTCTTAATCACCGACCTTTAACTGCAGTGGAAATACAGCTGGTATGTATAAACCTCCTGAATGTGAGAATCAAAACACTGGTCTACCGGGTGAGGAATGCTTCTTTACTATGAAAGAGCTGTAATTGTATTTTGTAACCAAGGCGATGACATCAATCTATCACGTGTTTATGACATTTATGAGTTATACGCAGTTTCTATACCTTTTACAACAGCTTATAGTGCGTGCTGTATTTACAGGGTCATTGCTCCAGACCTACCGTGCCGAGAGGGCCTTTGTGTACTTTAATTTGCAAAGTAAAGATGCTGTCAAGCTCTTGCCGTCCTTAGACTTAGTGAGCCTTGGCCTGAGTACACCGTTGCTCGTAGTGCCTCAATTAATTTCATTCTTTGGAACCTTCCATGCCATTGGACTTTGAATGTTTTTATTCAATTACTATGGCCTCCCTAGATGTGAAAGTAGAAAGCAAATATATCAATTTACAGACCTCTCACTTCCCAACATACCCCAAATCCTTCCATTTTCAGGTTCAATACACTAAACTATGTAAAGATTTAGAAAAGCAGTATATCTCTATTAGAAACCAATCCTTAGGATTAGTATGACATTTTCTCCCATTTCTCATTGGGAGATGTGATAGAAACATCTAAATACAGTTTATTTCAAAGAAGGAGAAAGGTTAGAGGCCATCAACCAAAACTAGAGGGTGAGAGGTTTAGATGTAATGTAAGAAAGCTTAACTTTACTGAGAGGGCGATAGATAAATGGAACCGCCTTCCATCACAGCTGGTAGAGGCCAATACATTGAGGAAATTAAAACATTCATAGGATAGGCACAAAGTTATCTTAAATATAAGACAAGACCAAGGACTGATTAAGGGCAAACTGAATGGTTCTTATTGTCTTCAAAATCTGCGTGTCTAAGAGTGACTGAAAATGTATTGTCTACTATTTTTTCGCACTAAAACAGATGATAGAAGAAAGCGAGGAAAGGCTGACAGAGGAACAGATTGAGGAACTGATCCAAAATGTAAGCAGCATTCTTCCCGGAGATCCAGCGGCTGAGACGCAGGATCAGGAAGAAATGGGGAATGAAGACAACCAATAACAGAATTGTTGTTTTCTGGGTCTTTCCATGTAATTGCCTAGAAGCGATAAGGCATGTCACGTGAGAGGTATCTCTCTAATCTTGTTATTTCATGGAGTCTCTCTGTTAAACCTGAATAGGCCTTAATGTATAAATCGGTAATTAATACCTCGTGTCCAGTTTTTGGAGTATTTGATATTTATGTTCAACTATTTAAGGCACATTTTTGTTCAATAAACTTTTTGCTTATTCCTGAAGTCTTTTTCTTCAAGGACAAGGCTTGTCCTGTGAACAATTTTATATATATGACCCTTATTAATAATGAGGTCTCCATCTATCAGTTCGCAACTTCATCATTTCGAGAGTGGCTAAATAGTTATATTGTAATCCAAGCTCATAAAAATTATTTATACATACAAACCTTATCCTTTTACACCGTCTTACAGACTTTTGAAAAAAACTACGAAAAAAATCCCGGCGGTGGTCGCGGCCGCGGTGGCGATGTTGTCCCGGCGGTGGTCGCGGCCGCGGTGGCGATGTTGTCCCGGCGGTGTTCGCGGCCGCGGTGGATCCGTCGTCCCCGCGGTAGCGCGGCAGGTCCGCCGGCTGTGTTTGGGGAGTAGCCAGCGTGTATGCCGGCACCTCCTATGTACAGGGAGGCTTGCCGGTCTGTGATTCAGCAGCTTCCGGTTTCGGGCTTTCGCACTTCCGGTTGTGCGTTCCAAGCCTCGTTCTCGGTCAGAATTCAAATTTTTGGCGCCAAATTCTCTGCTGTTGTAGATTACAGCCTAATTTCAGCTCTCTGTCGAGGACAAACCTAAGAAGGCTGTTATGAAGTCTAAATATGCCCAATGCTCCGGGTGTCACAAGGCTTTGCAGGATTCTAGGAAGAAGCTCTGCTCCGCTTGCCTGAGATCTGTAGCGGATTCTGAGCCGTCTGGGGGTAGGGAGTTTTTGACCTAGCTTAAAGGAGAGATGCAGTCTACCTTCTCTGCTTTCCATCAGACTGTTACTGCCTATCACCACCTTCCAGCAGCACAAGACCCCGCTCTCCTGGGGCGTCCGCCTTTGTTCTCAGACTCTGAGTTTGACTATCCTGAGGTAGAGGAAGGTTCCTCGGAGGAAGGAGAGATCCGGGAGGAAACTTCATTTTTGTTCCTGGTAGAAGAGTTTGAGACTTTAATTTCTGCTGTGAGGTCAGCTATGCATTTGGAGGAGGTCTCCACCCAGAAGAGTGACCCTTTCTTTGGTGCCAGCTTCTCCAAGCAGTCTGCCTCGTTTCCTGTTCATCCTGCGCTATCTGACATTATCAAGCAGGAATGGAACCACCCGGAAAGGAGGGTTAACCTGTCCAGACGGGTTAAACGCATGTTTCCCTTTGATGAGGACTTTGCTCAGTTTTGTGCTACCCCCCTGGTAGATACTGCTGTTATGAGGGTCTCCAGGAAGACTACTCTGCCGCTTGAGGATGGCTCTCATTTCTCTGACCAGATGGTCGAAAGGAAGCCGAAGCTGCAGTTAAGAAATCATTGATGGCTTCAGCTGCTGTCCTTAAACCTGGAATTGCTTCTGCCTCAGTTTCCAGAGCTGTCAAGATTTGGCTCTCCCAGATCGAAGAGGATATTGCTGCCAAGACCTCCAGGGAAACTATCCTCAAGAATGTTGCTGCCGTGAAACTGGCCGTGGATTTTCTCTGTGATGCCTCCATCGAAAACATCAGAATGACAGCCAGAGCTTCGGCACTTTCAGTTGTAGCTAGGAGGGCCTTGTGGTTTAAGGCCTGGGCGGCGGATAATTCCTCTAAGAAAAGGCTTCTTAATATCCCTTTTAGGGGTAAGACTTTATTCGGGGAAGAACTGGAGTCCCTTTTGGAGAAAACCACAGGGGACAAGCTTTGGATGCCTCAGCGAAAGCCTCCTTCGAAAAGACGGCAGCCCTTTCGGCCTTTCTTCCCAGGACAATCTAGAGGCCATGGTTCTAGATTCAACCCCTCGTCCAGAGAACAAAGCTTCCGAGGCAGATTCCCTCGTGGAAGGGGGAGATTTGACAGAATTGCCTTCCCCAAAGCGTTTCAAGACCCCAAGAACGCTGCATGACGCCTCCTCCATTCCGGTGGGAGGAAGGCTCCGATTTTTCAGGGACAGTTGGTTCTCACTCACCCGAGATCCTTGGGTGAGAGCCATTGTATCGCACGGCTATCGACTTAAATTTCGGACCAGACCTTCAGACCGTTTTTTTGATCTCCCACCTTCCTCCAGACCAGGCAAGGCGGTCGGTCCTGTTATCTACCATTCAGCAGTTGACAGATTTCAGAGTCCTGGTTCCTGTCCCTTGGCCAGAACTGGGCCAAGGGGTTTATTCTCCGGTTTTTCTGGTCGCCAAGAGACCGAGAGGTCTTCGCCTAATCATAGACTTGCGATTTTTGAACAGTCACCTCCAGTTCGTCCAGTTCAAGATGGAAACCATAAGATCCACCCTCGACACCTTATGCCTCAACGACTTCATGGCTTCATTAGATCTGAAGGATGCATATTTCCACATTCCCATCCATCCATCTCATCAATGTTTCCTGAGAGTGGCGATTCCTTGGGGTACAGCTGTCCAGCATTTTCAGTTTCAAGCCCTTCCATTCGGATTGTCAGCGGCCCCAAGAGTCTTCACGAAACTCTTGGCAGTCGTGGTGGCCCGTCTCCGAGTTCAGGGAATCTCAGTCATTCCTTATCTGGACGATTGGCTGGGGAGCTTCGTTTCAGAACCTGTTCGTGCAGGGTCTCTGGTCTCCAGCTACGAAACTTCTTCCCTCGAACTGTCTGGAGTTGCTTGCAGTAGAAAGAGCTCTGCATCACTGGGAGCATCTGCTCGCCAGCAAGGACATTTTGCTTCGTTCCGACAATCAGGCAGTGGTAGCCTATGTCAACAGACAGGGGGGCACAAGAAGTCCTCGACTTCTCTGTATATCGCTCAGGATTTCCTTTTGGGCAGAGTCCCGTCACATGACTCTGTCCGCTGTCCACCTCAGAGGAACTCTAAATTCTCAAGCGGATTTCCTGAGCAGAACTCCTGTGCCGAGCTGCGAGTGGGCTCTGCATCCGGCAGCCTTCGACCTCATCGTCAACCGGTGGGGCTTACCCGAGATCGACCTTATGGCATCCAGAGACAATACTCAGATTCCTGTCTTCTTTTCCCTCAGGCCTCAGGATCATCCCTTGGCGATAGATGCCTTCGCACAGGAATGGAATTTCCGTCTCGCCTACGTTTTCCTCCGTTTGCTCTGGTCTCCAGGGTCCTACAGAAAATCAAGATGGACCATGTCTGGTATTCGGACTTGATCAGTCTAAGTCTCTCTCCCCCTCTGAACCTCCCGGCTTGGAGAGACCTTCTGCATCAGGGTTCATTCCTACACCCAATTCCAAGAGTGATTCGACAGTGGACTTCAACCTTCCGCTATCAGGGTGCATATTTCTGCCATCAGTGCTCTCCTGGGGTTTGAGCTTATATCTCTGCCTGCAGTCAGATGTTTTGCCAAGGTCATTGTCCGGATGCGTCCTCGTTCTGTTACCGGGATGGGACTTGAATCTCGTCCTTCGTAGACTTACATTACCTCCTTTTGAGCCGCTTCAGTCTGTTTCTCTGTATTTTCTATAGCTGAAGACAGCCTTTTTAGTAGCCGTTACTTCTGCTCGTCGGATTTGTGAACTTCGGGCTTTGTCTATGAAGGAACCGTTTCTCAGTTTTTTTCCCGGATAAAGTGGTTCTCTCTCTCTACCGCCGGAGTTTGCACTCAAGGTTCAGTCGGCTTTCCACAAGAACCAGGAGATCGTGCTACCTACCTTTTTTCCTGCTCCTGGCTCAGCTGAAGAAGCAGCTCTTCAAACTCTCGATCTGAAGAGATGCCTCACCATCTATTTGGAACGGACTCTGCCCATACGTTAGTCCTCTCGTTTGTTTGTGGCCTCTTCGGGGCCCAACAGGGGTGTCAGCATCTCCAAGTCTTCCATCGCTAAGTGGATTGTTGCGGTCATCAACTTGGCATATTCTGCGGCTAGCCAACCTGCTCCTGTGGGGATCCGTGCCCACTCTACTAGAGCGGTCTTCCATCGCTAAGTGGATTGTTGCGGCCATCAACTTGGCATATTCTTCGGCTGGCCAACCTGCTCCTGTGGGGATCCGTGGCCACTCTACTAGAGCGGTCTCCACTTCCTGGGCCGAAAGATGCTGTATTTCGCCTGACCAGATCTGCAAGGCGGCTACTTGGCGAACTCTCCACGCTTTTGTACAGCATTATCGTCTCGACCAGATGGCTCAGGAGGACTCTCTTTTTGGTCGGAAGGTCCTTGAGGCTGTTTTGTCTCCTTAGGTTTTCCCACCCTTCTGCTTTGGTACAGCTATCCTTAGTGTCACCTGGGATGGCAGGGAAACAGGAAGTTCTACTTACCGAGAGCTTCTTTTCCCTGCCAATCCCTGGTGACACGTTTTTGTTCCCTCCCTTCCTTTCAATAAATTTTGTTGCATCAGATTGCTTTTCCTGTGTGGTCTTTGGTATTCACTGGTGTTAGTAGGAGGGGAGGGCCCTTTTAAAGTTTTTGAGTCCTGCCCTATCTCAGGTACGGAGGAGGAGTCTATCCTTAGTGTCACCAGGGATTGGCAGGGAAAAGAAGCTCTCGGTAAGTAGAACTTCCTGTTTCTCTATAATAAAATGAATTAATTATGGTATTGGGAACATATACTATGAAGCAGTCGAATGCACAATTAGGTGTGAATACAGATGTATAAACTACACGTCCCTTTGGGTTGAATTGAATTTCATTATGTATAGATGAGTATATTTTACTCAAAAACACGTGTTTTGTTACAAATACAAAACATGTATTCTGTTAGATTTTGTTATTTAACAAAGAAATGAGTGCATATACAGTGCAGTCACCGCCCCTCCTGCTTTACTGGCTGTGGGGATTTACTGTCCCTTCAAGAAAAGATTTGTTGTGGCCTAGGTTCCGAGGGGCTGATTTACTAGAGGCTACTAGCCCAACTGGAAATTAAATGGGTTCATTTTAATGAGAATTGTGTACATTTCTGTTAAATATTAACCTCAATGTATCATAACCTATTTCTTTCCTATAATCAGAGATTGTTTTTTGTGGTTATGTGTAAGTCTATCCTACCAAGTAGAATGCATTTCAAGATCGTAAGGGCTGTCTCCAGATGTTACAGCTCTCAGCAGCAGCTGGCCAAGCGCTGTTTCCTCTTTGTTAATCAATTATTTTCATTTGAATAAGAGGCATTAAATATGAAAATATACTTGATTCTTTTTTTCATATCAAAACAATATTTTGTCAATGCGTACATTAGTGGTACTCAACTAAGGCTCTCCTTGCAAGCTGGTCCACGTTTTCACCGCTCGAACATGATGAAGTTAAGTTAGCTGTCCGTGATGAAACATCTGCCGGGATATTTTTACGTTTTGGATAGTTCGTGAAAGAACAGATGTTAAGTCCTTGATTTATGTTTTCCTATTTCTCCTGCTGAAAAGTAAAGCTAACTAGTCCACACACACACACGTAACTCAATGTGAACATTAAAGAGACATTCTACCCTCTAATAAATTAACATAATTATTTTTATCATCCTCCCTGCAGAAGATATAAACATGCACAGGATAGGCATATGACTATTCTGAATCGAAGACAAGACCAAGGACTGATTAAGGTCTGAGTCTTAGTCGCTGACTAGATAGACCAAATGTTTATCTGCCATCAAATGTTATGTTTCTATGTGACTGCTCCACATTTAACATAGTTTCTCTTCTTAGTAATGCCCAATGTTTGCATATCAAATGTTGCACAGCAATGTCTCACGCCAAAGGGTGACTTAGAGGTCACTGTATATTAGTTTCACCAGTTGAATCCAGGGTGCCTTAATATAGCCATCATATCAGAAATACACTGGTAATTAGCATTATACTTACATATGTTGTTTCCTTTTTCTTTTCACCGTGTCCGAGAGGTCTGCATTTACTATAACAGCAGCTCTGTACACCCTTATTTTCAGTGAACAACTTTGTTTTCATATTGCAACCCTTTTAAATGGGCATGTAACCATAGTATGAATGAGCAACAGAGTATATCTTCCTGATCCTTGCCAGTACATTGATGATGCAGCATGCTCCTGAATCTCATGTTGATCTTGTTGGTTAAGTCACAAGGGACAATCATGGCTTCAGGTCTATCTCCTTCCTCGGGATATATTGCTGGTGTGGGCACGTCTCTATTAGGACATCTCTTTGACTTGTTCTGAATTCATTTATTCCCAGGCTGAGATACGAAAGCTACTTAAAGTGTTTTATAAATAAATATAATAAACTATTCATGATAGCGTCCCGTTAATTTTGGTTCTGTTCTAGAAGATGCTTCCTGACTTTGCATTTTTCTTTCTAATTATGCACAGATGAGGAATGTCTTAAGGGGTATGACACCCTGACATTGACTATAATATGTGTTGCTACCAGCATCTCATCTTGATGCTTAAATGTATTTTGTACATGATTTTCCAGATAATGCAATATTTATCTCCACAACATGCATAATCAAGTGCGCGTAGGTTTATCATTTTAACAAGTTATTTCATGTTCAGACAATTCATACATATTCTTTCATCCATCTCTATGGCCTTGTACGTCCAGGTCTACACATCATACCAGATCTGTGGTATCACTTGCTTATTTATAATAATTATTACTATTTAAGTTAATTAATGCAGTTATGTGGGCTTCTGCCCCAATCATTTTACAGGCTGTGAAACCTTCGCTGCTCACTTGGATACATTTCTTTGGCATGGTGGCCCTTTTCAAGTCCATGACAGAATATGTTTCCCTTTGGTCAATGCTTAGCTCTCCAAATTTCAGCCATAAATTCTGAAGCAGATACACAGACTAACTCTCACTCCAGGGGAAAAGCCTAGCCAAATAACTCACTAATATGACTCTCTAAAAACACATCTGGCACACATTCTTTACTTAAAACTTAGCCTGTCATGTCTGGCACACGCCATTGCTTACTGCAGTCCAGGCTCTAAAGTATATAGAGGCAAAAGAGAGACGCAGTACTCCTCTAAACATGTAAAAGGGAACTAATCTGAGGGTGTTTTAGGAAAGTAATTGTAATAACCAAAATATTTGTCCTGAACGTTGTGTCCACTTTCTTAGCTGCCAAACCTAGAGCCCTGACAAATGACATGTGTGCTTCTGCAGCGGGTGACTACATATATCCAGTTTGTGGCTACACACTAAAATATAGGGTCCACTGAACGAGCAGCTAGAAGAGTAGATGGGAGGCTCCAGCTTACCTGATGGCCAGTCCAAGTCTGCGCATCAGAATGGACCACTTCCTCAGAAGGACGATGAAGACATTGGAGATATGCATCTATTATGTAAATCATATATACGTGAAACATGCAAGAATACAGGTCAAGCAAAGGCTCGCATGACCCCGAAACGCTGTTAAAGTCACACCACAACATAAAAATGTATTGAAACAAAGCAAAACCTAGGATTACAAATTGCTCTTCTTGGTTTAAAGTATTAAGTTTTATGTCAAAATTGAAATCCTCCTTTCATTGGCTGTAAACATAGGCACTGAATGCAATTCAACGCTCTTTCAAAGATGTCCTGAGTTAAACTCCATCATGACAGGAAGAGCTATATGTCATCTGCAGGCTTTATGTAATTCAAGCCATATGCACTTCTATCTCTGCCTAGTAAATATGTGGACTGTTCAGTGAAAAGGATCATTTCACGGCAAATCTGTTAAATAAATGATTTTGGTGCGTGGGTCTCTCTTTCGTTAAAATGAATATTCAAAATATGATTAAAGATGTTTTCTGACATAGAAAAACATTTTCCATGTGCATGAAATCAGTGTATGGGAAAATACATTGTGCGGCTGCTACTGTTTCATGGCAGGACAGCTGTATGCCAAGAGCATCAGAGGTGACAGAGGTTTAATTGGTGCCACATCTATTCCCCAAAAGTGCTTACAAGTGGGGTGGGCACCATACTAATACTAATAAATTATGTCAGATTGCCAGGACTTCCTTAATCTCTGACGTCAATGCTGAACCTTGATGGGCACTTTAAATGGAAAAGTTGACAGTGAGAAAGGACCATCTGACAAATGACAATGTAAATACAACAGGTCCCGGAGGCACTCCCTCAATCTCACCTTTACACGTCCCCTTTCCAAAGCTGAAAGGCCGAAATATTGTTAAACCTTTTTTTTTATTTTTGTATTGTTTCGTAATACCGAAATGTAAAAAAAAAAACGTTATTTGGAAAGAAAAAGTAAAGTTAATTTTAAGCACTTTTTTTGTGGATGTCTTGTCTTTTACAGATGCAATAAATCAAAGAGCAGAGACCTTTTCAGAAACCGTGCCAAAGCACAGCTTTCACAGCCCCCGCTGGGTAATCCATTTGGTTCATAACATAATGAGGGCAAAGTCTATTTAATCTACAAATGAAAAAGCGAAGGCTGGTTGTATACATGGAAATATTTTTATAAATCCAGCCATGAAAAAATCCCCCTTTGTTCTTAGTCTGGATGTGAACTTTTACTTGTTGATGAAGTGTCACTGATATTTAGGCTGATGGAATGTTAGTTTGGTTCCCTTCCATCAATGTTCAAATGGATCCTCAAGGATTGTTTGCATGCGTTCTAGTTAATAGAGGGCTCTACAGTGACAGCTATGGGGCAGCCCTGGGGCTTTACACACGTATAGAGAATTTCAAACTGTGGACATAGCGGAAAGAGCTAACAGTAGTAAGCTTTTTAAATAAAATAGTTTTTACTGTTTCAAGTAGTTCACATGTAATTAAATAGAAAGGTGTTCCATTATAAGCATTGTGTCTGAATCTGCTGTTCATTAGTAGAATTGGCTAAAAACATCTACCAGCATCTACAACTACTGGCATTACCAATGTTTAATTATTTAACATCGACAAGAAATGTTGTAGTTCCAGGTTGGTGCTGAACGCAGTCAGATATAACACAATTAGCAGTGCAAACAAGAAATAAAGGAGGGGGAGCTCAAGCTTGATTTATAGGATTTGCAGCCCTTCAAGGATGCCACATTTCGATTGAGTGGTTCTGGGGTAGGGCTGAGATGATTTCCATGGTGTTTTATTTGTAGAGCACAGAACATGGCCAAAAATGACTGCCAGTTATTAAAATTACACCATGGATAATTGTGAGCTTGCAAATAAACCTGTCTTGTTTCTGCAATGATCCATGGACAATATCCATGAAATTCAATCGCATGGCACATTGGGCAGCAGGAACAAGTGCAGAGGCGGGCACCCTGGGCACCATCCCAAACATCATTGGAGCTTCTTCATTGAAGCTTCTGAAATGTGGCTTGTTGGAGATGATAACAAAAATAAAAATCTGTGGGACTTGTTCCCAGAAGATAGTTATGTCCGAAAGATCTATAGACTTGGCCCACTCCCACAAACCCTCAAGTACTGCATCTTAGTGTGTGTCCACTGACTGGATTCCCGTGGTGGAAAACCACAAAAGTAGCAGAGCGGCTGGCAGCTGCATAAATGTGTCCACACATATGTCATTTATTGGCCATTGGATTTAAAGTCTCAGGGTTGATTTTAATTCCCACTCCGGCCCTGCTGATACTTGAAAAAAGGCTTTAAACATCAACATTATGCGTCAGCCTGACGAGATAAATAATTAGCGCTAATCTATCCCAGTTTTCTAAAAAAGCATTTTAGAAATCTGCAAAATAGCATAATTTAAGTTTTTTTTTTATCAAAAGCAGGAAGGATAGGTAGAAGGGTTGAACTTTGTGAAATTACTAGTTACAATTTTCTAGTTTTTAAGGTGCACTGCCGTACAAAACCCTACAAGTTTTCTGGCAGACAATAAAAAAGAGGCAACACGAGTAAAACTTTACTTGAGATGTATTCATTCTAATTAATGTAATGCCATGTTATTATCAGTCTAGATCCACAAAGAATGACCCTTAGATATTAATTACATTTCTGCTTCGGCCCAGAATAAACTAAATGTTTTCCTGGTGACAGAGTAGGATGATACAGATGTTCATTTTCAGAGAGCTCAAAGACTACTCCCTTATTACAATTATCTTTTAAATTCACAGTTTAATAAAACATACGTTTTATTTCAGTTCATAACATTGATTATACTTTTTGGCTGTAACACCAAGTGCATCGTCACAATTATTTGACGTGGTCATTTTTTTGACTAAAAGTATTTACCATAGTGAATCGCGCAAAAATTCCAATAATGTCAAAACTGAGAAAGATTCTAAACTTGTTCTATGTGTATGTGGTAAAGATGATATTTATTGATTTAATATTTTATTGGCTAACTGATGTATAATGGATTGCAAGCTTTCGAGACTATAGGTCTCTTCTTCAGGCAAAAGATTCTGTTCAGGTATGAGAGACTTGCCTTTAGATCTCTAGGGCATACATTTCCAAACTAGATCTGGATACTTCTTTTCTACTCTTTTTGGATAGAAATAGACAGGGCCTTTCTTGCTTGGATTACACATGCAGGCAGCATAAAAGAGACATTGATTCAAGGTGAAAGAGATAGGGAGCTGTGCAAAAGAAAGAGAAATGAGGGCAGACGGGAAGGTAGGTTACAAAGAATTCCAGCTGCTTCAAAAACCCTTATGGCAATTTTTAGTTTTGCCATGGTCTCATCTTCTCAAAACACAACAATGGTCATAAAAATGCCTTTCAGAGTTCAAGGAGGAGATTGAAGTATTCAAGCGGATTGTGGGTAGGGAACTACTCGTGTGAAACACAAAGGTAAGTCAAATAACATTTTTTAAAGTCTTGACTTTTGACTGTTCCATTGCAACGCAACACAAGAAAAAGGAAAAAGTTTCTTTTTCATCCATTCTCTTGTAGATTTGCGGGTGTGCTTGAGCTCATTGTGCTGTTGCATGACCCAATTTCGTCCAAGCTTTAGCTGCTGGACAGATGGCCTGACATTTGACTCTAGAATACCTTGGTATACAGAGGAGTTCATGGTTGACTCCATGACTGCAAGGTTCCCGGGTCCTGTGGCTGCAAAACAAGACCCAATCACCACTCTACCACTATGGTGCTTGACAGCTGGTATGGGGTGTTTGTGGTGATATGCTGTGTTTGGTTTTTACCAAACCTGGCACTGTGCATTATGGCTAAACATCTCCACTTTGGTCTTGTCTGTTCAAAGGACATTGTTCCAGAAGTCTTGCGGTTTGTTCACTTGCAACTTTGCAAACCTAAAGATTAGTAAACAAACACGAAGATTCTTCATGTTGTGTGTCTTCTTCTTCATATACGTTTTGCCGCTGCCATGTTCGTATGTTCGGTATTCAGGCTGAACGACGAAAACGCACCCTTCGTGTTCGTTTTCGTGTTCGCCCGAATACGAATGCACAAGTCTAATAATTATACCAATACAAAAAATTCTGTATATATATTTTTATTATTTTATTGGGTTTTCAGCTTCATACATGAACATGAACAGGCTGGATTATATATTTCATACAGCTCCCTGATACATCTTCCTTTTATGATCAATAGATATGGCAACATATGAGATCCCCATAAATGTTTAAATTCCCTCACTACCATTTTGTAGTGGTAGTGAGGGAACCACTTCTGGTTGGGAGGCTTTTCCATTTATCTACCACCCTCTTGGTAAAAATACACATAATCATCATGTCAGGCTCTCAGGCCCGCAGGGATGCCACACAACGGACCCCTTCTTTCTGCAGCTCCCCCCGTTTCCCCAGCTGGACCCCCAATGATGTGGCTTCATTGGTGGACCCAGAGGAGAAGGGGGAGGAGGCTGGCACTTCCCTGGTGACTAGTGTGGCTAACTGTGGGAGGGGAGTGTCACTCTAGAGCTGGTGGGTGGGGTCTGGACTGACAGCCCTATAAAACCCCAGCACTCACTTCATTCAGGGCTTTGAACTACTAGGTTGGTTCTACTCCACTTAGTTCCCAGTTCCTTGTGCTATACCCTACAATCGTTGATTGATGTCCCGGCACCCGACCATGGCTATTCTAGTATCTCCTATCCTGACCCAACTTGATTATCGTATTGGCCCTTTGCTTGTTTATCCGTTCTGCACCTTCGCTGCCTGTACCAACCCTTGCTTGTTTTACCGGTCTGCATCTTTGCTACCTGTCCAGACCTATAGGACTGCCTCAGTACCTTCCTTGGGCATCTTGGCTACCCACCCAGCTATACGATCCCAGCACGGTTACGACACATCAGTACTGATTGTGATTACTGCACAGAAAATGTAAACCTCCATTGTAGCCAAAATATTAAATTAACAAATAGCACTCTATCGGTACAAGATGTATTTTCAGTTTTAGACCCAATTGATCTCTGGTTCATTTCAGGATACTAGTATTTTAATAAATGTGAGCATAGAAATAGATTTTACTGAGTGTTGGAAAAAAAAGACGTTCATACGTTCTCAATATACTTAATCATTATGTCATTTTTCCTGCAACACATTCCAAAACTCTGATTTGTTGAGTTCTAAATATTGCTTCAAATTGGCTATTTAATTAAACTGTGTTACCCAGAATCAATGTTAAATTGTCTAGAACTGTTTATATGCAGTATTAACATTTAAGAGTCAGTGTTGCTTATACTTGACAATGAAATGGAATGTGATGGAAAATGGACGGATGATTATTTTGGAAAAATGTTATAAAACCCCAGTGGTGACTTTATTAGCTGCTATCTAAGGACAAACGCTAAAATACAGTCACTGTTACAGCCCATGTATATCCCAAATTTACTTATGCAGGCAGCTGGTATCCCTAAAATCCGTTGCCAACATGTCCTGAGGCTTCTTAGTAGCAGACACTAAAATAACTGAAATCCAAGTGAGTTTAAAGAGAAGCCACGTATACCACTGGCACAGGGGAACTTGGAGTACAAAGCATATATTGTACGTTACACCAGAATGAAGATGGAAAATACATCAGTGATGCAGTGGAAACCAGGGAGTCTAGGAAGACTATAGTAACAGCAATGGGTGATCAAATTAAATGTCTGGAATAAAGCATTTTCACTGTTCATTACTCCTGGACTTCTTTTAACAGTATGTTACAGAATAAGCAAGTGAGCCGGTAACAGTTATACAAGCTCTAACCTTCTTGATGTAGGTTTGAGGCTGCCATACTCCAAAAATATTAAACTGTAATATAAGCAATCATTGGTGGTGGTGGTGGGTGTTGTTATGCAACTAGGAGGAATCATAACGTTTATAAGGGTATATCTAGAATATTAAGATATTAAATGGTAAAATCAGTGTCTGTGGATCACCTTAAACTATAGAATATTTGTAGCCTGTAGTTGAAGGTGGTGTTATTGGGAAAGCATAGAAAAAGATGCTTCATTAAATTGGAGCAAATGACCCCCGATGTCTCAAAAGCCCATGGGACTACATCTTTTTTTCTATGTTGGCCTAATAAAACATACCACTTTTGACTAAAGATTACATCTTCTCTTAGACCAATAAGGCTTTATGCATTTTCCTTACATACATTAATATGTAAAAGATTTTTGCCATGCCTGCGTTTGTGCTGACTGTTTTGCCTTAAGAACAATGGCTTTCTGCCAGATGATATAGTTAGGTTTAGAACTGTAACCATGGAGCTCTCTGCATCAGTCCCAGTAGACTTCGAATTTTTCGTAGTAAGCACAAGAATGCAATTTTTTCTACCAGTAACTGATGTCAATCAATTACTCTCAATATAAGCATTTACTCCTGGGGACTTCCCTCTAATAACAAAATGTTCTGGCATCACTCCTAAAGCCTTCAACAGTACCCCAAGGAGTAGATGTCTATGTGTAAGGTATAGATGTATAACGAGGTGTAGGTGTAGATGTATAATGAGATTGTGGTCGCTAGGCTCCGGTGCAGCTGAGCAACAGGTGGCTTTATTTGTAAAGAACAAGGCATTGAGGGAACTTGCATTATCTGGAGTAGAGCCCAAGTTGTTCACGGATGGGCTACCTCTCCCAAACATTGTTAGGTACCATTTAGAATTGTTTATAAAAGTTTTACTGATACAAATGGGACTGGGATAGTAATCTTGAGTGGGGGTTGTTTTGACATTCTTGGGACATTTTGTATATGTAGTGTTATTTACAGCTGATGTTCTTTAATGTAAGTCACTGCTTTATAATTACATAGCCTCTTGGCCATTATATGTAATATTATGATGAGATAACAATGGCCTAAGTAGCCCACGTGCTAAACTCTTCGCTTCGAGAATTATTTGCAGTGTATACACATATATTTGTACATAGATCTATTGATTGATGGGCTAAGTGACTTTATCCACTTACTTACTTAAAACTATCCACAGGGGTTTATTTTTTACATAATCTCCTTGTATTTATCCTGGCATGTAAAACACAGTTAAAGTTGGTGCCAAACAGAGCGCAGATGCCAAAATTTTCCGGTATGCTAAAGTACCTTCGGACTGTGCCTAAATCCTCGAGCAAACAATTTAGGAACTCTAGAGCCATTCTAAAAAACGTACCAAGTCTCATTCCCAATAATTTTTCTCTGAAAAGCCATAAGTGTGGTGCTTCATGGTATGATTAATTGTACAACCCGACCTCCCATGTTGTGGGTAACAGGAAGATAAGTATTCCCATGTTGCTGAGGATAGTTGAGGGACCTGCTCATATGATTATGAGGAACCCTACAGTGAAGGTTTTCTCATGGAATGGGGTACGTTGTGTGGAAACTCATCCACAAGTTAGATTAATGCTTCTGAATATCCAGACTGGTGAATCCACTCTTCACTCAACTGCTCGGCATTTCTCAGCAACTGGGATCCTGCTGAGATCAAAGTAAAATATGTTTTTCAGCTCAAATAGGAGAGAACCTGTGCAGTGTGATTTTTCTGGAATAAACTCTTAAGGTCTTTAGGTAACACTGTGCTTTTAAGTTCAAATGATGTTATAAAGAAGCTGATTATGTCTGCTATGCAGAACTTTCTATAAAGTGCAACAAAATACAAAAAGGATTTTGACTACTGTGAGAAACATATACATAAACAGTTGTATTAATTGTGACTGTGAATTAATTCTGACCAGAGCTGGTCTTAGAAGCAGACATTCCAGGCAACTGTCTGGGGTTCCTAAATTATGGGGACGTCATGGCATTAAACAAGCTTGGAAAGTGATCTATGATGTTAGATTAATGCTTCTAGTGCTTTTTAAGCACTTGGAATCTTTGGTTCATGAATTTATCACACTGTTCTACAGCGCTAAATGTCCCAATTATATTTAGATAAAACAGCAAGGTAAATGAGAACAGTGATTTTAAACTACACAATGCTGTCTAAAAATGGAAAAACATTAGGGGGTGACACCGGAGAGAATTCTTGCTTGTGGTGCCATTTGGTCTAGTACCAGCCCAGATTATGATTTTAACAGTACTGCTCCAGCTACTCTACTGAATTTAACACTATTTTAAGTAAGTGCTTAAAAAAAACATTCCTGGATCAGGTGAATATCCAAAATTTTCCCAGAAATAATGTGTTAACCATGTAAAGCTTTCCCTTGTTCATCATTTTTTAGGAACACTTGCCTTATGACATAAGCGCAGACACTAATAGGTTGTTGCCCCACATGTTGTTTCTATGTGGCAAAGAAGAAAGAAGAAATGACAAATCTGCTACGGTTTACTTAAATAACATACCAGAGAAATCAGTGGACCAGCACATTACGATACAATATGCACTGATCAGGGAAGTGAATAACACTGATAATCTTACCATGGCACTTGTCAAGTAAATATTTCATCTCAAAGTTTACGTGTTAGAAGCATGAAAAATGGACAAGCGTAAGCATCTGAGCAACTTTGACAAGGGCCAGATTGTGATGGCTAGACGACTGGGTCAAAGCTTCTCCAAAACTGCAGCTCTTGTGGGGAGTTCCCAGTCTGCAGTGGTCAGTACCAATCAAAAGTCATCCAAGGAAGAAAAATCAGTGAACCAGCAACAGGGTCATGGTTGGCCAAGGCTCATTGATGCACATGGGGGGCGAGGGAGATAAGCTACTGTAGCTCAAATTGCTGAAAAAGTTAATGCTGCTTCTGAAAGGTGTCAGAACATTCAGTGCATTGCAGTTTGTTGCATATGGGGCACCGTTACTAACCCCTGTCCAATGCCGAAAGAGCCTACAATGGGCAAGTGAGCATAAGAACTGGACTACGGAGCAATAGAAAAAAAGTGGACTGGTCTGATGAATAACGCTTTCTTTTAGGTCACGTAGATGGCCAGGTGGGTGTGCATCCATGGAGGCTCCACATTGCAAATTACTTAAATGATCTGCTGCTAACGTTTTGGTGCCAGATCTAGTGGAGTCCTTGCCTAAACGAATCAGGGCTGTTTTGGTGGCAAAAGGAGGACCTACACAATATTAGGCAGGTGGTCATAATGTTATGGCGGATCAGTATATATATATATATATATATTATATTTTTCAAGGCAATTAAAATGAAACAATATATCTTATGCATTCATAAAAAAGGCTCCATAACTACTCCAAATAATACAGCTCATAAAGATATTCTGCGATAGACATACAATCATTCGTTTTGCCTCTTTCTTATTTGATGAGTTTTTCCTGAAGAGGACAGGCACAGAGGGGTTTGTGTAACATTAAACAGAATAGTATGACATCACCCCCTTGTCATTAGCTCACCATTTCTATTGGCAGTCCACATGAATAACCCCTTTCATTCCATAAAGGTAGAAATGAATGCATGGTAGTAATAATAATAATACATACACAAACAATATGTTTGCCAGATTACTAAATCAAAGCCAGTAATGATATTCAAATAATTCCAGATGCTTTATTCAAATAATTCCAGATGCTTTCCAGATACAACAAAACCATCAAAGCGGAGAATGGAATATATTTTATTGCTTTACCGCTAACTGGAGGGTTATTTTCATGTTGTTCATTTGTTTTTATGATTGGATTTTACATTTTTAAATCTCCCAAGTGCTGAAGAAAGAGCAGAGTGACCCGGAGACTCCGGGTAAAACCCAAAAAGTTCATAGGCATGCATACAAATCTATCCTAGTGTAAACACTTTCTAAATAATGGTATTACTAGGCATATGTATAGTCTAACTGAATGGTTTCATTTTAACGCCTGAAAATATATCACTTTATATTGCTACACAAATGTCATACTAGTAGCATACTCAATAAAAGCAATTCAAATATAAACTGCCCCAGGTAAAAACCATGACATTTTCTATAAAGTAAACAGTCACATACGCTTTTGGGATGGAAAGCTGCTATGGGTATGTATCATTAAAACGTCACTAAACATATTCAGCACCATTATGACTATCTATTGCCAAAGAACGGAACATGTGTATGTTGTACATTAAGGAACTTCATTTAATACAGCACATCACACATTTATTTTTCACAGTGGTGCAATCCAAACTTTTTTTATCGTGTCCAAAGTTTTTATTAACCCATAATCGCTGCTTGTTTAGAAATTTGGAAAATTTGTGTACCGCAGCGTCCAATGCCAATCATGGCCTTCTGTAGGATTTAGAGACTTGGATGTCATCACAAGATTTCAGCCACAAAACACAGCCAAGATTCACAGATGGCTGCATATATACACTAAGCAAATATCCGCTTTTGTCTTCTGGTAGCATGGATGCCTCTTTTCCTGTTACCTCATGGTACCTTTATTCCAGTAGGGACCATACCCTGGTGTTTTATTGCTGTGTGTCCTAGCAACACATTATAGAAGATCATAGACAGATTACCTTCATTTACCTGCTTCCTACAACAAAATCAATACGAAGATGCAGGAGAAAGAGAAAATACTTATCCAATGCTTTCTCTCTAGCAGTGACTGAGGTTGGTGGGATACAATGACCATTTCTCCATTCCAGGTTTTAGAAACAATGAAGACAGTGCCATACCATTTTCTACAAAACCACCATCAATGGTATAACAGGGACCGCGGGACTGGTTGCAGGTGAACTCAAACCCTGCAGATATACTACTGCATTAGGAGGCAAGAGCTGGCTCCCCCCAAGTGGGTGTCCCAGAAAAACAGCAAGGGCCAAGATGTGTTAGGCAATGTCAGATCCTTTGCTACTAGAGGTAGTTGAGCCAGCTAGAGGTGTGGTGCAAGCCCAGCTAGGGCAGAGACAAACTCCAGGCTTGGCCATTTGGTTCTTAAACCTGGCTGGCCTGCAGCATAACAAAAGTCTTGCATGGCTCCTGAGAGTAAATCACTTGGCTGGAGGAGAATTTGGCACTGATGCCTTTTGATCTCCCCCCTCTATTCTCAAACAGCTGGGCCATGCCAGGTTTTAGGCTGAAGCTTCAATCTAGGTTCAGCTAATCCAGCTATAAAGGCTTCCAGCGAATGGGGAAAGTGGCACCAAAAAGATAGAGAGCACCAGCCAAACTTGGCTCTGGCTCTGGAGAAGAGACAGTCTTCTCAATGCTGATTCTGAGAATATGGCACTAAAACTAATGTGTTCGTTTGAGAAACTGGAATTTTACAGAGCCAAAAAGAATCATTGTAAGGTTGATCAAAAGAGAGGATTTGCATTTGGCATTGGGCGAGGTTATTTAGTATTATTTGTACGCCAGATTACAGTTGTTAAAAAAAGGGTTTTGGAATATTTCTCATGGCATCAAAAATATGGTTTGTTCCAGGGATGACACATTACTTCACTTGTGATGTCACTCAATGACATGTGAAGTTCTCAGGTATGCCAACAGTGCAAGTACTGTATGACCTAGGCAGTGCCCCCAGCTGTCCCCTCCATGGCCATTGTCCTTTCTAAGGAGAAACATATATGATGTCATATCTCAGTGATCCATGTCTTAAAGAGTTACTACATTTGTTTTGTTTTTCTTAGTTTGGTAATATTATATTCATAGTTGACTATCACTGCACACTCTGCAACCTGTCAGTTATTGACAGTGCCAAGTTCTTGACAGTGCCAAGATTACTAATCTAGCTAACATGTTTAAACAGGGAAATGTTGCTGTACTGGTAGTATATTCTGTGTTTAATGTTGTGAATATCTAAATACCGGTATATATCTAAAGAACAGAATATCAAGTGTGTTTGTATCTAGTACCATATAGTTGTCAAATTTGTTTTTTTTTCTGTATCTTCTAGATATATACTTGGGATCTACGGTATATCTCTAGATATATACTTGGGATCTTTCTGGGTTTTTGAATGAATGAAAATATATACAGCCCTGTATATACTGGGCATTGTTTTCAGCAACCTGGGTATCTGTATGTGTATGTCTTTTATGCTTTTTAGGTTGTGAGCTCCCATTGCCTTATACCGTATTTCTTTTTTGCTGTGCATATTTGCAGGTTCTGACCAAACCTCTCACTCAGATGCTTCATTAAAGGCTCCTTGGTAAGCAATATGGTCATGCAAAATTAGATGGGACTTGCCGAAATTGGCATTGACATAGTGGTGTAAGAACAATATATGGCCATATTGTGTAATGGAATCTGCAATATTTATGCATTAGGTATTAGGTATTCTCTGGGTATGCAGAATTCTTGCTCTGTTTTTGAGTGAATGGGCAGATTCTTAGGGTCACACTAATTGAAGCTAATTTGCATTCCCTTCCTACATTGACTTCTGTGGCCTCTGATCTCCTCAACCGACCAGGCCATGTGGTCCAATACAGCGAGCTGCCCTATTTTGTCCAAGTGGAAGGTACAACAATAAACAAACCACATCTATGCTCTCCAAAATCTTTCAATAACGCCATCTTGTATATAACACAAGAGTTACAGAAATAATCTACAAAAGTTACCTCTGTGGGTTTTATTATAGTATTTAACAAACCTTTGAAAATGGAATATCACTGTAATAGCAAGCCAAAAAAGTATATAAAACTTAAGCTTGATGAAAAATAAAGATGAAAAGGGAAGAAAGAACATGCCCCTATGTACAGAGCTCATATGTCCAGCATGCAGTATACCATAATCACTAGGTTGTCCACAACAGGTAAAGAAAATGGTAGCTGCAGAAGTAAGCTACTAAGTAAGCTACTAAGTAAGTTTCCATCCCACAGGCCAACATAAATTCGTATTGGAACTGTTAGAACATCCCAAGTCCATATAGTAGTATATGTTATTTCTTAGGGTCAGATCACTCCATTTGTGACTGCTTTCTTAGCATTTATCGCAGTGTTTGTCAAGCTTGAAAAATGTAACAGCTCAGACCCTACATGGCTGTGTAGAGATTATATTCTCATTCCATATGTCTGCACGCAAAAAAGAACTGGAACAGCTTGAGTCTCTCACTTAGACCTATATCTTGTTCTCACAGAGAGGAAACCTCACATTCTTTACAAAAATCCTATTGCCAAAGCTCACAAAGCAATCATCATGTGATTTTGACTCAGCAGCCAAGACTAAATAGTACATACGTGGCACACTCATGAGAAATGTGCTTTTATTCACAACTTTAAATTGAAAGTCACGATTTTCAGCAGCTTCACTAAATATGATCATGGTGCTCTATATTGCAAATACCCAGAAGAATGACTTCATGGGATCACTATGATTCTGCTTGTGCTGACGTGAGCTCCATCCTTTTATCGAGTTGTCAGGATCAATAAGGCATGATCCAGGCACCACTTTGCAACAGTGACTAGGAATAGTTTCTTGGTATCTAAGGTTTCACCTACTGGAAAAACTAGCTGGGTCTGTGCGGAGACTATCCTTTG
Organism: Spea bombifrons; assembly: GCF_027358695.1. NCBI lineage: Eukaryota > Metazoa > Chordata > Amphibia > Anura > Pelobatidae > Spea > Spea bombifrons. The sequence continues at coordinate 78,670,866 of NC_071088.1, read as the reverse complement.
GCATACGCACAGCAGGGTCACACTGCTTCTTGTGACCTTTTACTAGATGCTTGGCAGCTTATGCCCTGTGTGAGAGAGTTCTCCCTGGGCCAGAGGTGTGTGCAACCTATAGTGTTTGCAACCTTTGGTTTCTCACTATCCCTATAGCAATGGTCTCGGTACATGTTTTGTACACAGTTAGTTACAACAACAGCCTACTGTGTTTAGTATCAGGTTTTATAAATAAGAACTGTGTTTGGGGATGATGTAGTCTGAACATTTCTCAAATATTGATTATTGTAATCTAGACCCGACCAGCAGACTGAGACGTATATTTTCTGAGACGTACAGCCTCCATAGCATGCAGTATCCGCACAGTGCATTTTAAGAGGCAGAAGAGAGGAGACGGCAACATGTAGATGAGTGCGGGGGCACCTTGAGCATTGCTTTGTGTCAGGCCTAGGATGGTCCTTCTAGAAGACATGAAGGTTAGAGTACAGAGCTAGCTTTGCAAGGTAGTGGAGACCTGTATCCCCAGTCCCCAGCAAAACAGAGTTTCTCCTGGAGGCTCCTGGTGAAACCATTAAGTTCAAAATGCTATGTATGTCTTCATTTGAGGCTTGTTGCAAAGGCTCAATTACGTTTTTGAATCAATATGTTTTGCAGGGGTAAGAGACATCTCTGTCTTTCAATGAGCATTGTCCTCAGCATGTATGGAAAATCAATGATGTCACTTACAGTACATCTTGTTACATAACACATAAATTGGTAGACATGCAAAGCATTGAGTTAAAACTTAGGCTGAGGTGTCATGCTACCTGTTTACAAAATAATCAGTGGCTTATTGATTTACTCCTCCGCCTCCTACTACTACTACTACTAATAATAAACATTATAAGAGGTACAGGGTGTTTGGGTTGATTGAACTGACTATGACTGTGACTTTAACTAACACTCTAATAGTAGCATTTGGTGTCCCTATGAAATATATTATCATATTTGCCATTTAACTGGATAAAGATCAACACACGTTTAGAATGTTGCATTTTAAATAATCACTCATTTATAAGAGTGCAAACATTACTTGTCGTGCATGATCTTTCAACAAGCTCTAATTATAGGGGAATTTTATGAAAGATCATATGCAATGCCAGCTGTAAATTAGTCATTTTATTGCTTTATTCTCTGACAAAAGTGACATTTACAAAGAGATGACTCTTTTGAGGTTACTGTATATTGAAATTATGTTCCAAAATCCCTGTTCCGCTTCAATATGCTGCCTTGTGAGAATTTCTACATGTTACATGGGGCCTTTGTGCAGAGCCGGCCTTAGGTGTTCTGGCGCCCTGTGCGGACTTCTCCTCTGTAGTAGGAATAAAAACTTGTAACAAAACTTGTAACAAAACCCCAATCACTATATACTACGCCAAACATTGATGTGGTGTAGGCCTACCACTTCATTGTCTGGCTTAGTAGTAGGGATGCACCAAAACGAATTCTGGACTGAAACTGAAAGTGCATTTACCTGGCCAAAACCGAATATGACGCCCCCCACACCATAAAAAAATCTAACACTTTTATTTAAAGTAAGTAACACACAAAAATAGGACAAAACAATTAAATAACAATAATATATATATATATATATATAATTAACAGCAATCACATTCCTATCACGCCCAGGCATACCCAGATTCCAGGATGTACTCGCAGACTTAGCATGATAGGAGTATGATTGCCCTATCTACCCCTTCTCACTCTCTTCTGCACTATCTACCCCAACTCACTCCCTTCTCCCTATCTACCCCCTTTCCCCTGTCTCACTCCCTTCTCCCTATCTACCCCCTCCTAACTATCTACCCTTTCCCGCTTTGAAGTTCACTTACCTTTCAGAAGTCCTGCGGTGGGGGTGCAAGGCCTCTGCCTCCCAGCTCTGCCACTGTATGGAACAGTATAGAGTGATGGGAGTTGTACTTTTAGAGCATAATTAGATCATGAAAAATACATTGGAAATGGTACAGCATAACACCCATCACTCTCACACACTTACCAATCCACACATATACTTATCCACACATATACCAATCCACACGCATACCAATCCACACGTATACCATCCACACATATACACTAATCCACACATATATACCAATCCACACACATACCAATCCACACGTATACCAATCCACACGTATACCAATCCACACGTATACCAATCCACACACATATATACCAATCCACACATATACCAATCCACACACATATATACCAATCCACACATATACCAATCCACACATATATACCAATCCACACATATACCAATCCACACATATACCAATCCACACATATACACGAATCCACACATATATACCAATCCACACATATATACCAATCCACACATATACACTAATCCACACATATATACCAATCCACACATATACACTAATCCACACATATATACCAATCCACATTTACCAATCCACACATATACCAATCCACACACATACCAATCCACACACATACCAATCCACACATACACTAATCCACACATATACCAATCCACACATACCAATCCACACATACACTAATCCACACATATACCAATCCACACATACACCAATCCACACATACACCAATCCACACATATACCAATCCACTCTCACTCTCACTGAATGCTTTCCTACCTTTCCTCTTTTCTCCTTCTCTTCGCTCCTCTTCTTCAGTTCTTCTGTCTTCTTCCGGGTCAGAGGGCACGGAGAGCGGTGGGCGCGGCTTCAGTGTTGTGCGCCGGGATCTGACCCCGGCGCACAGCAGCTGTTGCCGCGCGGATCACAAGGGAGCGGTATCGGAGGTCTTTAACAGACCTCCGATACCGCTCCCTTGCGAGCCTGCTCCTCCAGCGGCGGACATTACTGTCCGTCTCTGGAGGGGTGCCGGGTGCCCCCCTGATGAGCGGCACCCGGTGCGGACCGCCCCCCCCCCCCCGCCGCTGCTGGCTACGCTACGGTGGCGTCGGACCCCGCGGCGGCGCCCCCTGGAGTGTGGCGCCCTGTGCGGTCGCACAGGTCGCACACCCCAAAGGCCGGCCCTGCCTTTGTGAATACATTGCCCAGGTAGTATTTGATCTAAAGCATAGTAGTCATAATATACTGTGTTATACAGATACTTACAGTGAGTAGTTATCTGGATAAAGACATGAGCTTACCCAGGAAGCATTTGGTCATGTCCACTCCCCATCAACTAAAGACTGCCTGGGACTAACTCCACTCCTATAAGTCCACTCCTGTGTTGAGCAAGCCCCACTCTAATGTGTGGCTTACTCTGCCCTTCACAAAACAGCTCCTCCATAAGGAAGAGAGCTTCTGGTAACCTACAGGTATGTTCATGAAGCATTTTACATACGTTTAAAAAAAACAAGCCAAAGTGGAAGCGAGTCCCTGAAGTTTATGGTGGGTGGGCTGTGCCTTTGGGACGCCAACCCCATTGAACACTTAAGTGGGTCCCCAGGGAGGGAAGGTAGCAGCTGCATATGCCCTGATGGGGAGTGCAGCCCTAGAAGAAGAAGATTGGGGACCTGGTATCCACTGTGGTCCTATCACTTTGGAGCAGCTGTTAACTTTCTTCAATTAAGGAGGGGAAGCACAAGGTACCTTGGACTTCAAGGGGGGAAAAGTTTAAAAAATAGGTTCAATAACAAAAATTCCATATTTTCTACATGTCTCCTAAGTGGCTCGATAAACGTCTTTAATAGCAATTCCCCACCCCCCGGTAAAGGCTTGAGACCCCTGGTTTAGATGGGCCTGTGGGCAATTCTAGGTCTGGGGCCTCTTGATAATGGTCACATTCAAATTCCTAAAGAAATCTCATCACTAACGATATTTTGGACATGTCACAATCCTGAGAGGTACTTCAAAGTGAACGTTTCATTTATTTTAGAAGTAATACAACTTTCTACTGCCATTTCTTGAACAATTGAATCTACTGCAATAAGCCAATGTACGACAAACCCACTCCACTCTTCTTCCAGAGATTTAGTCACTTTTCTTCTGCCACTCGTTCGAAAGTGTTTATTATCATATTTTAGTTACTGGTACATCGAGAGTGTTCTACTTTGATCAGATCATATCCCCGTGCTTTTTTCTGAAATGGAGAGGATTATTTTTTTAGCACATTCTGCGAAAATATCCATTCAGAACATAAGCTTTATGAAGCGATTCAGGCTGTTGGTGAGCAGCCAGTTGCCTTCAATTTATCGTTAGCACCAAAATGTATTGAACCATGTAATTGGTTCAAATTTAAAATTTGTGTGCCCCCCAACTGCAATTACTTTAGACTAAAACTCCCATCATTCCTAGCCACAATCCTAACAATTATTTTATCCATTGCAGTAGCAGTAGTGACAACATAATCTACTGAAACATTTTATTTCCCTGGTTGACTTCCTCCTTGTTAATTATTTAGCTGTAATTAATATTTTATCATGAGGTCTCCCAATTTCTTAACCTTATTACCTTGGAACTCTTCATTCTGGTGATTTGTTTATAGAAGTTTAGAAAAAAAAACCTTTTAAAGCTAGAAATTGCCCCATAACTTAGTGATACTTATTTATACGTTTGCAAGAGGCCTGCTATTATCGCATGATGTACATTTACATGATAGGAGTCTATTGATTGTAGAGGGTTGCTTGGGCTTAGTACTTTAGTGAACTGTATATGGCTGGCATTTGAAACCATTGCTCTTTTTGCAATGAGCCCAGGAGCAGCTTCTAGACTATTTAAGCAATTAAATATATAGGTAATTGACCTTGACTTAGAGCTAATATGTCTGATTCGAGAGGAAATGTTCCTGCCAAGGGAAATCGTTGCCCTATATATATATATATATATATATATATATATATGTATGTATAATAACACACGGCATATAAATATCAGTACCTTAACACTTGTTAAGGTTTCATGTGAGTTCTTTCATAGCCTCATTCGCTATCATTTCCATCAGGCCCACTTTCCACCATGTAAAAGAATATCTGACATATTTACAAACTGTACATTTTCATATCTGCAAAGAGTCCTAACTTTGCCAGGATTGTCCTTACAATAAGCAGCTGTCCCTGTATATATCCCAATAATCCCAATAAATAAATAAGGGGTGATCTGCAACACCACTTACTAAATAAGGTGAAGCATAATATAATCAAAAAGAGTTACAGTTACTTACAAGGTATGTTGTGTACAGATTATAATGGATTCAAAATGGATTAAACAATGTAAATGAATTAAACAATGTAAATGAATTAAACAATGTATTGGAAATCCCCTAGAAGTCTATACTACTAGGAGAAGAAACTGTAACTCCATGTTATCCAACTAACTCATGACTAAGTTGCTTGCCCCATTCCCTTCCTTAAAATTAAACTATTAACACTACATTAATCGTTAACACTTACTTGCAAGAACTTTAATATGCAACATAAAACATATTTTGGGATGATTTACGTATTATAGGTAATTTTACACTGCAGCTAACCACATTCTAAATAGCCCAGCGGCCTTGGATACATTTTAGCTCCACATATACACTGATGATGTGATATACTGTGATGTCATTTGTGTAAATACTACACAAGCAGGGTTGCTGGATTTCAATAAGGTCAACCTTGAAAAAAACTAAAAAAAAAACAGAAAAAAAAGGAATAAGATGCCTCGTAAACTGGTAAACATATCTGCATAGACATAAATGATAGAAACAAATCATGTTCTCCCTGAGAACCTTTTTTGCCTCCTAACCTTGTGCAGATTAGTTGGATTTTCTAGCTAATGGGTGCTGTCATACCACACAGTCTAATCATTTCCATATTGAATAATATTTGATAAATCTATTGCTTTTCTCTTTTGTGTTTTATGATATAAAATGACTTTATTTATACAGCGTTCTCCTTTTAGTAAATTTAGTTAATAAAATCTACATCCTAGATCTGGTCTCATACAGGACAATAACTTTTCATCTAGCAAATACAAATTCTTACACTAAGCCACTATTTGCTGAATGTTACTCTTACCATTCTGATATCTCCCAAGCACTGGGAGCATTTATGTATAAGTTACGATGTGGGGATGAGAATGTTGTCTGATGTCTAACCAGTCTATACCAAGATGGCTTCTCACGTGTTCTTCAACTGTTCAGGCTCTGGCAGTGTCCAAAACACACTGTTGGAGGTGAGTAATATAAGTAAACACTTAAAATGAGTATGGATTCCTTGTTCATCTATTTAAGAATACATGTACCCACCATAATGCACAGAGTAACAAGGTTAGATTGATTAGATTGTTTCTGTGCTACTTTTATTGGCTTTCTATGCAGTGCCTTTCTGTAAATGTGTTTGGGACAGGAATAGACAGAACATGTAGCCTGATAGATACGTCTTGCATACCTCCTAACTGTCCCCTTTTTAGGATATGCTGTCATATCCTAGGGTACTGCCTTGGGTCAGGACTAGGGCAGCACCCAAGGTAAATATATTATACTATATAATAGCTTTCAATAAATATAAAAATGCTAAATTCACCGTCATCGCTGGGATTATATTGGATGGTATTCTACCTGCAAAGCAATAAAAATCAGCTTGATTACAAGCCTCTAATTTGCCAGTATGTTGTTTTTCTCTTTAGGAAAAGGTATAAAGTTATATGGCGTACATTGACACCAATGACCCCGAAAGAGTATTTCGCACTTAAAAATAATACGCTATTATATACACTATATTTAGACATTTTTGTTATTTTTCTTTTAACCTGGAAGTGATACTATATATCAGTCCTCTGCATGCTGCAAACCACAGGCAATTCCCTTTAGTAGGCCGACAGCTTTATATTTATAGAGTTCCTTGTGAAGTTCATGCAGGGAAAATGATGACGCTTGTACAATGTGTCAAAAAAAGATAAAGGTTTTAACTACATTGTACGAGTTTAGCGAAATGGGATATAACGTTTCCATCTAAAAATGTAAACAGGTAATACAATATGTATCAGTCATTGCGGGATATGTATAAAAAGTGATTCAGTTGCAAATGTGAAAGGTGGTTTCATCACCATAGCATGCAACTGGATGGTTCAGTAGACGTCGTGACAAAAATACACATTTTCCACTTTGTACCAAACTCACATTTTACATACAACCGCCGTGTTTACTACATATTTTAGTTATTTTTCCAGTGGGCCTGTTGATTAACGTGCAGTGGGCCATTACTTTTCTGTTGGGTAGGCAAACAAATCTTGTAGCCAATAATAACCCTATGGAAGAAATATTGTTATAATTTTTTTTTCTAGAATTGGTGGCATATAACTATAGCTATATAACAAAGCTTGAGACCGATTCCTGGGAACAGGAATCATGGCCAGTGCAATATTTTATAGCTCCTAAGCAGACTAAGAGCTTTTACACTAAAAGGGCTTGGGGTTAAGCTCCTTGAAGAGCGTTTTAATGCAAAGGGGGAAGCTATTAGATTTCTTTTTTTTTACATAGTTATTCTTTTAAGCCATAATCTCAAACACTGTCCCTAAACAAGGATCTAGCTTATCTCGTGTAAAGGCTGGCCAGGGGGTCTCATGGGGGCTAATGATGAAAATGGAGAGAGTACCTGTTGTATGGCATTGAATATTGAGCTGGAAATGCGACTTTAAACAGTTCTGTGCCTTTTAAACAGCATGCACTACAGTATTCTTTGCTTTATATAAAACATGCAGAAAGCTTTATGTTGTGATGACGGGAGATTGCCGCAATGAAGCACAGTGGATGTAACTATGTTACATAAATGTTACATAACCAGTGATCCTTGGCCTGAACATGCACTTCAAAATAATTGTGCTGCGTAGCAATGAAAGCCAACAGGAGAAATAAAGCATGTATTGTTGGCCTTAGGGGATTTTTTAAGGCTGCGGGATTACAGTTTCTATTAATGGTTTTTATCTTTACGAGCAGTGGGAGACCGTATCGTCCGTGTTACTTGGTTCTGTCTGTGTATTTCATGTTGTGCAGACTTTTTTACAAGAGGAATTCACATACTCATTCAGTCTTAAAGGAGACTAAATCCGATATGTTTCTTCTGTTAAACGTTTATAATTCAGAAAAAAAAGGAACGTTAACAAAAGAGAACATTTTCCCTTTTTTCTTGTTGACACCACTGCTGTGCCCAAGCACTATAGCCATGTTACATGGTGCATTTAGAAAGACAGGACAGTGTGTTCATTAGAGATAGGCGGCACGTCGTGTTGCTCACCCACACTTTATATCATTTATTTATTGATTTCACGGGAGTACTCGTCTACTCATGATCCTCTTTTATTTGTGAAGGTAGTTCTCCTGACCTGGAAGCCAATATAAAATTGTCACATATAGAGGGAAAAACAGTTTTGCTTTCCCCTTAAGTGTCCTGGATCTATATGGACAGTCTGGTTTTGTGACACATTCCTGTCCTTCTGGACCTTCAGTTCTCTGGGTCACTGGAGATAAATTATGATTAATGTTGCTTTTGTTCACATGATGCTAACTCTAACATGATTCTGATCCAGATTCTCAGAACTTGTAGAGGTCTTTTTACAAAGGTAGGGCATTTGGAAAATAAATATGCTCACTATTTACTCAGCAAACAGCATTTTTTGCTTGTTTTTCTATGGTGTCTAATGTTTATTTTATACTCATTGACAAGTGGAAAGAAATGTATCCTCCAGGGATTCAAGTAGGAAATGTCATACTTTGCCTTTGGGAAGGAAATGTTGCCCACCTCCAACTTACTAAGTACCTAAAACTACTCAGCGATGAGATTGTGAATGATAGTTGACGGATATCCTAGCTTTTGCATGTGTCCTATGATTTACATGCATGACATACAGGGATCGGATAATCTAATTTATGTGCACGGGTGAGAAACAATAAAACACTTTCTTATTAACTCGTTGTTTGCAAACTGGATAATACTGAGAAAATTATTAAAGTGGTAGTATAAGTGAATGTGTTCAAAGGCAAATTGACTAGAATAACATATGACGCACCTCTTGGCACAGTGTCTTTAGTGCCCCAACTGCTTTTATGTTTCTTTGGTGTCTGAGAACCTACTTAGGTTTCTGCTTTGGGATATGACTGTTTGAAGCTAGGGACAACTACTAACCAAATTAAGCTTACCTGATTAGAAATCTATGGAAATGCTCCAAGTACAACTGCGTATATAGATATAATCAGGTAGCCCGTAGACAGGAGAAACAAGTTATTTACTAATTAATACTAATTAAAATGTAATTTATTATGTAACCTTACATTTGAAAACTAGTGTACAATATAATAGTAAATGATCCAATGTGTGGTTTGCCAAATAGTTTCCGCGTCCAAGTAGAATAGGTACATAATTGTGGTTTAGTTGCTACTTTGGCTTATTTCAGCCAGCTGACGTTTGTAAAACCACAACTCCATAACAAATGATTGTCAGACTGCCAGCGAGACATAACCTTTCTTTCTTACTTAAAGCGGCATGAAACAGCAAACCTCATAATTCAAAAAGTGCATAGCGGGCAGGATTCCCCGATCACATTCCATTGTGTGACACTATAGTGCTCACAAACATTCTATTTTGGCTCTGAACAGAACTTCCACTTACATGTGGGACAAGAAAAGGGAAGAAGAAAGCAAACTACTGCGCCTTAAAAACCTCAACATTTTCATAAAGGGCAACTGCTTATTTTATCCGACCTTCTTCATGATTTTTTTTTTTTTGCCCACCAACCATCTGCAGAAGGAGGAAGAATAGTTTATCCACCTAAAATTATTACTACAGCAATGGATTAAATAGACAAGTGGCAAAATGTTTCCTACACTTCACTCCACTGTAAGAACTTGCGATATCCTATACTTGGAGTCCCCGACAGATGATGTCTCAGCACTTACTCTGAATTAAAGATCAACCTGTTTAAGAGATAATGGAAGATGACAGGGAAAAAGAAGACAAATTAGTCTCCTGAGACAAAGGGAGTAAAAAGGGCAATCAATGTCTCTTGCATGACTTTTAATATGTCTTAAGTGCATATGCCCTTCCTTTTTCAGTCAAGATGATACTTAGTATGTTTCTGGTTTCATATCAACAGTCAGGATTTGTGGCATTCACAGCAAAACATGTCTTAAATCCACCTTCTTGCAGTTCACCACTCCTCCTACGACTATAAACATATAAAAACCCTTTACCTAAGCAGTTGTTCATATAAACTCCTAAAGTTGTGTTCAGCTTGCTATTGTTACTCATCTCTGAATCCACTTTCCCAGTAATGATTTCATCTTCCTTCTAAGTGCATTGCTTTTCTTGCACAATCTATGTTACTTCACTGTTCATCCTTTATATTTTCCTGTAAATTCCTTCTTTCTATAGTCCCTTTGAACAGCAACTTCAGCCTCTTCCCATCACCCAAATAAACTGCCTTCCCATCCCTTCTTCTTTCTTTAAGCTGTACTGTGTCATCCTCATTAGTTCACAGGTATTTCTCCAAACTTTTCACTTTTCATGTAAAGCCAGTTTCACCAATCTGAGATTGTGTGGGGTTCACAATTGGATGCCAATAAACGAACAGCTTTTCATGGCATGTTCAACTCCAGGTAGGTTACCATGAAGCCATTACAGATCATATCCTTACTTTAATATATCTGTCATGGTGTGGCTGCTATTTATTGTTTTTTCGTCTCAGCTTATGTAAAACTTCACTGTGGACTCTCAACTTCTCCTGTCTTCAGGAACAACTTGTATTAGATGACCGTGGCATTCTTTTTGTCCTTCATCATGTATCCTCATCTAAAGGCTTATTCCTTCTATGAGCACAGAAACATTGAGCCACACTAAACCACTGGTTTAGCCAATAAAATAGTATTATGTCCTAGAATTGGCATCTTTCACTGCAATGATACCATGCTTAAATGAAAATACCATTGCCAATGTAAATCCAGTAAACGTTAACAAACTTTCTACTACCACAAAGATCATATGCTAGAATCATAATCACAAATAAGCAATTCAAGATCATCTGGGCATAAAACAAATCAAAAAATAATTAGCAAACATATGTCATAATTACAGCTCGGGGTGTGCCGATCCCTAATTTCCATATTTTATCAAATTATTTATATATATATATATATATATTTTTTAATCTATTAATGCTCAGACAGGCTACAAAACCACCTGCTGTTGATTTTTTTCTAGAAGATACACACTAGGTAAGGAAATTACTTGCTGCCACTGTCCTACTTTCACTACAAAGTGGAGATTAGAAAAGAGAACTGGGGCATAAAAATAGATCAACAATCACTCATCTCCTGGGATTAGTTATGTGATATCTAAATACGATACAGCACATACAAAACAGTTTTGAGGCTTACCTGTTCTGTACTTTTAATCATTCAAATACACTATTAATTAGTGATTAGAGCTTTTTGTGCATCACATAATATAAAAAAGACTGCCAAAAGAAGATGAGATTAAGAGCTAGGGAAAGGAACATTGGCTGTCACTGTTTTGGTGATTCAATCTCATGTAAGATTAGCTACACATAAACTTAGAATTGTCCCTTGAATAGGATGAGCATCACACAATTGAGCTGGGGAGGAAGAAGGCTAAGAAAGTTCTGGGTCATGTGGAAGATCCCAGTGATAACAGTTTTGAGAGAGCTGCTTAGAAAATATCCTTTTAGCTCAAGAAACTACTTTTTAGATGAAAAAATGGCAAACATAGTTATTGCATGTCTACAGACTAGAAAATATCTGAAAACGACAGATTTATGGATTCACACAATTCAGTAGATAGCACCATTCATAAAGATGAGTTCTGTAAAAGAACATTTTACACTTTTATTGTCAACCTTTGAAACTAAATGACAACTTCGACACTATATATTGTGTAATTTCCATAGACTGGTATTCCCTGTACATAGTGCCATATTATAAAGGACTTTGAGCCACATTCTATTCTATACAGTTAATAACTAAAAGTTGCTTAATAGACTTGTGCATTCAGATTGGTGCAAATTTACAAAATTTTGGAAAATTTGTTGATTCATACGAAGCCATGAAAACGAGGCCAGTCCGCCTATGAATCGGACAAGAGCGAAGCAAAAAGATCAGAATTTTTAGTTATGGGCCCACATTAACTCTCTCACACTCTCATTCTGGTTCACTCTGGTGCTCTCTAAAGCTTTCCCTACCTTCTCTGTTGACCGCTTCTGCCCAAAGCATCTGCATCTTTTATCTTCTCTTCTATCTTCTATGTTCGTCCGCATCTCAAGTTCAACTTAGGGCAATATGACGGCACTTTGGTGAAAGCTTTGGTGACAGGTAGAGGACTTCACTGGAAGCACCACCAGTTTGGAGGAAGTTCCTGCAAGGTCCGCAAAGATGCGGATGAAGATAGAAGATAGCGAATTGAAGATAGAAAAGAGAAGGGAAAAGATAAAAGAAGAAGAAGCGGAAGTGGTCGGCAGAGAAGGTAGGGAAACGTTTGGAGAGTGTGAGAGAGAGCGAAGGAGAATGAGCGAGTGAGAATGCGAGCCGAGCTGAATGGGCAGGGAACATAATTCATTGGCCGAAAATAAATGGCCCAAAAACTAACCCAAAAAAATGTGTCTGAATCGCTTTTTTTTGCCCATTAGCACACGTCTAATGCTTAATGGATCAATGATGTATATAATGTAACAAAAAGCATACTTATTTAAAGGAACACTAGTCTCCCAAACTGTATATTTTAACCCCAGGGCCGGCCGAAGACTTAACGCCGCCTGGGGCGAAGTTTAAAACGCCGACGCCGGGGGGGGGGGGGGCGGCGGCGAAGTTTAAAACGCCGACGCCGGGGGGGGGCATTTTAAACTTCGCCGACGCCATACGATCCCCCCTCCCGGTACTTACCTTTAAACAGTCTCCCTGCTCTGCCACGGTGCCGGCTTGTAATGCTGAGCGCCGGAAATTGACGTCACTTCCGGCGCTCTGCATTACAAGCCGGCACCGGGACCGAACAGGGAGACTCGCCGCAGAGGAGAGAGAGAGAGGGGCGCAGAGCGGGTAAGCGAAAACCACTCGGTGCCCCTCTCTCTCTCTCTCCTCCGCTACAAAAAAAAAAAACGCTTGGGGCGGCAAAGTGCCGCCCCTTCTAAAGTGCCGCCTGGGGCAATTGCCCCAGTCTGCCCCATTATAGGGCCGGCCCTGTTTAACCCCTCCGTGATCGGATTGTTTTTCACATTTTATACCCTTTGTGACAATGGCTGTTTTAACATGTCTGCTATGTTTGTGTTTAGCAGTCACTTTCTTTCTTCTCATTAATGTACCCACACAAATTATATATTGTTTTTTTTTCAGGAAGAGAAGGGACTTCTTTCGATACCATTTTTTTAATCATATAATGTATTATTAAAAAACTGAAAAAGTGAAAATTGATTTTTATTTTACAATATTTCACTCATCTACAAAAGCTAATAAAAAACTTGCTAAAGTGATTCTAATATTTCTCCTGAGCTCAGAAATGTTTTTGCACATTATAGGGCAATAAGTACAAGTAGCTTATTGTTAGTTCATAAAAAATGTATATTTCTGACATCAGCGAGACCGCCAACAGACATGATTAAGAGTACCATGTGAAAAAAAGGCCTGATCTCTGCTGGTGCCCTGCTCCAGATGGAAATGGCACATGATGGAAGCCCTCTGTTTTAAGAGGAAGCTGAAGATGCAAAGAAGAGTCATAGACTGATCAGCAACTTCTCTATAAAAAATAAATAACATTAAAGGCTGATAATATGGCTGCTTACTACCACGGTAACAAATGCTGTGCGTTGGGGAGGGGGAGCTGTCAGCTAATCTATTGTGACATCAGCTAGCTGGCATGCTGATAACAAATGGACCGATGAGTGTTTTAACAACCACCACTCTCAGCCAGATCACTGACGCGGGTGACAGAAGTTGTAGTCCGCAAAAGCAGGTGGAAAAAGGTTGCCATATTTATGGCTGTTTTCTACCTCCGTTCCAAAAAGTAACCCCTGCCTCTGTAGCTGATTACCCCGGAATGCAGTATAACCTCTCCTTTTTCTGTAACCCACAGAGACAAATTAATCGTGTATTTGTATGTGTGAAGATAATTCGAGTAATAGTTTCAATTCTCGTACACACTTGCCATCAGTTTGGCATGGAAACTATTTGATTTCCCATGTTAGCAGCACCGTGGCATCTTGCAGGCGACGCCTGCTGTAATTCACATATGGTGAAAGCAGAAATAAACTTGGCAGCAATCACTTTGCATTACAGATCAGATACATTACAGCTTGCGTTGTTGCTTTTGTGTTAGTTAGACAGATTTGTACACGCTCGGATCAGCAGGTCACATACAAGCACATACGTGTCTGTCCCATCCTACAGCAAGAAGTTTGCCTTCTGGCAAAGATATCCGTGTGATAAGAATGCTTAGCATTTCCCTGCAGTACACCGCGGGGTATGCGACCTAAAAAAATAGATTATTCTGAGCATCTGGTAATCAGAATATATAAACCTGTTTATTTTTCGGCTCTACGGGCCATCAGCGCATCGCCCGGGGTTTCGAGAAAATATTGCAAAGATGTTTGGGAAACCCTTTTAATAGACCGACACTTATAGAGTAAGATGTGGCGCTGCATAAGCTTTCGAGATCTCAGAGGTCCAATCTTCAGACATACAACAACTAAAAGTTGGTCTTGAAGTAAGAAAGCTTTTGATTGTTGGGGGTTATAGATGAATGAATTAGCCTTCCAGCAGAAATGGTATAAATTAATACAGTGCAGATATCTAAACGTGCATGGACAGGTATAAAGGCATCCAGAATATATAGACATAACCAATTGCTAAGGTCTTACTGTAACTGGGAATACAAGTTGGTGACATATCTATTATAATACATTTTACCTCAGAGATTATTGCTATCAACCTGACAGCAGACTATGTCACGAATTTGGACAGTGCTATGGAATATGATGGCGCTATATATAACAATAAATAATAGTAATAATAGTCGAATAAAAGCTGAAAACCAAGCTGTCCATGTAATTAACATTTGCCAAATAACTTGTTGGTTTAATAGGTTTCGTTTTAGGGGCCGTAAGTAAATAACTTATAAGTGCCCATTAAAAGTGAATGTATGGAATTGCTGAATTATTGAGTACTAAATAACAGTGACGCAATAATTGTGTCACACCTGTATGGTGCTGACTGAGGCTGTTGGCAACGTAGCGCCACTCTGCTCTAATCTGTTAACACGCGCCAATACATAATGCCAGCGCACAAAAAGATCGCCTACGTCACTCCCCGCTGACAAACCCCACATGGCACAGCGCACGTTAACCCCCTGTACGAAGAATTAGAAGTCTGGCATCTCCTGCACGGCCCCGCCCACTATCGCTTCTGCCAATAACACGCTCGGACACACTGCCGCTCTATAGTTCTACTGTCCAATGGCCGTTTTTGTAACATTTTCCTGTGTCTGGCAGCGCCGGACTGTGTAGGAGCTGTGGGGAAGGGGTTAGTGAGCCGCGGAGAGCACAGGATGCCGGGGGGCGGGGGACACCGGAGCTGACAGCGGCTGCCTGTCTGGGACACGGAGACAGGTAAGAGACATGATTCGGAATCGGTTCGCAGGTGACCAGTTAGCCGGCGCGGGTTCGGTTACCAAGAAAGCTGTCCTGCAACGGCGAGTAATCGGTGGACGTACACAAGTATCTACTGGGAGTAGCGCGCGGTACTGTCTATGGTCGGGCTCATATTCTCATTGGGAAGAAACCGTGATTGGATGCGCGGTGTCGTGCATAGGGGTTCACTGGGGGTAGATCAAGCGCTGTGTATCAGGGTGTCTCTCCTTCGCTATGAGTTGGAGGCAGTTTAAATGTGTCGTGCCGGGCTATAAGCAGCTCTGAGATCCCGGATCCGAGTGCGCTGGCAGCATTGATTCAGCGGGCAGCGAAGCCTGTGTTCAGCGCTGTGTACCAGGGGGTGCTCATCATCGCATGGTGCTTGGGTTCGCTACTGTCTAGAGGATAGCATGTGCTTAAAGTACCCGCTCAGTGTATCAAACACTGCACTGGCTGCACAGCTAATGGCTGTTAATATACCCAGCACCGTGCATGATTTGAGGGTATATATTTATCATCCCTCTGGGCATGTTGGGCACTCTGCCCATTACTGTGCAGTAGGGGAGTAATTAGAGGCTATAGTTGTGCTTTAGAGAATCAGTGGCTGTTCATAAGGGTGCTTTAGGGGAATGTACAGTGCTGTGGTATATGATGGTGCTATATAAAACAATAATCATAATAAGCAGCGTGACCCCATGTGGTGCATCCTAGAGAGAATCCTATTGCCTGCGCTGAGTCTTTCTCTCCCTCTGTGATGATTTAAAAGCAGTGCTTTCGTTGTTTGTAAACTTCCTTGAAATACATCCAAGCCGTACACATTAAGATCCTTTAACCTTTCCCAATGCAAACCACTTCCCGCTTGTTTTGTTTAGTATCGTTAGTTTAATGCTAGCTCAGAAGACTCTTGTGTATTTTCCTCGTCGCACCCATTACCCGGCTTATGGACAATGGTATAGACGCTTACGCAATCATTTTGTTCATATGTATATTTTTTTACCGCTTCCTTGGTGCGGTTATATTGCGGCACTTCTTGTAAAGTAGCTGCCAACGTCCTGCAAGATAAAAAAAACAAAACAAGCTTTCACCAATGCACATGCAGACAAATGCCTTGTAGCCGCTGCGACGCGCGGGTTATACCCGAGAGAAATACTTTTATTTCTTCCCTCTCGGCCGACCTGCAGTTCCGCTCTCAGATCTGGTATAGTTATTGGCTAGGTTATCGCACTGTGTAGATGGCATCTAGATTGCAAGCTCCTTGGAGTTTCAGAATAAGATGGTGCTATATAAAACAATATATAATAATAATAATGTAGTTAGGGCATGGATTTCGACATATTACACAGAGACTGGAAGCGCTTCTATGTATATGATAGCTGCGTGGTCCCTTTAAATGGGGTCTCTTTTGCAAATGCATAGGAATTCTTCACAACCCCCCCAATCTTGTGCTTTTGCCCCGCTCTGCACCACCAGCTATCTGTGCTGTAATAGGGAGATGTCAGTCAGCGATTATAATAAACAGTAGTCTGGTGTGGTGCTGACTCAGCAGAGCCCCCCCCTTCACATGTGTACAAAGCCCCCCAACTGAAACTGTCCCTTTAAACTACACGGTTATTTATTTTTAACTATTTCAGTTCCTTTTGGCTATAGCATGATTCGTAGACATCACTTGCATAGGAGAACTGTACGGACTGTACTTTTCATATGGACAAATCACTGTAGAATGTGCTGCGGGCTGCAATGGGTTAAGGATCAGAGGTCGTTCAGGTTCTGAAGGTCCCTGTCTGCTCTTATCTCAGTGATTTGCCTGATGGGTAAATACTGGAGTTCAGCCGCTGATAGCCGACAACACTTCAGAGAAATGGAATGATGTGTCCTGATTCCCAAGTATTCCCCAGGCTGTGAATCGCTCCTTCTGTTCTCTCATATACCAATCATTAGATCGCGTGGTCCCTTACCCCCCCGTCATCTACGATGCGTACATGAGATTTGTTTCCTATAAACACATTTTGATGCCAAATGCCCCATCAGAAAGCCCTGTTGGCGTTGCCCACGTCTTAAAGTCACGGCGTCAGGCGCTTAAGGTCTTGCCACGGGTGCACTCAGGCTTTTGTAGCATTGCCCGGCCCTGATGCATCTTATATGCAGTGCCATTTATTCACTATATGTAGTGTTTGTTTTCTTCCATGGAGACAAGCTGCTTGTGGGTGTTTGATTTTGCTTAAGTCAAGTGAATTGAGTGCCAGACGCAAGGATTGTCTTTAACAAACACTTTGTTACAAATACTAGGCAAACATTAGAACGCTACGCAAACTTCTCTGACGGCTTTGAGATTGGGTGAATAGCCTTAATTTGCTGGCTTGGGTGTACTTGGTAGGGATGTGTCCGCGGGACGCCCGTATTTTCCTTCTGCGTGGTATATTTACGCTGTCGGTATAGTACCCGGCAATACGTGCTGTGATAGGGTTATGTTACTTGGAGCGGGAACATCTAACCTTTCGCAAGTTACTGTTTCCCAGGTTGGGTGTAGCTTTTCCTAGCTGGACTTTGAACGCTTAGGGATGATAGTCGGCTCAGGTCAGATACTCTGTGCACAGAGCAACAATACATGGCTTCTTCCAGGATGGTGGATTCCATTTGTGGCATCGGGATGTTGCGTTGTGTGTGTGTGTGATGTAATCAGCGCCGCGTTCTCGTCTCCAAGAGGCTTCAATGTCGTGAGAACCAGCTTCTAAAATACTAGAGGATCATGGATCGGGGAGGACTCATGGAATAGAAAAGAAATACATTACGAAGCTTTAATTAATGTGTAACAGCGGTAACAAAGACTGGGGAGCAGTTCCTCCAATACACACTCGTATAACAATTAATAAATAAATAGTGACCCGATTATATTTAAAAGACTATCTTTGTCTAGGGATTTAAATAAGAAAGAAAAGCCTATCCTAGCGTACACTGTGTTATACAATATGTATTTATGTTTATATGGTTTCACTCTCAAGGAAAGTGGCTAGAATGGACCCCTCATATATATAATATGTGTGTGTGTATTTAAAAATATATATTTTTTAATACTTTTATATCTGTGCTTTTTTCCCTTCTGCAGTAGGATTGGCTCACATTATTTAATGAAATCTCATTATTAATGCATGTGGAGGACTAGTAAATTCGGCGTGCCTCCGTTGCATTGTTGGTGTCAGTCTAACGAGTATATTCTTGTTTTCCATGCTTAGTGAAATAGCTTCTATTTCTGTGAAATCGGCTTTTGAGTAACCCTATGTACCTTCTATTTGTTGTGAATGGGATTGAAACGCATTATCTAAGGATTATTATGCTCCAATTATCTGTTGCTGAGTTACGATCTCTGTATTCCTATGTAAATCAGCGGGGCTTCTTAAATCCCTACAATGTACTATCGTGAGATCTTCTTATAAACCTCTTAATGACTGTAACCCCCCCAGACACACTAGACATGGCCTTTTAATTCCTTATCCGTGTTTCTCTATATACATCCTAAGGTATGGATGGGATTCCAAGGTAACTGGAACCGGAAATGGAATTCTTCATTGAGGTTGAAAAAGACACGTTTAATTAAAATGACATGTAAATAAAGAATGTTGTCCGCCTAGCTTTTTTGAGTGACTGCTGTTTTACTAAATATATTATCTGTTAAGGATACATATAAAATACGATTTTTTTTTTTTAAATGTATTTTTACTTGCAGGGTCCGCATATTGAACTAACCCGTACCATCTGCTAGCGACAATGTTTGTTAGATCTGTGTATAACCGGCATACGCGCCTCCCTTTAGCCATTTTTAGTCCTTTTGATGCAGAGAGGTTCCAGCTGGGGGAACCTTCGGGTCCAAAATAACGCAGGTTTTGACTCACGGTGACGGTGCAACGGCAGAGAATTAATTGCGCTCCTTGGCGGTGGCTTGAAGCACCAGATGGGCAATTTTCCAAATGTGAGGAGCATTAGTCAGACCTCGGTTCCCCCCCAGAAGAGGTTTAAAGTCTTACACGGTCATTTAGGAAATGAAATACAATATCAAAGATATATGGCTGTGTAATTCAGACGTGCACAAGCCAAGACTTTGAAAACGGGAGAGAATAAAAAAAAATTCTAGCCCCGAACAGGGGTTAACATACGTGTATTAACCTGCTTTTAGCATAATATAGTGGATCAGAGGATTCTCTGTCCCGTATTACCCTACCTTTTTATATTATTTTATGTCAAATAACAAAGGACATGGGCTCCGAGCCATTAAATCTAATTTATTCCCTTGCTAAAAGAAATGAGACGGATCATTAATGTAAATGATGCTGAAATATTTATGGTCCGTGTGTTTATAAGGGACTTGTCCTGATATTGTTTGCAGGCCAGAATAATTATTGGATGGCTATAAAATGTGATGGGATTGGGGACTTTCTGTAATGTGGGTTTGCGACACCGTAAACTCTGCTTCTGAACGCGTTACTGCAAGTTGTATTGAGTCACGCTGCTTCCTGTGACCGTGCTGCGTGTGTTTCTGTATGTGTTAAGCCCCTTGATGACCTCCGTTACGTGCCGAAGTATTCTTCTCATTCTCTCTCCCGTGGCTGCTGCTTCTCAAAAGATGTCAACAAAATTGATCCCCTCTATCTGGCGTGCGGCAAGGTATTGGGATCAAAGCCTGGGGCAGCAGGGCTGTAGGGTATGGGGTATTGCACAATTACACAAATTGGGTGCAGAGATGGAGGGATGGGAAGCGGGCTGGTGAGCCTGAAGAGCTTGGCTGGACCAGCAACCAGATGCTTCCCATATATACCCCACAAGTGATATGACCTCTGGGAGTATCTTTCACTCGTACCTTTTTTTTTTTTATTATTATAGTTTTAACTTGTTTTGTCCTTGGTTTTCTCACAACTATATTTTATCGGTATTTTAATTGAGCTAATTTTAAAATTATTTAGACTCTTTTCTAGACATTTTAATGTATCTGACAGCCTCGGTAAAAAATACATTTATATTAAAGTATTTTAATAGCCAATCAGGGGCCAATTAGAAATCACTCCCGTTGAAATCAGTGGCCACGTGTGCTGCGCATATGCACTGTGATCAAACATCTCCTGCGCGGAGGCCAACGCTTATGCCGGGATTCTGCAAATATATCTTGGAAGATAAAGAGTGAGACACGTGAAAAACAATAATTGTAACTGTAGTTTTAGAAGTATCATTGTTAGTACCGTTCAATGTCCCAGAGCTTCCCAGAAATAATTATTTACATATAATGTGAATTAACTTTCCACGAACACTTGTCTTATGGCACAAAAGCAGGCACTGATGGGTTGTTGCCATAGAAACAAAGTGTCACATTCTTATGTAAGTTTGCGAGTAAGGCCCTCTTTACCTGATGTATCGGTTTGTCTAATTCTGTCACTTCTAGTTTTGTCAGACCCCGAGTATGTATGTATGGGACTGTAAGATTCGCTGCGTAACTTGTTGGCGCTATGTAAATAAAAGATAACAGAGCTTTCTACAGTGGAGACAAAATGTCTGTTTCATACTATGGGCAGCGTCTCCGGTACAATAAAAGGCCTTGTGCGCCTTTAAAATACTGAGCAATGTGATGTGACATTGTTTCACCGGTGCGCTGTATCTCAGACTCCCAACGTCTTTTAATGAAGTCTATGGAGGCTGCGCTGAGCTGGCACAGCCTCCATGGTGTAAATAGGCCGGTTTGGGAGATCAAAGGTCTTTGGGGCATTTGGTGCTGTTCTACGGTCTTATACCAGGGTGACCGCTGATCCCCTGAAACTGCTGTCCTAGGGAGGATTGCATTGGTACATGCTGTGTTATGATGAATATAGTTTGTCAACCTGTTGCCTTCTTAGCCTATGGAAAGCTACTGCCTTTTACCTCTAACCACCTCTGTGCTAGCTGTACTTGCGTAGCATGAAGTTGGTCTGGGTAGGTAGAAATACAATAATAATTCTATGGGCAATGTATTTACGGGATCTGCTGTCACAGAAGATTGAACTGTCAGGATCTGCCCTACTTGTATCAATCCATGAGCCCTAGCTATATTTTGAGGAGTTCTTAAATTAATTATTGAAAAACTGTAATGCTTCAGTTCTGACTTGGTGGACATTTTTATTTCATTTTTTTTTTCTTTCTCTTTTTTTTATTCTAACTTTTTTTGAGTAATCTAGCAAAGCATTTTGTTTCGATAGGAAAATTATATTGAGACCTGCACAAACACATAATGGAACCTAGAAATACAGCGAGATCCTTGCATTGATTCACAGGTAAATAGACTAGTTCAAAGCATGTGCAGACTGCTGAAGTATTGAAGTTGGTGGTAGAAAAATGTTTTTACTTTTGCGCGGTGCTTAGGAGGATCTGGATGTTGGTGCGGAATGTTCTGATCTGGTAGACAATTAGCGTGTGGTTTATAAAGATGAATCTGGTACCCCTTAATTAAATGGCCATCTACATGTTCCTTGCCAATTTGCGACTGGACCAGGTGCCCAATGTCAGGAGGAGCCCTGACAGCAGAGATCTGATGGTCCACTGTGGTCTAGCACAGTTGAGTTTCTGTCTAGCTTGGTCATTTTTATATGTGCCCTTCAGATTCTACCTTTTAAAGGAATTGGATAGTAAACTGGTGTGACCCTGTTGAAAAGTACTGTAAGTGGAAAGGATCTAATTATTGTGTATTGCGTGTTGACTTTATATTTTTTTCAGTGATAGAAAATGACCTAAAGGCGTTGCAAAGATAACAGCTGTGCTTGATGAAGTCTGGGCTGGATTGGAATAAATGTTTCTAACTTTTTTTTTATTATATTTTGTGTTTTCTCCCTGCTGTGAGTACAGTCATTTTATATCTCAGATTTCTTACCAGCCTTGTGTGTTTAATTAATTGAAATTTCTGCCCTTGAATGTAAAGCGAAGAAAGGGAGTCTTGGTAAAACCCTGACTATTCCCTTTTTTTAATATTTGCTTTTGAAGGAACACACAACTTATTGACAGTTAACAAAATCCATGAAATTATGAACATCTGTTTTTCTTTGATTATAAAATGAATGAAGCAAGTGCACCAGCTGCAAAAACGGTTTAAAAACCTAATTCATACATTTGTTTTCTTGTAACTTTAATTACAATTTCTGCAGTGTTGATAAATTTTAGAATTTTATGTCAGATTTACAACTTCAGTGATTTTGCTAGTTATATCGTGGATGCTGTAGATGTATAGCAATATCTATATCTGTTTTCATTCACAAATGAAATCCAAATCCGTGATAAAATTGTTGCTTACACCTCCATAGATTCCCTTTTAACCCATTGAGGGCAGCGCGTTCAGATTAATATTCATTGCTCTCTTGTCGGGCACTCGTAGGATTAATTGGGCATTTGCTAATAATAGACGAGCCCCGCTTCAGGGATGGCGGTGTTGGGTTGATTGACTGCATGGTCTCCCGGCGGACCATCTCACGGCCCTAACTGTGTTTACGGAGATCTGAGTATAGTCGGAACTCGAGGAGGCTGCCAAACCACGTCATGTAATATCGTGAAATGAGGGGGATTGAAAAGAAAAATGCAGTGCTGGGAAGCCTTCCCTGTCAAACGAAGTATAACCGATGCCTTTTTTTTTTTAAAACTGTTAAAATACCGTATTTGCTCGATTATAAGACGACCCCCCCCAAAATCTGAATATTAACTTATGAAAAAAAGAAAAAGCCTGAATACAAGACGACCCTGTAGGAAAAAAAGTTTTACCAGTAAATGTTAATTGTTCACATAGTTTACATGAACTGTTTGTTAATAAAAGCTATGATTGAGAAAAATATTTTGTTTTTATTTCCTTTTTTTTTCAACCTGCCCCCCCAGTTATGCACATCTGCCCCAGAAATGCCTTATACCCCATAATATGCCTTGTAACCCTCTAAATGCCACTGTGCCCCATGATACGCCTTTTAACCCTCTATATGCCACTGTGCCCCATGATATGCCTTTTGACCCCCTATGTGCCACTCTGCCTCCAGAAATGCCTTATACCCCTATATGCCACTCTGACATTTAGGGGTTAAAAGGCATATTATGGGGCAGAGTGGCATATAGGGAGGTAAAAGGCATTTCAGGAGGCAGAGTGACATTAAAGGGGTTAAAAGGCATTTCACAGAGCACTCTGCCTCCAGAAATGCCTTACACCCCCCATTTAACACTCCCCCTCCCTCCTCCAAACTTACCGGTGCTTCTGAGTTGGGGGGGCGCGCATACCACAGGAGGATCCAGGTCCCCTGCATCTGAGCCCCCGGTGCTTAGTCCGGGCAGCATGTAGAGCTCCACGCGAATTGCGTAGAGCTCTACACGCTGCCCGGACTAAGCACCGGGGACTCAGAAGCACCGGTAAGTTGGAGGGGGGGCCATAACACAGGAGGATGCGATTGTATCGTGTAGAGCTCTACGTGATTGTATCACGTAGAGCTCTACGCGATTGTATCGCGTAGAGCTCTACACGCAGCCCGGACTAAGCACCGGGGACTCAGAAGCACCGGTAAGTTGGGGGGGGGTTTAACACAGGAGGATCTGGGTCCCCAGTGCTTAGTCTGGGAAGCGTGTAGAGCTCTACGCGATTGTATCGCGTAGAGCTCTACACGCAGCCCGGACTAAGCACCGGGGACTCAGAAGCACCGGTAAGTTGGGGGGGGAGGGTTAACACAGGAGGATCCAGGTCCCCTGCATCGCCGCGGGGGATTTGGATCTTAGTCTCATAATCAGACCTATTTGAGGTCTGATTATAAGACGACCCTGATTATAAGACGAGGGGTATTTTTCAGAGCATTTGCTCTGGAAAAAACCTTGTCTTATAATCGAGCAAATACGGTACGTGTGTAACATAATATGTAATATGTGTGTTTATATGCATGCACGTGCACAGTAAATGTGCTTCTTATATGTAGCTCTAATATTTTGGGGGCCTTAAACCTACGCTGGTCGGGTGTCGAGGCTGTGTTCCCTGTTGCCCTGAAGGGGTTAAAACATTTTAACTTGGAGCTAAGATCAGCTAACTATATTCTCAAACCCCATGTCCCAGTCTGGCTTTCGTGGCAGTTGACTACAACGTAAGGACCCAGTGGGTACGGCTGTTGTCTGCATAAAACGTAATCATTTCTTAAGCCCATTTTAATTCCGATACATTGCCATAAATGGATATTAATGGCTTGCAGCTCCCAGATTGGTGATTAGTTCTCAGGCTTTAAATCTTAAACCACTTTTGATGGTCGGCTTCCAGACTAAATGTTACTGAGCCTATTGTGCGACGCAAAGTGTTTGAAAATATGTAACATCCTATCCTTTTAATTGGCGCTTCCTTGCAATCAATGTGTTAACGCACGCGGTGATATCGAATTGCATGATCCGTGTAGAATTCCGTCTTATTTTTGTTACGGTTTCCTGTCCTTGGAGCTCAAAGTATGTGACTTTGAATCCTGATGTCTATAATGAAATGTCGCGTATGGAAATGTACGCTGTGTAGACCGCTGTAGCCAGAAAGATTGATCTGTCACGCATCCCAAATGCTACATTTTACATTTCTATATAATAAAGAAACCCATGAAGACGTGACTTCAGCTTAAAAAAAGCAATTCATGTGTATTTAAGGCCCATCTTGTATGTATCTTTTCTCTTGATCATAATAAATCGCCACACTATTAAGTTGCTGATTGCTGTTAATGGGCTCACGCAGCCTTTGTAACGGTGGAGGAAGCAGAAAGGGTTGACTTAAGGACAGGACATTTATCAGATGGTTCTTTTAATTTACAAATGTAGTTATTCTAACGTTGTGATGGCAATGGTTTCCCTTTTAAGACTAAGCTTTCAATTATTTATTTAGAAGTCATTTTCTTAGACACAATATATATACATTTGTGTATGTGTATGTATGTATATATATATGTTAACGTTTATCTGTTTACGACTTAGTTCTATGATTTGATTAGTAGTTAAAATTGTTAATTGTGTGCTATTGTCCAGTTTTTTTTTTTTTATTGTTAAGTGTTGTGGCTTTATAAATTGTAGGTAGAACTACTAATAGTTTTTCTTAAAAAGGGCCATGTAGGCGTGAAATCCCTGTGCTTGTAAGTTATATTGTGACATGGAACGTAATAAGGTTCAGTGGAGTCTGAATAACAACCTCCCCATTCAGGCTTTCCTTGCGTATCTCCAGCCTTCTAGGAGGTCTGCCGTGCCAGTGGCAGAAGGTGAAGCAGCTCACCCATAATTCACTCACGTCGGTGTTACTATTTACACACCAAAAAGTTCATCTTGTGTGTGTGGATTCTTTTCTTTTAAAAATCCTCTATAGTCATTTTGCAGCAAACACGTCGCATATTTTTGAGTTTGGCCATACCCCTTCAGGATTTATGTTGGGATCCCTACGTACTCTGTGGTTTATAAAGGCCACTACGGCCTCCTGAGCTCCATGCACTTGGCGTTGATGCGGCCCTCGCTTCCTCACTCTTGCCGTCCCCCTTTTCCCTTCGTCTTGTCCTTACCTTTTTTGTGTGTCTTTGTCCTTCTTCTGTATTGTCTGAGATCTTCTAGTGTTCTTGTGCATGTGTCTTTCTCGGTTCCTTATTTTTTATTTATGTATGTTGACATGCATTGTGGCTCATATTGGACATTTCTTTCGCATACCCTGATTTATCCGTATGTCTGTATTTTTCTTGTTTTGTAAAACCAATAAACTTTAAGTGTAAAAAAAAAAATCCTCTATAGTATCCAAAAATAATTCCTGATGCTAGGAACCGCCGCATCTGTACTGTTCTTTTATAATAAGCTACCTCCTCGTTGTTCCATGCTCTTGGTTGGGGTGACATTTTTCTGTGTATGACAGTTGTCCTTTATGAAGACGTTCTAACCATCTGTGACCACGTTTCCAATTATTATGTGTGGCAGTTACCTCTCACAATGAACAGTTTTTCTCCACAACTTTTAACTTCCAGTGAGGGATTTTAAGGACTAGTTCCTCTTATCGCTCATGCAACTGAGGATGACTGATGAAGTCTCTGCTGTTGTGGAGAACTAATGATTAGTGTTCTGTTCACTCTCTTTATACAGAACTGTCGTGTGTTTGTCTATATTTAGATGTTTAAGATTTTCAACGCTGTATCACGAAAGAAAACCTCCAAAAAACTCTCCCCGTCCAACGCTTTCTGGATTGAAACCAGTGAACTTAGTCCTAGAAACATCTCACTTGATTATGAGATGCCTCCTGCTTACAAAGTCAAACTATACTAATGATAAATCATACAAAAGATACATACATTGATAATTTTTTTGAAAAAAAAAACATTGGACGCCAATGAAGGGAAAATAGGACGCAAGTCGCTGGGCACACGGAAGAATTTGGTGAGATAACTTTGTGGTAAGAGCATACTCTGGGAATACTAGTGTCTGGTTCTCATTAATTGTCATCATGTGAAGAAATGAGCATTGCACGGGACTTATTCCAAAGAATTTTGCAGGCTTATTTTTTATTTTATTTAAAATATTAGTTTAACCTTGGAAAAAAACATTAAGAACCTCACCAGTTTCCAAACCTGATGTGTCTGTGTGCGGCAATTGTGCAATTACAGTAGGCACCAAGATGGAAATAACCCTAACATGAATAAATCATGAAAAAAAGCAGCTATCAGATTGAGCAGAGCTTAGATGATGAACTGTGTCACTTACATAATTACTTCTGCGGGGGCATCCAGGTAGTCTGTCAAACATGTCTGCAAACCTGCCATGCTCAATTGGATTAAATGGACAGCCATGCAGCTTTTAGAATGCAATTGTATGGAATTGCTTTTTACAGACATCCCTGGCCTTCACTGGCACTGGGGGCAGATCTACTTATTACTCATTAGTACAAGACCCTCTCGGGACCTGCCTTTATCTTGCTATATTTGCTGATGTGTGTTTTCACCACTGCAAGCAGATGTTGTCAGGGCATACACCACACAAAGAAAAAAATTAGAAGACCCTCTGTAATCGCTAATATTTATCTACAGCCCTTCAATCCCAATTGCAGTTCGTTTGGAAATCTAAAGACATGAGAGGAAATCCAGAATTCTTATTTTATTTTGGATTTTTTTTTTACGTTCTGTAATTTGTTAAAATGAAGAAATAATTGAATTCAATTTCTTCATGGAAAACTTCAGTCAAAGTCAACAGGTGGCCCAACAATACAAAGATAAAATACAAAAGTTTTTGGGACCTTGGAGGTCTTGTCTTCAAACCTCTGTTCTCGTAAAGTGTGCTTGCAGGAGGAGCTTTAGACTGAGTGATAGGGGGGACATGGGGGGGGACATGGGGGGGGGCATGGAAATTCTGGCATTAACCCATCACAGGGCCTCAAGATTTCTGATGAATGCAGCATTCCGTTGGGATGGGAGGAGTCATACCCCCAAAGATAGTTTTAGGTGTTTTTTGTTTTTTTGGGGGGGGGTTTGTTTTTTAGAACTTGTAAAACATATGACCATATGTGCAATCCAACAGTGTGTGAGTCAGGCTTTTCCAGCGTTTAAGATCTGCCGGAGGGAACATTTGGACGTCTGGCTGGTGCTAATTACTACATTTATAAAAAAAAAAGGATTTCAGTATGATTTGTGAAGAAAAAAAAAAAAGTTATGGTGTGACAAGGTTCTTGCTGAGCGCACATCATTTATATATATATAATGCTATTTTGTTATGTTCTGTTATCTGTTGAAATTATGAAGTAGTTGTTCTGGCTATATACATGATATTTTCAACATACTCTTCAAAAGCATTTAAAATGACAACTTTAGCCAATGCGATAATTAATACCAGTCTTCAAGCAGCCAATCAGTAGCAGGGAAGTGTTGCCATTAAAATCAGTGGGGAGACTTTACACATGCACCCTGTATTTAGGGATCACCAGAGTCGAGATGAGTACATTGTGTGCAGAAAGGTTAGATGGGGGGTGGGGGACAAATGCATGGGGGGGGGCAACAAATGCATGGGGGGGCATGCAGAATCCATACATTTGCAAAAAAGATCACATGAAAATGTAAATGGACCATACAGCAATCATATCCATTAAAGTAGATATGATGGCTGTGGTGCCCCTTCAATATATTTTATGCACAGAGGTGTAAAAAGTGTTACGAATCGGGGGGGAAATTAATTGGGAATAATTTTGTGCTTTTAAAATTGAAACTCTTGAAAACTCTTTTAACAAGTACTCATTTGCTGCCAAATAGGATCAG
The DNA here is from genome assembly GCF_027358695.1 of Spea bombifrons. Taxonomy (NCBI): domain Eukaryota; kingdom Metazoa; phylum Chordata; class Amphibia; order Anura; family Pelobatidae; genus Spea; species Spea bombifrons. The sequence goes on along the minus strand of NC_071088.1, from coordinate 78,641,966 downwards.
CAGTATGTTTTATGCATGACTGCCGACTGTTCCTATTAACACAGGGTGAATGCGGCATGTGTCAATTATGCCAGGAATGCTTCACCAAAGTCTTTGTAACACGATAAGAAAAAAAAAAAGCCTATAAAGCATCGATAAAAGCCATCCCATCATTAATCCTTTTCACAGCATAAAAGCCTCCCCCGCATAGCGGATGCAATCCTGACCCGATTGCTGTAACGTATAAAAGACGTCAATGGCCCTTCTTTCCGCTATACTCGTGCGGTGTCCGTGTCGTGACTGACATCATATTTTAATGCCATAGTAACGGGTGCACCTGTCCTTATGCACACAGAAATCTGAAAGCCTGTAAATAGCACAGCTCACAATCCCTGCAGATGTTCACCGTGGCTGCGCCATGCCCTTCGTCTGCTATATTCAAACATTAATTAGCAATGACCTGATTGAGTGTGCTCTTCACTAGCTGCCCGATGCATGCTCTGCTAAGCAGATCAAAGATCCCCATAATTGTATATATGTTTTTTCCCTTACTTGAGAAACTGTAGAATTCTTATAGAATGATGTCAGCAGTCTACTATATTTACAGTGGCAGTGGCTCTAGGACCACAATAAATACATTATTGTTTTAACCCCTTAAGGACAATTGGCGGCCCCTAAAGCCATTGAAAACAATGCATTTTGTGCCCGTACATGTACGGGCTTTGTCAATAAGGGGTTAATATCAAATTAAAGTAAAAAATAAAAACCAACCTGCTCTGACATCTATTCTTCAACGTATTGTGTGCACGCCATTTATTTTTTGGTTATAGTAGCTAAATGTTTGTACCATCGTAAGCACCAACATGAGTCTTAGGGATGGAGATCAAAATTAAGCGTGTCTGGCACTGTGTCCGGTTTCGTCATGAATGATAAATTACAAAAATATTTACTATTATTATTATTCCTGCCCAGTTTTGTAGATCTTATTTGACGGTTGAAGTGTTGACATGGCGATTGGTTAAGTTTCCATTGTATGTGCACATAAGCCTTTTGGCTAAATACTCACTGTGCTTTCCTAGCATAACCGGATGAACAAAGCAATTTGGTGCGTTCCATTAGTCCTTGTAGACCATTATTCTGTTTTATGAAGGTAAATTGGGACCATTAACGGCTTGTTTTGTCTAGGTTGTTATATATTGTATAATATACCTATCGAGCTGTTAATAACATTCTTGGAACTATTGTGCATTTGTGGAAATAGTAAACATTTGCCTTTTTAATACTCTGATCATCATATGTACTTTTAATGCATAGAATGGCTAGGACCCTACCCCCAAAAAGCATGTAGGGCTTCTTCAAAATCTCCCCTAACTAACTAGATCCGCATGTGCAGAGACGGCTTCCATTAATTTCAGTTAGAATACTTTCCCACCAGTGGTTGGCTATTTGAAGTGACCAAAACTGGCGTGTAAACTGGAGTTTGGAGGGGCAAATGTAGGGTTTTTTTTCCCTGCAACTACAGTGAAGGAAAAAAATATTTGATCCCCTGCTGACCAAAGACATGATCAGTCTATACCGTATTTGCTCGATTATAAGACGACCCTGATTATAAGACGACCCCCCAAAATCTGAATATTAACTTAGGAAAAAAAGAAAAAGCCTGAATATAAGACGACCCTAAAGGAAAAAAGTTTTACCAGTAAATGTTAATTCATGTAAACTATTTTTTTTAATAAAAGCTATGATTGAGAAAAATATTTTTTTTTTGTTTTTATTTCTTGTATTTTTCAACCTGTCCCCCAGTTACGCACATCTGCCCCCAGGCTTGCCACACCAATATGGCACTGTGGCCCATGATATGCCTTTTAACCCTCTATATGCCACTGTGCCCCATGGTATGCCTTTTGACCCCCTATGTGCCACTCTGCCTCCAGAAATGCCTTATACCCCTATATCCCATTCTGGCATTTAGGGGGTTAAAATGCATATTATGGGGCAGAGTGGCATATAGGGAGGTATAAGGCATTCCAGGAGGCAGAGTGGCATTAAGGGAGTTAAAAGGCATTATATAGAGCACTCTGCCTCCAGAAATGCCTTATACCCCTATATGCCACTCTGGCATTTAGGGGGTTAAAAGGCATATTATGGGGCAGAGTGGCATATAGGGAGGTATAAGGCATTTCAGGAGGCAGAGTGCACTATTAAATGCCCCCTTAACGCCACTCTGCCTCCTGAAATGCCTTATACCTCCCTATATGCCACTCTGCCCCATAATATGCCTTTTAACCCCCTAAGTGCCAGAGTGGCATATAGGGGTGTAAGGCATTCCAGAAATGCCCTACACACACACACACACACACACACACACTTACCGGTGCTTCCAATTTCCTGCTGTATTGCCGGGGCAGCGGGTTGACGTCTCATTCCGCGGCAGCCGGAAGGTGGTGGAGTTGGCAGCGGGGGTTTGTATGCGTCCGTCGCAAATACCTTCCCCGGCTGTCAGAGATCAGGAACTCTGGAACTCTGATCTCTGACAGTCGGGGAAGGTATTTGCGACGGACGCATACAAACCCCCGCTGCCAACTTCACCTCCGGAAGCACCGGTAAGTGTGTGTGTGTGTGTGGGGGGGGGGCGACGACAGGAAGATCCAGGTCCCCTGCAGCGGTGCGGGGGATCTGGATCTTAGTCTCCTAATCAGACCTCTATTTGAGGTCTGATTAGAAGACGACCCCGATTATAAGACGAGGGGTATTTTTCAGAGCATTTGCTCTGAAAAAAACCTCGTCTTATAATCGAGCAAATACGGTAATTTTAATGGTAGGTTTATTTGAACAGTGAGAGACAGAATAACAAAAAAAAATCTAGATAAATTGATTTGCATTTTACTCAGTGAAATAAGTTTCATCCCCTATCAATCACCAAGATGTCTGGCTCCCAGGTGTCTTTTATACAGGTAATGAGCCGAGATTAGGAGCACTCTCTTAAAGGGACCAAAGAGCTGTCCAAGGATGTCAGGAACAAGATGTTAGACCTACACAAGGCTGGAATGGGGTACAAGACCATCAACAAGCAGCTTGGTGAGAAGGTGACAACAGCTGGTGCGATTATTTGCAAATGGAAGAAACACAAAATAACTCCCAGTCTCCCTCAGTCTAGAGCTCCGTGCAAGATCTCACCTTGTGGAGTTTTAATGATCATGAGAACGGTGAGAAATCAGCCCAGAACTACACAAGAAGATCTTGTCGATGATCTCAAGGCAGGTGGGACCATAGTCACCAACAATTGGTAACAAACTACACCCCCCTCCTCAAGAAACACATGTACAGGCCCTTCTGAAGTTTACCAGTGATTCAGAGGGGAACTGGGTGGAAGTGTTATGTTCAGAAGAAACCAAAATCGAGCTATGTCGCATCTACTAAACTCAATGTGTGTGGAGGAGGAGGAATGCTGCCTATGACCCCAAAAACATCATCCCCCATTGGGATGCTTTGGGACCCCAAAAACATCATCCCCATTATGCTTTTGGGATGTTTTTCTGCTAAGGGGACAGGACAACTTCACCGCATCAAAAGGACGATGGATGGGGCCATGTGCCGTCAATTCTTGGGTGAGAACCTCCTTCCCTCAGCCAGTGCATTGAAAATGGGTCGTGGATGGGTATTCCAGCATGACAATGACCTAAAACACACGGCCAAGGCAACAAAGGAGTGGCTCAAGAACAAGCACATTAAGGTCCCGGATCGGCCTAGCCAGTCTCCAGACCCTAGTCTCTTAATCTCTTAAATCTGTGGAGGATGCTGAAGGTTTGAGTTGCCAAACGTCTGACCTCTGTGATTGCCAACAAGGGTTTTGCCTTCAAGTACTAAGTCATGTTTTGCAAAGGGGTCAAATACTTGCGAAAATGCGAATCAGTTTATTATTGAAATGCGTTATTCTGTCTCTCGCTATTCAAATAAACCTACCATTAGACTAGATCATGTCTTTGTCAGTGAGCAAACGTACAAAATCAGCAGGGGATCAAATCATTTTTCCCTTCACTGTAAATAATGCATATTAAATATTTTTCAAGGTACTTTTAATATGCATTCTTCATTGATGGGGGCGCACCAATGTTTGTGTTCCAAAACGAAATCGTTAATTTTACAACTATTTCTAATAATTAAGGCTGAAAAAAGGTAAGTCGACATTTAATTAAAATGCACTACCTAATGTCAAAACAGCATTGTAAACAAAGGTATTAATCTCATGCTGCCGGCTGCTCTGAAGGAGAAACTGAAATTGTATTGTTTTGTAGTGCTTTACACCTAGCAAATACAAACCCAACGCAATCATATAAAAAATCATGAATTTTTTATTCTGCCGTATCAGCGCACCCTCCTTGTCTTATTTAATTGTTTGCCTTCAGTGGAAACTGATTAAAGGAGATCAGCCGGCAGCTTTCAATAGCTTCTGGAAGTAGTGGCGATACGTGAGCGTGTAATATAGTATAGAAAACAGTCTCTTCATTTATAAAAAGAGTAACAAGTAATACATTTTACGACATCTGTTCCATTGCCTGAAAAACTTTGTGGAGCCTCCCTGTGCCTCTGCGGATTGTTTCAATGTGATCTGGTAGAACTAGCCTTTTGGGCAGTGATGGTGCCGGTGGCACAGACAGATCCTTTATATACAATGGAGAAAAGTACTTTGATTTCATGTCCTGGAGTTACATGGATATTTAAGTCACCCTTCCTTTTTGCTCTCCTCGGTGGAAGCTGTAAATACATTTCCACTTTATAGGAAGAAAACATTTTGGGGTCCACATCATGGGGGGGTCACATCATACACTCATTGTTCAGTGCTCTGGAATTTGATGGTGCTAAATAAAACAATAAATAATAATAATAGAATCAAATATAATTGTCGTTGATTGCATGCCTCCACAAATAGAGTTGGAAAGGGCTGTACGCTGAGTGATCGTTTCAAAGTAGACCGCAAATTTAAACCATCCGCTTTAAAAAAAACAAACCCCAAAATACTTCCTGTCCAGACAGCCCAGTATAGTCCATAGTGACACTAAATTTAGAAATAAAAAAAAGATGAAAGGGTTGCAGTTGTGCGCCCAACCACAGTTTTCATGTGCTGACTCTTCAGTTCAAATTTTTTTTTTTTTTTTTTTTTCTTCTTTTTTTTTCCCTCTTGTCTAAAAAAAAAAAAAATGCTAAAACCCTTAACTCGCATCAATTTTTTTTTTTTTTTGTGTATCGATTATGAACCCCATTTCTGCTGCAGGAGACAATTTACCAGTTACTTTATATAATACATTTATGCTACTGAGTCTTTTTGGAGGAAAATTAGTGAAGTTAGTTTTATGCATGGAAAGATCATGCACCTAGTGTGTATAAGGAGCAATTATGGTGAAAATTTGCCTTAGCAACCTATAGACGCAGGGTTTTCTGCTTCCAAGTTCTACAGATCTATGATGTTAGTTGCGTACGACTGTAATACAACTTGCCACATTTTGTAATTCTTTAATCTGTTTAAATTGGGAGTTTCATGGTCACAGAGGCTGAATAGTAATTAAAGAAATATATTTTTCTTCATAGCATATTACCAAAAAGCGGCACAATTATTAGTTCTGCTTTCAAATGTTTTAAATGAAATAAATGAAAGTACAAATTTTCATGGTCCAAAATCCTATGCAATATATTGGAAAAATAAAATGTTATAAATAATTATTACATTGTGGATGAATCCTGTGCGTAAAGGAAGCATCATCCGTTTCCTGTTCTCTTTGCGTTTCTGATCATAATTTTACGACAATCTTTAAATCACTGACCTTCAATTTGCAGCCTAAGAGTCTATAAATATTGAGCGTGTGCGTCAGTATGTAATAGAATTTGTGTTCCGTCTTTCCTTTGCCACATAAGTATTTAAACTCTTTATTTGGTCAGCGTACGTACAGATAGCTGACTCACCGTTGGCTCTTGTTGTCGGACACTGTTAAGTCTCCTGTCATAGTGAGCGCTAAGGCAGCTCTTGATATGTGTTGCCACGTATTCCATACACATCTATTAATATTTAATCCTGCTCAGAACATTAAGAGTGAGGATAGTTGTTTTTTTTTTTCTTTTTTTTTTTTTTCTCATTTTATATAATCAAGGCTTCAAAATTTAGAGCCTCAATTAACAAGAGACTCTTGATGTCAAGGTTGATAGAAATTTACCACCAGCACTGTCTGGCAAATCATGTAAACTATCCAACGTTTGGCATTGCATGAGGGTAATTTGACTTGTCGGAGTTAATCTCAACAAACTGAAACTGGAATTTGATTTTGAATGTCAGCGTTCATTGTTCTTAGAAACCACGTTCTTGCTCACCATCCACACAAATAAACAAATGCTTCATAATGCAAATAGCTTTCCTTGAAGTGGTTTGCAGCCGTCATTTCTGATCCATCTTGGTTAAATATGCCACCATAGGGAAATCAGATCATTCGTATTCTTATTTTTTTTTGCCTTAAGTAACTAAAGTTCTTTGTGTTTCTTGCAGATGTGGCAGATGGCAGTCACCTGGTTGGAATAGAGTCTTCTCGGCATAACATTGCAAAGAGAACATTGAAGCGTACGCCTGTCTTCTCCTCGTAGCCAAAATGATCGGGAAGCTAAAGCAGAACTTATTACTGGCCTGCCTTGTTATAAGTTCAGTGACCGTATTCTATTTAGGACAACACGCAATGGAGTGCCACCACCGAATAGAGGAGCGCAGCCAGCCTGCTAAAAGCGATAGTCCAAAGGCAACTTTAAGGACTGATGCCCGGGCCAACACTAGTTTTCCTTATAACAAGGATATGCCGTTAATATTTATTGGAGGGGTGCCCCGCAGCGGAACTACACTTATGAGGGCTATGCTGGACGCACACCCTGAAATCCGCTGTGGAGAAGAAACCAGAGTTATCCCACGGATTTTGGCTGTCAAACAGATGTGGGCACGATCGAGTAAGGAGAAAATCCGTTTAGATGAAGCGGGTGTTACGGACGATGTGTTGGATTCAGCCATGCAGGCTTTCTTACTGGAAATCATTGTTAAACATGGAGAACCTGCACCTTATCTGTGTAATAAAGACCCATTTGCTTTAAAATCATTAACTTACTTGGCCAAAATATTCCCCAATGCCAAATTTCTTCTAATGATAAGGGATGGACGGGCATCTGTGCACTCAATGATTTCTAGGAAGGTTACCATTGCTGGCTTTGACCTGAACAGCTACAGAGATTGCTTAACCAAGTGGAACCGTGCCATAGAGACGATGTATAACCAGTGTATGGAAGTGGGGTATGACAGGTGCATGCTAGTGCATTATGAGCAGCTTGTCTTGCATCCTGAACGTTGGATGAGAATGCTTTTGAAGTTCCTCGTTATCCCATGGAACGATGCTGTTCTGCATCATGAAGAAATGATCGGAAAAGCAGGAGGTGTATCCTTGTCAAAGTAAGTATTTTTCCTAATATCTTATTTCACCAGATTTGTGGTTATTTTGACTAATTTCAGGCTTATTCTTGAAGGTGCTGTTCTAGCTTCCCTACTAAACCTGAAACATGTAGAACTAAATACAACACTAGAAATATTATTATTTCTAGTACTGCTCAGTTCCCAGCATCACTTTTTAGTGGTGCCATATTGATACACTTTTCTAGGAATGCTGAATTCTAACGATTGCATCGTTCATGACATTGAGGGCTTGTTGCCATAGAAACTGCAAAGGTTTGGTGATTTCTTTGTGGTTAAACCTTAAGATTAAAATAAAATGGTGATTCCGTTAGGGTTTATTAATAATACTGCTCCTTTTTAAGGTATTTCCTATTCTTCATATATGTTTTAAATTGAAAATGTGAATGAATACCAGTTGGGTTGTCCCAAGCATTAAAATGGCAGTAATACCAATTTGTTCCTTGCCAAGGCGACTTCAGGCCTTTTGCATGCTCAAGTACTGAGGACATTTTCCCATGATGACATGAATTGCGAAGAAACACTTCCATCACCCAGCTGTGCCACTGACCTCCTGGCCGTCCTAAGTGCTCTACCATGCCCCCCCCAAAAAAAACCATTTAGTATATAGGATCTCTGCTGAGTGTTTTGCACAATAGGTTGTATGTTTAGTATAAACGACTAAACAGACTTGCTTTTTTTGTTTAGTACATTTTTAATTCTTTTTCCAGTAATATTTTTAGTTTGAGTTGAAAATTAAAATCCCTATGTCCGTGTGAGATTATTGCAAGTGTCTTATGTAACAAATAAAATCCAGGTTAAGTTTCTTTGGACAAAAAGGAATCTTAATTGTATACTGACAGGTGTTGATTGAAAAGAAAGCTCCTCCAAAGAATTGTAGATCGGGCTAAAATGTTTGCCTTAGACACTCAATTTCTGGACTGCCATTCTTTTCCATCTATTTTGCGTCCAAGATAAGAGTTTGCTCTGCCTCCAGCTATTTATTTTAACATGCGCTGCTGTGCCGTTGTTCATTTCTTCAGTAAAGCTAATTGGAGCCACTCTGTGCTGCGGATTTCCAAAGGGAGCTGGAAGCGGATTTATGGGGGCCGAGGTCTGTGTAATTAGCCTCTTGAATTCTATCGCGTTCTGTATGTGGGGAAAATGTGTTTGAATAACGTGTTTGGCATTCATCAAGAAAAGATACACAGTGTAGTCTACCTGCCATTCAAACCAAGGGCACTTACTAATTGAGCAGAAAGGGATTCTTCATCAGCACGTTGTCATTCTGTTTAGCACAGATCTTTTGTTTAGTCTAACGTCGTTAAAGAGTTTTTCCCGCAGACTTTAGTGCTAATGCGTTACTTTAGTGCTAATCCTTTGTTTGACATCAAGATAACAGACTGTAAACTCGCATAAGCAGGACCCTCTTCTCATCGTGTACCAGTATGTATTAACCTACGTTAATCTTATTGTCAAATTGTATATTGTCAATGTTTTGTGTTCACGTTCACTCTTCCCCAGCCATAGTTGTGCTACAGAATAAATAATGCAGTCATATTTAACGTGGAAGCGGGTGAGACGTAATATAATAAGCAATGTGGATTTCAAGATGCTCAAATTCACCAACAAACTAAATTCAAGTATCATTTAACTCCTCTGTTTTCTGTAGAAACTGAAAATGTAAACAGTAGTCTTGCTGTATCTGGAGAGCTTGGTCAGATCTGCTGGTTATTTCGTTGCTATGGTGATAAGACCACTTTTCAAGCTTTGCACTAGAAACACGTTGTATATATTTATATATATATATACCGGTAAGTGGGGGGGGGGATATACCCAGAAAGATCAAATGTAATGTAGCACAAAAAGTCAAGTGCCAGCAGTAACATCTTACGAGCTGTAGCTCTCTAGATACAACCAACGGGACCAGGACGAACCGAAGTATCTAGCAAATGCTGTATTACTATTAGTTACTTGTTTATAGCTACTTTGTTTAGTTTTGGACTGTGTCACATATTAAATCTTTGTACTTGTTTCACTTCACATCTGCCAGCGCCTAGAAAGTCTAAAAGGTTTTGCAAGAGTTTCTCAAAACCGGCTCAGTAACAGATTAGTGGACAAGCTGTCTCTGATAATGGTATTTAACGCATCTTTGTGAACTTGTTGTTAGTGGTTCCCGCAAAGTTGCAACATACTTAAACGCGGAACATCCTGTACATTTTAAAGCCGTAGCTTTGTAGGTCTCATTTTGAATTAGACGTTAATGGGGATTTGCAAGAGTTGTTGTTTGCTTGGGAAAAGCCCTCGGAAGCACCTGCATTGCTTGGATAAAAGCATACAGACACTGCTTTGCTGAAATAGTGAGCATTGGTTTAGCCTTGCCCCTCCCCCCCCCTTGCTAGGAGCTTCTTCTCGGGTGGCTGGAGCCATAAAGTTATCCTGGTATGGTTATCAGTCAGAAAGGTTACGATGGTCTTTAAAGCATGGCATTATGTACGGTTGTGACATCGCCGTATAAAGGCAAACATCACCTTTTGTTCCAGAGAGCTAAACAAATGTATTATTTTGGCAGCATGTTCTTATCTGTTTCCAGGACCCGACAATCCATCAATGACAGCTGAGGATCTCCATTTTCTGGGAATTCAAAGTATCTCTATGTATATATGGATGAAGGACTTAACCTCCTTCCATTAGTCAACTGTTTTTTCATTGTTGTGTTGTATTTTCACTATTTTGTATGGCAAGCTTCAAAACATACAAAAGTGTGTAGCCAAACGATTCACTAGTGTGGTCTTCAAAACATGGGTCTGTCTCTGTTTTAAGTAAACACATAATGCTGTGGATTGCTAGGGCTTTAAAACATGTCCGAAGAGCACAGTAGTTCCTTTTCTGTAACGATGGCTGTGCTCACAGCTTAAGACAAGCTGTCTTCTTAATGCCTTATGGAGCCATGTTTCGGTTTCAAAATCGGGTAACTTCAAGGTGAACCCCTTTTGCCCAGGGGTGATATACTCTAAAGTCTTGGGTATGCAATCCAGTGATCTCATGATGTGCTATTTCCACAGCACTACTTTACGGAATAATTTCAAGGTGCCAGATACCCCACATAGATGTGTACTTCACCTGCACCAATCATGTAGGAAATAATTCCACCAGTTCTTATTCTGAAGAAACCATATATCTTTTAAGACTCTATTTGCACTTGGTGGTGCAAGCATACTTGCTCTGTAACTAGATGCCCATAACTTGACAAACTCACACACTGATGTAATGTGTAACGGACAGAGTGAAGATACTATCTTTTATTGGCCATCTGACGTGTAGTATGTAATATGGCTGAGGAAGACTCCTAGATAGTCGTGAAAATCTTGCAATCTACAGTATACAAATGTATCATCTTTGCCAGTGATGGATTCAAGAATTCTTGTAAGAATAACGACCGGCCCACTGATCCTTATAGAAACATCATTGGGAAACCCATGGCTCCTGAACATCATAACCACTTTTTATACATTCTAAAAATCACGGACAAATTGTAGGACAATCCTTTATTAAACTCAGTGAATTAGGTGCTTAAAGGGGAACTACTTTTTTTAAATATTGTTATTAATACTGGTATCGGATTAAAAATAAGTTACAGTTCTAGCTTTCGCGTTATTTTAGGGGTCTGGAACCCTAACTCGTTATTACACTGGCTGTGGTAAACAATAGAATGGCACATTGTTAATCACCCAGCCGGACACATAGACCTCTTACACTAATAAATAAGTCTAAGAAGGAATGGACTTTGTTAGCATTGCCATGAAGAATCGGTGCGGTGTGGTGGTTGAGCAGGGAAAGTCACCCAAAAGGTCACATAACCGACAACAATGGTAGCCTCTGGGTCTGCAGATAAAGAAAGCTTATTGAAACAAAATGAGATTTAATAGCTTTTTGTTAATGCTAACCTACGTTATTGTGTAGAGCACTTTATTTTACGCACTAGAAGGTTTTTATTCTTGTTTTTTCTTGTTTTCTCACAGCTTTGTAATTACGGTACACTGTATGCAAATGTTAGACCATCAGACGCTGGAACATTTTGCTATGGTTTTAAACTTTAATGAGTTGTGTAATATATGGATGAAGGTTTATGTATTACAGGGTATAAAATTCACTTTGATTACATTATACAGTATTTTTAGATCACTGCAATCAGTGAGACTGGAAACCTTTTACATAATTAAAAGCAAGGAAAGATTTACAGTAACATATTGCATAGTGAAAGATAAAAATGAATCCTGTCCTTGGATAACCTCTCGACATATGTTTTCCAGAAGTATACTTATCTTTTTTAAATGCTTTGTATTAGGGCTGCAACTAACGATTATTTTAATAATCGATCAGTTGGCCGATTATTTTGTCGATTAATCGGATAAAAAAATACATTATTTTAAATTGAAGAAAAATTGCAATAAAAAACGTACAATTCACCCTTTCATCTCTTTATTGCAATGGCCTCTCTATTCACCTTCTTATTTTACTGACATAATAATAAAAGCTACAAGAACCCAAACACGGTGTTTCTCAAACTAGGTTTTAATACAAAGTTATTAGTAAATATTAATTCATATGTTAACTATTTTTCATATTTAATAAAAACTGAGAAAAAAGCCTTGTTAAAATTTTTAAATTTACCAAACTGCCCCCAGTTATGCACATCTGACCCCCAGCTTGCCACTCTGCCCCCATATATGCCTTATACCTCTTATATGCCAGATTCCACTGTGCCCCCTGATATGCCACTGTGCCCCTGATATGCCTTATACTCCTTATATGCCAGTGATATGCAACTGAGCCCCCTGATATACCTTTTACCCCCAGATTTGTTTTATGCCCCCCTGATATGCCTAATATCGATGTCTTATACCCCCATATGCCACTGAGCCCCCTGATATACCTTTTACCCCAGATATGTTTATGCCCCCCTGATATGCCTAATATCCATATGCCTTATACCCCCTATATGCCCTAAAAATTCATAATACCCCCCATACACCACTATAACTCACCCATACACCACTCTGGCTCCTCCCCCTCCCATACACCACTCTGGCTCCTCCCCTCCCATATACCACTCTGGCTCCTCCCCCTCCCAACCACCACTCTGGCTCCTCCCCCCTCTCATACTCCACTCTGCCTCCTCCCCCCTCCCATACACCACTCTGCCTCCTCCCCCCCCATACATCACTTTGCCTCCTCCCCCTCCCATATACCACTCTGCCTCCTCCCCTCCCATACTCCACTCTGCCTCCTCCCATACACCACTCTGGCTCCTGCTCCTCCCATACTCCACTCTGCCTCCTCCCATACATCACGTTGGCTCCTCCCCCTCCCATACATCACTTTGCCTCCTCCCCCCCTCCCATACTCCACTCTGCCTCCTGTGAACCTCCGTTTCTGACAAGACACCAGGGAGCCGGGTAGAGAGGCAGAGTGGCGTATGAGAGGGGGAGGAGCCAGAGTGGTGTATTGGAGGGTGGCTCCCATACACCCCTCTGACTCCTCCCCCCTCCCATACACCGCTCTGCCTCTCTACCCGGCTCCGTTACTGAAGGCACTTTCACTGCAGCTTCATAGAAGCCACAGTGTAAGTGAAGGGCAGTAACAGAGTCTGTCTGTGCGATGCAGACCCTCACCGGCTATCAGAGAGGATGATTCTCTGTCAGCCGGTGGGGGTCTGCATCGCACAGACAGACTCCGTTACTGCACTTCACTTACACTGTGGCTTCTATGAAGCTGCAGGGAAAGTGCCTGTCAGTAACGGTGCCGGGTAGAGAGGCAGAGTGATGTATGGGAGGGGGGAGGAGGCAGATGGGAGGGGGAGAGAGACGGAAGTGAGAGACCGGCAGACAGTGAGGGGAATCCAGGTCTCCTGCAGCGTTGCGGGGGATCTGGATTCCGGTGTTATAATCCGATCTCTGTTTGAGGTCAGATTATATAAGGAGAGGAGTTTTTCAGAGCATTTGCTCTGAAAAAAACCTCTTTTTATAATCGATAAAAATCGATCCGATTAATCGATGATGAAATTCGTTGACAACGATTTTCATTATCGATTATTATCGATTTTATGGATTAGTTGTTTCAGCCCTACTTTGTATTATATACTTGGTCTAGGATTTTGGTCTGCCCTTTTCTCATTTTGTTTAAGGCTTTACCATGCTGACTTCCATATGGTTAAGTGGTACCATAATAATTTGTGATTAGTCTATAGATACAATAATAGTAAGCTTTTACATTTTTTCCCCCCCTTCTTCTCCCTAGGGTTGAGCGATCTACTGACCAGGTCATCAAGCCAGTAAATGTGGAAGCCTTGTCTAAATGGGTGGGCAAGATCCCAGCAGATGTTTTACGGGACATGCCTGTCATTGCACCAATGTTGGCTAAACTCGGTTATGATCCATATGCCAATCCACCCAACTATGGAAAGCCAGATCAGAAGGTCATTGACAACACAAGACGGGTGAGTCTTTAAACCAGCATTACCTTACCCTGACCCTGCCTCGTCCCCCATTTCTACTAAATGGCCTATGTTTCCCACCAAGTACATAGACGCCTTATTTCCTTGCGCGTGCTTTATAAAATACTATACATTTGTAATCTATGCATTATATGGCAGAATACGGACAGGTTTAGTATACATTGTTATGAAGAAGGCGTCTTTATTAACCCCTTAAGGACAATGGCCGGTCTCTAAACCCATTGAAAACAGTGCATTTTGAGCCCGTACATGTACTAGCTTTGTCGTTAAGGGGTTAACAAAGTGAAATATTAAATTTTTCAGCTAAAAGACATTTCAGTCAGTAGTCAGATGTTTCACATTCATTTTGTAAACCATTCAACTACATGCCAGAATACAAAATGAAAGGGCAAATGGTGGAGGCTGGCAGCGAGCACGATAGATGAATGAATACATGTGCACGATGGTGGTTTTCAGGGTATCTCAGACAAAAAATGTCTTTCAAGTCTGAAAATTGCCTCTTTTACTTGGTAAACTTGGGCGTAAAGAGTTTAAATAAAACGTGCTGTATAGTAATTATATATATATATATATATTGGGTGTGGAAATTCTATCTAACAGTATAATGTAACCCTCTGGTTTTCCCCTAGTATTTTTCTGTTTAATATGATAAAGTATACATGTAGAAATGTTATCGATTGCAATCCCCATATGTCTTCAAAAACAGTGTGTGATTTTGTGTGGATAAAGCAAATAAGTGAGAGAGAAATAATGGTTTTAGAAAAAAAAAATGGCCAAAGTTCTAAAATGCTTTAGTTAAAAAAAAAAAAAAAAAAAAAAAAAAAGCTTTGGCCTTTTAGGGCTTAATTATATTCTGCTTCCATGGATTTTGTACGTATATGTATAATTTAATAGTTCACGGTGCATAGAAGGACGTATAATGTTCAATGGAGTTCTCCTTGTGGTTAATAGGCGTGTACATGTTTATCACTAGTCTGATGGAACAGACTGTAGCGGTTTATTAAATAATATTATTGTGAGGAATTGATTTTGCTCAGCGAGTTTTCAATGTGGTAATGCAGACGGAAATGATTGGCAGCTTAAGTGCATCATTAACGTTCATGCATGTTTGTGTTAAGCATGGAACCGTTTGTTTTACATTGATTAAGATGATGTCCATTTGGTTAAAGTATTACCTGACCTTTTGGATGCTATCAGTTTGCTTGTGATAAACTTCAGGGCATACACATATACAAATATACAAATAACCACAGGTTTTAGGCAAATCAATATTAAATGATCGGTTTTGTGCAAAAGCTGACTATTCGTGCTAAATAGGGAGAACTCATCCAGGCGTAACCTCAATAGGCTTTTGGATCAAAGCTGGAATACAGCATCAGGACACTATTGGCTGCCAGGTAACATTCTGCTCCATCTAATTTGTCCAAATGTAGTTTAAAGATCGTTGTAACTGGTGCTGCTTTTAAATCCATATACAATGCAGGAAACATGGGTATTATTCTGCCTGTGTCTGTTAATATCATTGAGAACTTTCAGATCTATATTATTGTAAGCATTAATGTACTATTTGGTCTAGGGCAGCTGAACTAGCTGCTGCCTCCTCCTACCCAGGTCCCACCTCAAGCTACATGTCATCTGTGTGTTGGGACATGATGTCTCTTGAGGATGTGCTGCACATGAGTACAAATCTCCACTGTAAATGAGCCAATAGATTTAGGTTTTCCTTACGTCATCTCCCCTAATCTTTCAGTAACCCTTCTCAGTCGGATGTACCAGAACATCGACATTTCCTTTTTTTTTTATTTATTTATTTTTTTTTTCCTTTTATATTTCATGTGGGCACTAATGACTTTAGTTGTCAGTAGTTTGGTGGAACAACAAAAACACCATCCATCATGTTGAGGACTGCCTATGTTTAATATATGAAGTTACGTTCCACCTTATTTGCTGTTGTTGTGTTGAAGAGAACACAATAAAATATATAGTGTGTTTGGGTGTTTATACACGCATACACACACCTCCACTCTGATTGGACCTTTGCCTTAAGCCCTGCCCGGCACAACTGACAATTCCCCCAATGACAAGTCTTTTATATGTGTGGATCTGTATCGTAGCTGTAATTATTCATTTGCATTTTGTGGCTAGGGCAGACTTGTCTGCATTCTTTAATTCCCTTGCTGCATTAAACCAGAGAGACATTCCCATCGTAGCCAGAAATCATTAAAAGGAAATGTAATACTTAAGCTCTCATCCACTGCTATTGTAATACAATCTTCCATTTTCATTCTCCCTTGGGGTTTTTATTGTTGGCACGACTTGAATGATTTCAGGGCTGTTCGGTGCTGCAAGCTTCCACATTAATGCACAAGGACAGTAACTGTATGTGCGCTTGTTGTTTTCATGGCAAGTTAAACCTTCTTGTTATCCTGGACTCTTCCCAGTCAAGTTAAATGAACAAAGCCTCCTGTTGCAGATATGTCCATGTAACATCCATATTTCAGTTGTCACAAGCCTGCATCGGCTGTTGGCCAGCCTCAGTATTGTTCAGCATTTACAGCCTCGTAGAGTGGTGAGTTGTAGATGATTTAGGGCTGCAATTGTGATCGGGTTTACCTAAAAAGAATTTCTTTAGTTCAGGCTTACTAAATGGAAACTAAAAGGGGATGTATTTGGTTAGATGTACATAGTCAAATTTTTATTTTAATTTGTTATGGCTAAATAGAAAAATGATGCATCGTAAACCAAGCAGTGAGGGAACACATTGGGTCCTGGAACTGCTGAAGACAATATGTGGCTTTCCCATACCAATTAGGTATTGACAGACCTACATGCTAGATGTGTACAAACAAACCATATGCACAACTGTGTGTCTAATAGTTAATTTCTGTTTAAATCCTCTAATACATGTTGGAATCTTTCATCTATAATTTCATTAATTGGCTGCATATTACCCATTTAGTGTGTTATCTTGCGTTTACCCCAGTCCACTAGTCAACCACTCACAATCCTTATCATACTGGCCATGATAAGCAGTTGACTTGTGTTGGCGATTGGACTGTACTGATCGCTTCTTAGAAGATCAGTCCGTGCATCATCATAAGTTAGAAATCTTCCTCTCAATTTTAAAAACTGAAACTTTCCTAAAATCCCAACCTTTATTGATTTCCTCTGAAATACCGGTACATCCATAAATTCAGACTTCTGTCACAAAACACGTTCAGGCTGATGATTTAATTTTTTTCTGCAGTTGAGAGATAATCTT
Organism: Spea bombifrons; assembly: GCF_027358695.1. Lineage (NCBI taxonomy): Eukaryota > Metazoa > Chordata > Amphibia > Anura > Pelobatidae > Spea > Spea bombifrons. Next base: position 78,624,740 of record NC_071088.1, on the reverse strand, counting down.
TAAATCTCTACCCATGTTCATGACACCTGGGCATCAAAAAAGTGAAATTACAGCCTTTTTAGTTCCATCAGTATCAATGTGCTGCTTGAGAAAAAGTACTGTTTATGAACAACATTGCGTATACATTTAATAGCCTTGTAGCATAGTAATTGTGAATTGACACCAGAGCATAAAACGGTTATCGGTTGTGCCCATAGGAAGAACACAGCCTATATTGAGTTAACCCATAGGCCACTCCTGAACCAAAGTAATAAATATTCATTAATACTGCCATTCATTAAGGACTAGCCATATACTGCTGAAAGGCTGAATTTATTCTCAATAATAGAAATCTGTTCTTTTTATCACCAGTCCAACTGTAGAAGTTGAAAAGGCTTTCTTAAGCGAGGGGTTCGGATGAAATGTAGAAGACATGAGTAGGGTTTTCTATAAAAGGTTTCAAAAGTGGACCGGTCAACAGGAGCATTTAATTAGTTGCTGGGGTGACACCAGTCTTGTAACAGAATCACCCTTTATACACTAACCCCATTATGTGCATGTTTTACAATAGATACCTGCATTTGTAAAATATGCAAATGACCCTACAATAAGGGGAACCAAAACGTGGTGTGGAAACCAATGCTTGAGATATGCATCTTGCTGCTGATTCAGTAGTGGTCCAAAGGTCTTTGCAGTGGAAGACAAAGCATGCATAGTTCAAGATGGAAAATCAGTGCTGTAAGAGTGCTAATGTTTGCCAGATGGAAAATTGTCCAACATGAGTCAAATGTTTGGCATTGGGCACCTTATTTTAAGACATACTACACCAAACACACGATGATTAACATTCCTTAACCCATTTAATGCTCAACAGTCCAGCACGGCATCTCACAGCCACAGGGGCTGGATTTGTGAGCTTGCGGTAAATAATACTAATAGCAGTCCAGCAGATTTGTGTTACATGTTACATTTATATGTAAATACGTAATATAAATATTGCACTGCAGATGATATACGGTATATATTTGTGTGTGTATACAGTTGTGTGGAAAAAGTACACCCTCTTTGAATTCTATGGTTTTTAGGTCTCAGGACATAAGTCATCTGTTCCATAGCAGGTCTAAAAATTAGGTAAATATAACCTCAAATGAACAATACGTAACATATTACAACATCGTGATTTATTCAACAAAAGATAGCCAAATTTGAGAAGCCATCTGAAAAATTAAGTATACCTTACGCTTCAGTAGCTTGTAGAACCACCTTTAGCAGTAATAATTTGAAGTCATCGTTTTCTATATGACTTTATCGCGCTCTCTCATGCTGTTGTAGAGGAATTTTAGAGAATTATAATTGGGTTGAGGTCCGGACCTTGACTGGGCCATTGCAACAACTTGGTTCTTTTCTTTTTCAGCCCTTCTTTTGTAGGTTTGCTTGGGATCATTGTCCTGTTGCGTGACCCGATTTCAGCCAAGCTTTACCTGTCAGTCTCACATTTGACTCTGGAATGCTTTGGAATTCAGAGGAGTTCATGGTCAGCTAAATCACTGCAAAGTTCTCAGGTCTGCAAAACAAGCCTAAATCATCACCCTTCCACCACCGTGCTTGACGGTTGGTATGAGGTGTTTTAAGTTTATATGCAGTGTTTGTTTTATGCCAAATGTGGTGCTATGCATTATGGCCAAACATCTCCACTTTGGTCTCCTCTATCCAAAGGACTTATTCCAGTCTTGTGGATTGTTCAGATGTAACTTTGCAAACCTAAGCCGTGCTGCCATGTTTTTTTTTTTTTGTTTTGTTGTTTTTTTTTTAGAGAGATGAGGCTTTCTCATGGAAACCCTTTCAAATGAACCATACTTGTTTAGTCGTTTTCTTGTACTGTCATGAACTTGCACAATATGACTTTGGGGTGAATTTGCTGAGATGATTGTCCACTCCTGGGAAGGTTGGCAACTTTTCCATTTTTGCATGTTTCACTGTAGAATGATGGCCAGACCAGCAAACGGCTTTCATAGACGTGGTCGCCATTGCTGATATCAATTAATCCATGGCATTTAAAAAGCAGCACCTGTCTGATACTTAGCATCTTAATTCCTGTGGAAGCAGTTTTTCACACATGGCTTCTCCATTTTGGCTTTTTCTGTTGAATAAATCATGACATGCTCCATAATGTCATGTGTTATTGTTGATCTGAGATTGTATTTACCTAGTTTTTAGATCTTGCAATGAGCAGATGATTATGTCTTGATATATAAAACCATAGAATTCCAGTGTACTTTTTTCACATGACTGTGTGTGTGTGTGTGTATATACATATGTATTCGTGTATATATAATACCAAAAAATGTGTATGTACATGGGTCAGACCTGTTCCTGTCCTGCACAGTATGTAGGTGGATCGGTTAGGGAGCCTGTCCGTATTGACAGGTGTATTTTATTTTGCTTGATAAATATATATCTATGTATACAAGGCGTGTCATTCTCAGGACCATATCAAGAACCGTATCACTACTAGGGCTGAAACAACTAATCGATAAAATCGATAATAATCGATTATGAAAATCGTTGGCAACGAATTTCATCATTGATTAATCGTATCGATTTTTATCGATTTATAAAAAGAGGTTTTTTTTTTCAGAGCAAATGCTCTGAAAAACTCCTCTCCTTATAATAATCCGATCTCAAACAGAGATCGGATTATAACACCGGAATCCAGATCCCCCGCAACGCTGCAGGGGACCTGGATTCTCCTCACTGTCGGCCGGTCTCTCACTTCCGTCTCTCTCCCCCCTCCCATACACCCCTCTGACTCCTCCCCCTCCCATACATCACTCTGCCTCTCTCCCGGCTCCGTTACTGACAAGGACTTTCACTGCAGCTTCATAGAAGCCACAGTGTAAGTGAAGTGCAGTAACGGAGGCTGTCTGTGCGATGCAGACACTCACAGGCTGACAGAGAATCATCCTCTCTGTCAGCTGGTGGGGGTCTGCATCGCACAGACAGCCTCCGTTACTGTCAGAAACGGAGCCGGGTAGAGAAGCAGAGCGGTGTATGGGAGGGGGAGGAGTCAGAGGGGTGTATGGGAGCCACCCTCCCATACACCGCTGTGGCTCCTCCCCCTCCCATACACCACTCTGCCTCTCTACCCGGCTCCCTGGTGTCTAGTGAAGATCCGTTGCTGACAGGAGGCAGAGTGGAGTATGGGAGGGGGGAGGAGGCAGAGTGGAGTATAGGAGGGGGAGGAGCCAGAGTGGAGTATGGGAGGGGGAGGGGCCAGAGTTGTATGGGAGAGGGGAGGAGGCAGAGTGGAGTATGGGAGGTGGGAGGAGGCAACATGATATATGGGAGGGGGAGGAGGCAGAGTGGTGTATGGGAGGGGGGGAGGAGGCAGAGTGGTGTATGGGGGGGGGAGGCAGAGTGGTGTATGGGGGGGGAGGCAGAGTGGTGTATGGGAGGGGGGAGGAGGCAGAGTGGAGTATGGGAGGGGGAGGAGGCAGAGTGGTGTATGGGAGGGGGGAGGAGGCAGAGTGGAGTATGGGAGGGGGAGGAGGCAGAGTGGAGTATGGGAGGAGGCAGAGTGGAGTATGGGAGGTGGGAGGAGGCAACGTGATATATGGGAGGGGGAGGAGGCAGAGTGGTGTATGGGAGGGGGGGAGGAGGCAGAGTGGTGTATGGGAGGGGGGGGGAGGAGGCAGAGTGGTGTATGGGAGGGGGGGAGGAGGCAGAGTGGTGTATGGGGGGGGAGGAGGCAGAGTGGTGTATGGGAGGGGGGGAGGAGGCAGAGTGGTGTATGGGAGGGGGGAGGAGGCAGAGTGGTGTATGGGAGGGGGGAGGAGGCAGAGTGGAGTATGGGAGGGGGAGGAGGCAGAGTGGAGTATAGGAGAGGGAGGAGCCAAGGTTGTGTATGGGTGAGTTATAGTGGTGTATGGGGGGTATTATGAATTTCAGGGCATATAGGGGGTATAAGGCATATCGATATTAGGCATATCAGGGGGTCAGAAAACATCTGGGGGTAAAAGGTATATCGGGGGCTCAGTTGCATATCACTGGCATATAAGGAGTATAAGGCATATCAGGGGCACAGTGGCATATCAGTTTGAGAAACACCGTGTTTGGGTTCTTGTAGCTTTTATTATTATGTCAGTAAAATAAGAAGGTGAATAGAGAGAGGCCATTGCAATAAAGAGATGAAAGTGTAAATTGTACGTTTTTTATTACATTATTTTAAATTTAAAAAAATTGCATTTTTTTATCCGATTTAATCGAAAAAATAATCGGCCAACTAATCGATTATTAAAATAATCGTTAGTTGCAGCCCTAATCACTACCTTTGCATAATTGTATTGATCATGTTAAAAAACATGGTGGTAAGAAAACATTGCGGTCAATTTTGGTGACGATGATGATATTAATCATCACTGCCAGAAATCTGACACTTGTGGTATACGTAAGATGGATTTTGCGGCTACGTGAGTAGTCTTTACTTTTCTTGGCAAGTATATTTTTCTTTTCACAAAACATCCAATAATAATTTCTGCATTTACAGACATTATATATATTATATACTACAGGCCTCTTTCCGTGCAACAGGAATGTTATTGTAAAAGATTTTAATTTGGTCTGCTTTATTTTTTTGAGAAAGCTTTTCCAGGTCCTCAGGAAGCCGATCTATTTCCTGTTCTCTCCTTGCATGCTCCCACACATATTGTCAGGAGGCAGAGCTCATCGTGGTACTCTTTGCCCTTAAGATGAATAGCCTCAGTTGGTAGCTGTGTTGTGCTACATTCCTCTTAAAGTGGCCCATCTCCCCAGTCTAGTGCTACATCATACTACATACAGATCCATTTTGGAAGCTACATGAAAAAAATGTCTTTAAACTGTATTTTATGCAAGCAGTTTTGCTACATACAAAGTGGTGTTTGCTTTTACTGTCTTTTTATTATATATCTTTTTATACCCAGTGTAAATACCAGACCCTTTATAAGCTAGCAGTAACCAGAGTTCATTTTTACCAGCACCATGAAAACTAACTTGAAGAGACCATTCAAAAATGTTTTCGCAGGTCCTAAAAAATTTAATATTTTTATTGAGCCCATGGCATTAGTGGTTTTCAAAAAAACAAACAAACATATTTTAATGGTCTTTATTGGCTTATACAGTAAATATTAATGGAAAAGTCTAAACGCCAAAATTGTGTTTATAGAAAATTGACCACAATATGAATTAAACTCTAATGCTCTTTATTGCATGCATTCTTTCGGTACTCAACTGAGACTTCTGTCTGGTTTTCATTTTCTCTCCAACCTCTTTTGAAACTAAGAATCATTTATATGTCAGCTTCTTTTACATGCTCAGAAGGACTCTTATTGCAGTCACTGAAGCACCAGGTGTTCAGATAGCATTCATGTGATTGGCTGTTACTACTTTAAGTTGAGGCACAGCTTTCATTGACTAGAATGGGAGTTTGGCTGAGAATGTGCGAGAAGCATTCCATTGTATGCTTCCTGCTTTCATTACAGGCAGCTGGAGGTGGAGTTAGAGACAGAAGAACGCCAGTAACTAAACGCATTCAATGATTTACATACAGTAAGATGTCCAAGCAATATTTTCAGCTAATAGTGTTCTGTCACGTGAAGATTACTTCCATACCGATTATAAATCTGTAAACACCAATTTCTTGAAGCTTACAACAACACTTTGAACTGGAATCTAGGTTTAGAAAATAAGTCTGAGGTTTATGTCCAAGTGAAGTTGTTGAGGAAATATCCTACTATATGGTGTGTGGAAGGAAACTCTCTTTAAGCTATGGAATCAGCAGAGTGTTGGTGACATTTACCCCACTATTGGCCTCAGCCCTCAGTGACCCTCTCCTGTGATCTTATGTGGTCTTCTGCATCGTGACTGAGTTACTCTTATTCCTAAACGGTTTCACTACAATATCTAGCAGAGATGAAATTTCACAAACTCACTTATTGCAAAGGTGGCTTCTTATCACATTACAGGCTCAAGTTCACTGAGCTCTTCAGAATGACCCATTTTTTCCCAAGTGTTTGCAAATGCAGGCTGCATGGCAAGGTGCTTGATTTTATACACCTGTGACAATGGGTCTGATTGAAACACCTGAATTCAATAATTGTGTTGATGTGTCCCTATACCCTTTTGTCCATTATAGTGTACACTGATCAGCCATAACATTATGACTAGAGACAGGTGAAGTGAATGACACTGATAATCTTGTTGTTATGGCACCTGTCAGTTGGTGGCATATATTTAGGGCTGCAACAACTAATCGATAAAATCGATAATAATCGATAATGAAATTCGTTGCCAACGAATTTCATTATCGATTAGTTGAATCGATTATTATCGATTTATAAAATGAGGGTTTTTTCAGAGCAAACTGAAAAATACCCCTCATTATATAATCCGTTTGAGTGACTCACAGCAGCAGCTCCTACTTACCAGTCCCTCCCTGTAATCACTGTGACAACTGGCCCCGCCCCCTTCCTTCTCCCAGAAGGCCAGAACCACATGGCTGTGACACTCACCTAACTAAGTATGAAATTAATATTTGGGCTATTGAAAGTTAGGGGAGGTTGGGGTTAATTTAGGGGCAGTTATGGTTAATGGGGTGTTTAGGGTTAATTTAGGGGCAGTTATGGTTAATGGGGTGTTTAGGGGCAACTATGGTTAATGGGGTGTTTAGGGGCAGTTATGGTTAATGGGGTGTTTAGGGTTAATTTAGGGGCAGCTATGGTTAATGGGGTGTTTAGGGTTAATTTAGGAGCAGCTGCGGTTAATGGGGTGTTTGGGGTTAATTTGAGGCAGTTGTGGTTAATGGTGTGTTTAGGGTTAATTTAGGGCTGTTGTGGTTGACAGGGTCTTTAGGGTTAATTTAGGGGATGCTGTGGTTAATGGGGTGTTTAGGGTTAATCTAGGGACAGTTATGGTTAATGGGGTGTTTAGGGTTAATTTAGGGTAGTTGTTTTGATGGGGTATTTAGAGTTAATTTAGGGGTAGTTATGGTTAATGGGATGTTTAGCGTTAATTTAATGAGGACTGAGGGTTAATTTAATAAAGTTAACTTAAGGTGCAGTTAGAGATAAAGGGGGGCAGACTAAAGGGAATCTAAATCCTGGGGGCAGTGAAGATTAACCCAGTACTTATTTATAAAAGTATGGTGTCAGTGTGCTGTGAACGGGTCTGTGACTCTATGAGGGGACTATGAGATATCTGGGGGGTATAAGGCATATCTGGGGAGGACGGAGTGACATATCTGGGGGTATAAGGCATATACATTATATAAGGCATATGTGGGGAGGGCAGTGTGGCATGTCTGGGGAGGATGGAGTGGTGTATAAGGCATATCTGGGGGTAGAGTGGAGTGGCATATGTGGGGAGGGCAGCGTGGCATGTCTGGGAGGCAGCGTGGCATGTCTGGGGAGGATGGAGTGGTGTATCAGGGGGTATAAGGCGTATCAGGCACAGTGGTATATGTGGGAGGCAGCATGGAGTGGTATATGTGGGAGGCAGCGTGGAATGGTATATGTGGAGTGGTATATGTGGGAGGCAGCGTGGAGTGGTATATGTGGGAGGCAGCGTGGAGTGGCATATGTGGGAGGCAGCATGGAGTGGCATATGTGGGAGGCAGCGTGGAGTGGCATATGTGGGAGGTAGCATGGAGTGGCATATGTGGGAAGCAGCGTGGCATGTCTGGGAGGCAGCGTGGCATGTCTGGGAGGCAGCATGGCAAGCCTGGGCTCAAATGTGCATAAATTGGGGGGGCTGGTTGGGAAATAAAGACAAGAAATGCATTTTATCATTTTTTTTTATTCTGCTGTTTGTATTTAACATCATTTGTTTATTAAATTATTTTAAATAAATGAAAAATTTACATTCATTTTTTTTTTATCCGATTAATCGATTAATCGACAAAATAATCGGCCAACTAATCGATTATGAAAATAATCGTTAGTTGCAGCCCTACATATATTAGACAGCAAGTGAACATTTTGTCCTCAAAGTTGAACCACATAGCACTAAATGCTCCAATGTGGGGGTAGTATTTGTTATATAGAACATGATCGTGTTTGATAAGGCCTTGTTGTATATATTACACAAATACATATACTACATGTGATGTAACTGCTACAGGTTGTTGCAGGAATGAAAAAGCATGTAGGCATGCCTGTCAATATGTGTAGATTGGACTAGTGGCATCACCATGCATGCAGAATACTTGGAGGTATATGGAAATATGTAGTATGAAATGTTTAAATAAAGACAAAGTTTATGAAGCCAGCTTAACTTTATTTTTATTTAAGAGCCAGAAAGGGCACAAATTCACCATCAGTATTATTTTAAGAGCCCAGTTATTTGATTTCTGGGATTTGCCCAGCCTTTGCCAAAGTCAATTGGGCAATATCAAGTTTCATGCAATCTCAGAACTTGACAAAGCTGTATTTGATCCTGGAATTTTTTTTTATTTTGTTGGCAGGTCTATAAAGGTGAATTTCAACTGCCTGATTTCCTGAAAGAAGTACCTCAGGTAGGACACTTCCTTCTATAGGTCTTTCATGTTGCGACTTTCCATGGCACATGCAGACTACTTACCCCAGAATTTTCTGAAGTATGAGACACTTGTGTTTAATATTTTATAGAGCATTTTGGGAGCATCACAATCCGTGATTCCTCCATTTCAGGTTTTTACCAGTTTGCTAGGTAATCCCACAACAGATGCGCCTAATCATCACACCTATATGAAAACCATGGGCTCTGTAGGGATTTGTGGTAATTCAGCCAAAAGAGCATTTGTAAGGTCAGACATTGACGTTGGATGAGAAGGCCTGGCTCGCAATATCTGTTTCAGTTCATTCCAAAGGTGTTCGATGGGGTTGAAGTCAGCAGGCCATTTGTGTTCATCCATACCAACCTTATCAAATCATTTGGTGATTAGTCAGGGATTTGGATTGTAAACCAATGGATTTACGACCACATTGAATCAAGCTAATACTTCCCAGATGTCCCCAGATGACTCGCTGATCTATCTAAAGCCTTAGGAAAATAAAAATGATATGATTAAGTCAATTTTTTTGGTTCGTTTTAAGACAGGAATAAGTCGCCTAAATAAGTTTAACTCTCAAGCAAGAAAGAGTATGTTGCAAAGTTTATTTATTTTTGCTAAACACTATGCTACACAGCATTAATATGCATCAGCATGGGGTTGTGCATTTATGATTGCAATTCATGACCATATCCAAGATCCAAGCTTACTTAGCTGATCTCTTGTATGTATAATAATGACATGTGGGTTTAATTGGATTAGGGTATGAGACTGAGCTCACATTCACATTCACGAGAATAATACTTATTCTGAAATAGAACTTTCATGGGAACATATGTTAGCTGTTTTGCAATTACACAATACTATTGGCTTTTATTGTCTGAATTTGAAAGTTTATATTTCCACAAGACCTTAGCTATACAATAATTTGACATGGGGACAGTCAATGAGTCACATTTGCCCTCTGGGCTACTCATATTTTAAGAAGTTGGGCAACTACCAGAAATGGGCCATGTTTAATTTTTGACTACTGCGATACAATAAAACTACTACTGTATCACAGGGTTTGACAAATTTGTTGTGACTCTAGGCGCCAGGTAAAAAAGTTAGGAGCCAGAATTTTTTTAACTAACAGTTGGTCAGGAGTGATCTGATCATCATCAGCCCACTTTTTAAACTCACAGCATTTGACCTGGAAGCACCCTGGACTTTCAGGTCAGTGCTGTTTTTTTGTTGTTGTTGTTTTTTAACCCTTTCAATGCTGATGTTCCATTGGAGCACAGCATTGACTGATATTTAGTCCCCACAAGCTTGTGGGGACAAATGTTAACCCCTGCAATGCCACGAATGTGTCATACACAATTGTGGCATTGAAGGGGTTAACGCTGTACTGTCGCTCTCAGGTAGCAGGGGAGTGTTGGGGCTGCTCTCCACACTCATGGGGAGACCAAAGAACCCTCTCCCCTGTCCCTGGCGCTGCCTCTGGCAGCTGGGACTCAAATTGCTGGTCTATAGACCAGCCATTGCAGGGGGAGTCTCTGATGACTGCTGTATGCTTCCATGCCTACAGGAATCATCAAAGGGCTTGTGGGGGCTCGTTTTTGCTGTTGCTGGTCTGCCTGGGCAGCAGCAGAGCACCGTACAAAACGGGAATTAACCCCTAAATGCCGCGGCATTGAAGGGGTTAACGCTGCACTGTCGCTCTCATGGAGCGATCAGGCAGCTGGGGGGGTGTTGTGTCAGGTCCCCACACTTGTGTGGAGACCCAATCAACACACAACCCCCTTCCCTGAAGCTGCCTGTGGCAGCTGAAAACGCGATTGCAGGTTTTGCAGCAACCGCGTTTTCAGCCTACATGCTCACTCCGTGGGAGTGTTCTCAGGCTCGGGGGCGGGCTCGGAGTGGCTGTGCTGTCTGCGCAGACTCCTGGGCAGACAGCAGCAGCGCCCCCGTGTGGTGACTCAGCCTCTTACATCCACAATTTTTTCTGGATGTAAGAGGCTGACAAAACCTAGGCGCCAGGACAAAATTCTCTGTCACCATGGCGACCTGGCGCCTGGGATTTGTCGAGCCCTGCTGTATCAGCCTTTAGTTTGGGTAGCATGATTCTTATGATCCTACTTTTACAAGTCCATTGGTTGTTCTTTGTTGGGGTAAAACCTGTAGAACCCGGTTTTATTGGCTGTACAGTTTGTTTAGATGGCATTTTAACTTGAGAAAACTCTTTTTAACCATGTAATCTAAGTTTATGTATGCCACACTTTATAGAAGCGACCGTCACATTACATTCGTGCAATAAGGCTCTCGTATGCCCCATAGAGTAACTTTCCACTCACTGAGACATTGATCCCTTGAAGTGAATACTTACCTCTACTGAGTTAACTGAATAAAGCTAAATGGCCTCAAAATCTGTCTACAACAATTGAAGTGTGTATTATCTTTTATTTACCAAATACGAACAAACTATGCAGTGCTGTACAGTTTAGGTGTGGCAGTTAACACATACAAAACAAATATACATTAATACATACAGATACATCAGGAGTGGAGGAACCTGCTGTAAAGCTTGCCATCTAGCCTTATGTCTTTGAGGGCCCTGCTCAAAACCTTACAATTTAAGGGAGTAGCAAAAGGAGGGGTGAAAAGAGGAAGTAGTAGCTTTCTTGTAGCAGTAATTAGGGCTAAGTGGTTTCAGCCTGCAAAAGAGGATGTATCGATTAAAATGAGTGGGTTAGTGCTTGGTCTCCGAAGATGGCTAGCACACAACTTATGCTATAAGAGAAGAAAGAGGTGAAATAGGAGAAAGATGTTTTAGGTGAAAAGGGGCGGAGATATGGCTGTAGGAGGCCCGAGTGGGAGGGGATCAGGAGAAAGGCGTGTACATTTCAAAAGGTAAATACCATTGTTTGGTCAAAAAAAAAAAAACAGTCCCCAAGAATACATATTTGGTACATATACAGGAACACATGCATAATACAAAATATAAATCAATAAACTTGCTTGCAGATCTGGCAAAGTGTGTGTGTGTGTGTGTGTGTATATATATAATATATATAAATTACAATACTGCGTGGTCTGTACAAGTGACAGCAGATATTTTGTCAGAGGTGAAGAGGGATGATAAGTCAGATTGAAGCTACACTAATGACCAACATGCAGCAGGCAGGTTCTGTTATATGATTCAGTGACACTTTGTAAAATATTTAAACATGAAAGGAAAATTCACATTGAATATAATTATTTTCAGGGCGCTGGTAGGGGCTCAAATAACGGCTACTCTCTTGCCGCCTACATCAGACCTAAAACACTGGACTGATCGGTCTGAGATAAGCGTGTCCCTAAAACGCCTTGCGCTAAATTTGGGGCTAATTTATTTGTTTACTGTAAGTGTAACTGGAAATAAAGCATGTGTTGCACAGCTGCTTAGTTGGTATTTGACAGAACTGTATATAGAAACAAGATCTTGTTTCTTCTGTTCTAGCCAAAGAAGACAAAAGAAGGCAATTCATGAGGCAAGATCGTCATTGCATGCGTTATTTATATTCATTGGCTTTGGGCTTTCTGTACACTAAATATCTGGGAATCCATGTGGATGATATTTGTAGTTAGCAGCTTTTCTGCTTTAAGAGCTGCATGAATGCCTCTCCATCTTTTTAAATGCCTTATTGTCTGAATCGTGATCCAGTAAATGTATGAAAGCATTCTATTCGCAATGGCTTCTCTTGCATGTCTGGTTTGGGCAGTAAGGCTGTGAATTGGATCCTAAACCGCTAAATACATATAATGTTCAAACCCTTCCAGGAAAGGAGCTGATTTCATTATAGGCAATGCAGGTCTAACAGAATAAGTCCATCTTTCTTGGAAGTACTCCTGTATTCCATATGTTGTTACGAGCAACCAGTAATGTAGTTGCATCTAGTAGGTGACCTTTTCCCATTCTCATTGTACGTGGAAAGCTGCATAACCCTATTACAACACCTTCAATTTTCTGAACATTTACTGATTAACAATGCAATCCCAGGTCAAGGTGTTGAATTTTACAATTGTGATGTTTCTAAACTAAATGGTTGATCAGTAAAACTTGATTTCAGCCATTGAGTATTTCACCTGTAGGCCCAATGAAAAGTTGTAGTATTAGTGTGCATGACAGAACTTGACACATACAAAGAAGGTACATAAGGTAGACAGGGTCATACTCAATTGTAAGATCTAGAGTTATTGGAATACAGAAGAAATGCAAGTTATGGAATAGAAGGTCAGATAGCTAGGGAAAAAAGGTGTCGGCTAGACAGGTGGTATCAGAGGATGAAGGGGTGAACATTAGATGAGTAGTTTGTAGACTTCTTTAAAGATGTGAGTTTTGAGCTTGTTTCCCTCATGTATTGTTAGGGAGGGAGAGAGCTAGTATGTAGCAGTGGGTTGTAGAGATTTTGGTCCGCCCCAAGTGAAGTCTTGGTCGCTTCTCAGTAGGGAGAATGAATCAATAGGAAGTGGAATCAGAAAGGTATTATGGAAATTGAGGTGGGAAACTTCAAATGGCAAAAAACGCCAATCTTCAGTAATCAAGGATCAAGGGAGAGAATGCATCCAGTAAAGAGCTTGATGAAATACTAGCGCCCCCCCCCCCAAAAAAAAGCTGGCCACCCTTTTTATTATACAGGTTATAAGAGGTCTGGCGTGGATAAGGTTTGTAGTAGTATCAGAAGTTTAAACGTGGCTTCTAATAAAATAACAAAATTTTGCCTTGGGCTATAATGTCAAAAAGGGTTAACAATTTGTAGTGGTTTTTGTTGTATTGTTTAATGAACCAACTTGGGAGCTGTTCCTTGCTTGCTACAGCTGTCGTCTATCTTGCATGTAAGAACCCAAATAATTTTTTATATGTAACCCCTTCTTTGCCAGAACAATGCTTGGTACTCATATTTACCGCAGTGGAGGAGTTTTTTTTTTTGGGGGGGGGGGATTTAACCTGTACAGGTGTCACCAAGTCTCCAGACTTCGGTAGGTATAAGACAAACATGTCACAAAACAATGTAACATCTATTCAGCTCCCTGCACTTTGATATATTTTAAATAAGTTGTATTCACCAGAAGTAACTATCTGGAGTGCTTACTCAAGATCCAAAATATAGTAAGTGACGTACTGACAAGATAAAGAGGGACATAACAGTTTAGGGGTCTAGGTAAAAAAAAAAAAATACATGTCCCTGTTGTGTAGTTCTCTCCTCTCCATGCTGGCCGCACTGTCCGCTGGGTACGCGAAGCAGCCGTCAATGCTTTGAGTTCTGTAACCTTTCTACTGGTCTGCTGCTCCTTGTAGGGTGTGTAATAACTGCTTAGCCTTGCTAGTGAAGACATTTGAATTTCTTTATTCTTTGTTTAAAGATGCATTAAGCTTTGATTTGCTAATGCACGTTTTTTTTTTACACCCTTCAAAATGACAGTATTCAACTACACCAACTTTATTCAACTAAATATTTGTTTCATTTGTTTCTTACAGACTGAAGCGGTAGACTAATGTGTTTGTCCTTGAGTTAAGGTAACTATATATATATATATATATATATTTTTTTTTTACTAAGTCATAAAATGTAGCATTTATGACATGATTATGTATGAAAGAGACTGTACTTGTTGTTGTTCTGTGTATAAACACACATTAACTGGGGGAGGCATGCGTCCTTTTGCTAATCCAAAAACACTAAACTTTGGTGGTCGTCTTATAATGGGGCAAATACGGTATTATTGATTGCACTCTTTGTTTACTGATGCCTTGAGTGTTGGCCATATAAAACCTTTTGTTCCCCTTCAATCTAAGTAGTTGCAAATGGTTTATGCAAAGTAATTTTGTCTGTTTTGTTTCAGGAAGCGGCTATGTAATAAAGGCTTTCTTTTCTCAATCAACACTGGTTCCTTCTCACCATGGGATGAACCTGCAAAGGCATCTTTCTTGCTGCAAATGGTCGTGGTGTATACCTGTCTGCTATGTCCTGGCCTATGTACATCTCTGTCCTGCTCTACACCACTGTCCTCTAGTGGGCGCACATTCACCCACAAGTAAAAGGCACTTTCTTCGTGGCAGGGAGACATCTGTCTTCGCTCATTGGTGTAGTACTGTATTTACCAAGTAAAGACAAATGTAAAAATAATTACTTTGTACCATGTTAAAAATGCTGTACAGTCTCTTTAAGACTATCAGTGCCAGTGAGGCCTGTCACGTATTGCTTTGGTACACAATGCTGTAACAGTTCAACTTTTATTAGCAAACGTCTGAGGAATGTGTTATATAAAAGTTCAGTATATATTAGATGTATATACAGGTGGAATTTTTTTCCCCACCAGCAACCATGTAAATAGATTTATATCTGATATTATTTTTCATCTAAAAGCTGGCCAGTCATACTTTCCCTGTGAATGTTGTTATTTTAACCGTGTCATGGAGTCTGTTCATCTACCGTTGTTCTAAATATACTTTGCTCGCATTACTTGGCAGCTTCAATGACCGAAATCCAACTGGAAAATTGAGGCAGTGGCACTTTTGTTTTTTATTTTTTTATAAAACATTATTTGTTTTGCAGATGACCCAGTGTCCACTGATGCGGTGCTTCAATGTGTGTGTGTGTTTGTGTGTGTGTGTAAAATTGTGATATACCGTGTGTGTGTGTGTTCTGAAACCCAGGATGCAGCACATGGCATCATAACATACAACTTGGTGGGTTTTTAGTGCTGCTGAGTCATTTTTACACCCTAGATTCACTTGCCAAAGTATTAACGTTTCCATATTATGTGTTGTTTGTCATCAGTACAAACCATAATGTAAACCGCTGCATTAAACAGTGTTACCAGAACTTGTGCCAGTGGGCATTATTCTAATTTTCCAGCTGTACCGTGCCCTCTCATACAGAAATAAACAGACGACATTCCATGCACGACTGTGCAGTGCACTGCTCCCCAGTCCTGGTGCAAACATGGCACACTCAACTAGTTGCTATGGTGATTGCACTGGAATTGCTCTGTATAGATAAACCCCTCTTTTGTACTTCTTTGTTCATTTGGAGGATGCCCACGGTGTCCAAAAGCAGAAAACAAATGGCTAATCCAACCACAAACACATTTCAGCTATTTGCCGGTGTCTGTAAGCTCATCTTGTAGACATAAACCACTTTTGTTTTTAATTATTTAATGACAACTTCCAAAGATGTTGGGAAGGGAATGGGGTATAAAAATAAATGTACATTTCCAGTTTTATTGACCTTTTTTCTATTTTATTTTTCAAAATAAAAAGCTTTAAATGTGAGTTGGTGTGTTTCCATTGGCTGTCTTCTTTTGGTTGTAAACACTAATCACTAGTTCACGTAACCCTGACCAGCAACATTGGCCCTGCATAATGTATAGTTACTTTTAACCCCTTAATTGACAAAGCCCGTACATGTACGGGCTCAAAATGCATTGTTTTCAATGGGTTTAGGGACCGTCCATTGTCCTTAAGGGGTTAAAAAATTGCCTCACGTTAAATATGCATTACGTAGGATCATCCCTTCCTTAAGGAGAAGCTCCCTGTGGTTGGTGCTCAGTAATGCATAGTAAAGTCGGTGGGCAGAAATGTCCATCTGGTACTTTACCAACTGGTAAGTTGCCATTAAAATGACGCATATAACCAGCTATACTTTTGTGGCACTAATGTGTGTTCCATAAACAGCACAGATCACTTGTATCTGTTTGTTTTTGCATATACAAACACCACACACAGCAGTTCTCAAAATGTGACTTATAACAGCCATACGCTACTCCCTGCTGAATCTGCTTTGATTAATACCTCCTTGTAGCCTCATAATTTAAAATGTCTTCAGTATTTACATTTTTAAAAGAAAATGTACCCTTTAGTCTGGAGATAGAGGTTTAAGTCAAACTGTCCCCTAAAATGTACTAATCCAAATTTCACCAGTTTCTTTTTATTAAAAAAAAAAACAAACAAAAAAAAACCACACACACCGGTAACAGCAACAGAAATAAACTGGAATTACAAATAAACAGCTCTAGCTTGAGGCATCAGCAAGCATGCCCCCTGTGTTCCCAATATCCACCATGTGTGCAGCATTTGTACTGCAGTGTGCTGCCAAGATACGGCCTCCAAGCTAAAGCTAGAGCTGCATGCTAAATATAACAGATCATTTATAAAACCAAATACATCTCGATGCTTCATAGCAGCACCTGCATCTTAGTGTTTTAAGCTAATCCAGTTGCGTTGTTTACCAAGACCTTGCAATATTAACCGTGCTCCAAGGGTAATGAGAGCAACAGGCATCTGCTCGAGACGATCTTGATTAGAATTTATATGTACGTTTTAGTCTCTGCTATGCAATCAATGTGGCAATAAGAAAGCAAGATGAGTGGCTGTTGCTATAGCAACAGCCTTGGGTTTTATGCAAATGCTTTGTCGGGAAATGCTGTCATGTTTATGGTATGAAATGAAATAATCCCCTCTAAGCGTTAACCCCAACCTCATCGAAACAATGTTGAGTAATATTGTGATAAATGTTTTAGTCACAATACATAATTTTTAAGACCTTGGATGCCTTTACAGAATACACTGAGGCCTCTGCCTCCCTGTGATTTTGCACTTTATATATTTTTTCCACCATTGAAGCTACCAAATAAGAACCATTCAGCACATTTTTCCTGATGTAAGGACTCAGACCTAAATCAGTCCTTGGTCTTGTCTTAGAATTAGGATAGTATAATGAATATCCAATGCATGTTTAAATTCCATCACTATTAAATGTTTTCATGATGTATAGAGCAACAATCATGGAAAGCTGGCTGAAAGTAAAAGAGGCTGCAGCCACACTTGTATTGTCCTTTTAAGGTTCCCTCACGAATATCCAGTCATTTAAAATTAATTTTCTTCAGGTACAGCTGCTAATGCGTCTCTGAACTGAGTTACCAAAAGAACATAAGAACTTTTTATGCAAACTTATAACTGAGGCGTCAGCGTTCAAATTGTAAGGTGGCACCGTGTGGTGGTAAAAACGTATTTTTTTTTTGAAGGTCAGAACTGTTTACTTACTGTGTTAGATTTTGTCAAAAGAAGCTAAATTAATTACAGATTTCTGTACCATCTATTAATATCCAGGGTTGTCAGATGCTGCCTCTCACAAGATCGGGTGCCCAGTAAAAAGTAAGAGTTGTCCAGACCTACCTTTTTAAAAATAATGATCCATTGATGTCAACAAAATCCCCAAATTGGTGCTGTGCTTTTCCAAAAACCCTGGCATATTGTAAAAATATCCACGTTTGAAATACCCTGGGGTGTCTATTTTTCAAAAATAGTTGGTTTGATTGGGGTAAATTGAACTGACCAGGTTCAAAGATGTCCCAAATAGGACATGGACATGATGACCAGATGTCAAAATTCCAAATTGAAAAATGTGACCTTTTAGGTCCCAAACAACCTGACAAACCTAACAATGGCGGATATTCTGTACTCTGGAGATGTTGCTGAACACATATTGGGGTGTTGGTTGACAGTGACATATACTGAGGGCTGTAAATTCACACCTAAAGTACAATGTGTGTGAACCAGAATGCAAAAAAATAAAAAAAATACCACAGACTTTGACAAAGTGTATGGAAAAGAGTTAAAATACCATTATTTGATACCCTGTGGTGTATAGTTTTCAAAACGATGTGGTTTGATGGGGTAAGTTCAATTAGCCAGCTTCAAAGATGCCCTAGATAGGGCACAAGGCTGGATGACCAGATTTGAAAAAAATGGTCTTGAAATAGCAATGTGCTACTTGTACTTATTACCCTGTAACTTGCATAAAACATTGGGTATTTCTAAATTCAAGACAATTATTAAAATCTACTTTCTTTTTTTTATTAACTTTTCTATAAACTTTTCACCATTTTTTTTTTTAAGTAAATTAGTTGATATGATAAAAGTTAAAACAGCTATTGTCATGAAGGGTATAAAAAAACCAACAACCCCCTGTCCTTAATTGGTTAAATTTAATAACCAGGGGATTTTTCTAACTAGAAGACAATTTAGTAAATGACAGACAAATATACACAAACATACACATTCTCATTTGCTAATGGTGTTTACCAGTGAGAATTACGAAACTTTGGGAATGATCAGCCTGGACATCTACTAAGATGTCCAAAGGCCCCCAACATCAGACATGGTGTTCCAAGCATTCAAGGGGCTATAAATATACCTCTGAGCCACAACATTATGACCACTGACAGGTGATGTGAATAACACTCACACTCTTATCATGGCACCTGTCAATGGGTGGGATATATTAGCCTGCAAGTGACTTAAAGGACCTGCTGCTAACGTCTTTGTGCCAGATACCACAGCGCACCTTCAGAGGTCTGGTGGAGTCCATACCTCCACCGGGGGGGTGTTTTGGTGGCAAAAGGGGGACCTACACAATATTAGGCAGGTGGTTATAATGTTATGGCTGGGTGTGGATTTGTTACGTTCCACCCTCTAGCACAACATCTGCATTATAACACATTTATTTTTTATGTATTATTCATATCAGTTTTTCATTTGAAATAATAGCATGCAGCCAAGCATTATTTACCTGTTAACATCGAAGGTGCTTTTAACACTTGTATAACTAGATGCAGCATTTTAAAATACTTCATGGAAAATTATGTCCCATATTTTTTTTTTTTTTTTTTTTAAATAAGCCATGTGACACAAAAGCAGACACTATAACTATTCACAGACTCAAAAGGCTTCTGTGTTATTTTGGTGCAATGTAACCTTTAGAGGAAATAAAACGACAGATCTGCCATGGTTTATTCGCTTGCCATACTAAAGGCTGCAATTAACATTTTCTCTCAGTGGAACGCAACTTAGTATTATGATGCCAATAGATTTTATGAACAGTATTCTTGCAACTTTGTGTATGCGTTGATGCTTGGGTCTTCAAAATATTAACCCTTTTGTAGTTCATTGTGACCCTGCACTCTCAGGCATATAACAGATGTGACTTAAAATTAAGCATGTAAACTTTCCAATTTATGGTTTTGTGCTAAAAATACCCTCTTAAAAAAAGACCAACAATGGCATGTGTGATAACATTTTAGATATGTCATCAGAACTTTCTCCACAGCACCAAAGTGGCTTTACCGCATAACTGCGTTTTTTGTCTTAAGACTGGAGTAAAATCTAAAGAATGAGCGTAATTGTATCTCGTTTCATGTATCATATTGTTTTTGGTTGCTCCTGTTATGGTCATGTAATAGAAATACTTGCAAATACCATAAGTATACATGAGCTGACATTTTTGAGAAATGAACATAACGATATATGTATGTTAGACTGTAGCACCCTCTAGTGGTGTATTCGACAAGTGCATCCCCTACTATTAGCTGCCTCATTTTTCTAATATAGGATGTTTTCTTGCCTATAGTCTTTTGCGTCATGAACATCTTTTTATCTCTTTGTCATATCCTTCAAATGCTTTTTTATTTTTTCCCCCTCAAATGATCATTTTATTAGCTTGTCCTTTTTTTTTGGTTTTCCCTCCTTCCAACTTGTAGCAAAATACAACAAGGTTGAAAAAACGATCTCAACAAAGAACTACAGAGAGTTTTTGGCCTTGTTCCCCATGTTCTAAAGAGTAAATTATAATCTGTTACCAGAGGTCCTTGAACTTGCAACAGTGACTGCGCATGCGCACCAATAGAGTAATCCTGTCTGGCACAAAGTTTGAATAAAACAAAAAGCGTTTCTAAATGAAAGTGGTGGCATTTCATAGAAAAATACCTGTGATTGCAATCTTTCATAAAGTGTATCATGTACACAACAATTTAAATCTAGTCCAGTTACAAAGGAGAGCGATAATCGGGACTTACATATATATCATGTATAATGGTATACCTGTATTTCCTTTGTGTCTACTTAAGCTAATATTCAAGAATATGTTGTGGCGACATGATGTTTCTGGGTGTTGGATACAGAACCACTACAACTCTGTGAAGCGCACTGTGTAAGGTGAAAGAGATTAGCAAGAGTGTCAGGCTATTAAGGACCCCAGTGAGTATTATTACCTATGTGGGCTTTGCTGGTAATGACGATTAGCGGTTACAATGTTATTTTGCTGTTTAATGTATTATGAGCTTCCTGACATACAGTGGGGCAAAAAAGTATTTAGTCAGCCACCAATTGTGCAAGTTCTCCCACTTAAAAAGATGAGAGAGGTCTGTAATTTTAACCATAGGTACACTTCAACTATGAGAGACAGAATGGGGGGAAAGAATACAGGAAATCACATTGTAGGATTTCTAATGAATTCATTGGTAAATTCCTCAGTAAAATAAGTATTTGGTCACCTACAAACAAGCAAGATATCTGGCTCTCACAGACCTGTAACATCTTATTTAAGAGTCTCCTCTGTCCTCCACTCGTTACCTGTATTAATGGCACCTGTTTGAACTTGTTATCAGTATAAAAAAACACCTGTCCACAACCTCAAACAGTCACACTCCAAACCCCACTATGGCCAAGACCAAAGAGCTGTCGAAGGACACGAGAAACAAAATTGTAGACCTGCACCAGGCTGGGAAGACTGAATCTGCAATAGGCAAGCAGCTTGGTGTGAAGAAATCAACTGTGGGAGCAATTATTCGAAAATGGAAGACATACAGGACCACTGATAATTTCCCTCGATCTGGGGCTCCATGCAAGATCTCACCCCGTGGTGTCAAAATGATCACAAGAACGGTGAGCAAAAATCCCAGAACCACATGGGGGGACCTAGTGAATGACCTGCAGAGAGCTGGGACCAAAGTAACAAAGGCTACCATCAGTAAGACACTACGCAGCCAGTGACTCAACTCATGCAGTGCCAGATGTGTCCCCCTGCTTAAGCCAGTACATGTCCGGACCCGACTGAAGTTTGCTAGTTGAAGTGTACCTATGGTGAAAATTACAGCCCTCTCTCATCTTTGTAAGTGGGAGAACTTGCACAATTGGTGGCTAACTAAATACTTTTTTGCCCCACTGTATATCCCAGGCTGTTTTTTGTACCCTTCGTGACTGAGGGCATTTTTGCAGTGCTCATATTTAGCTGTCATTTTATTCTCTCTTGTTCAGTGTACCCACACAAGTTTTATATTGGGGGTTTTTTCTGAACAAGAAGGGCTTTCTTTTGATAATATCAAATCTATAAAAATATGGTGAAAAATTGAAAAAAGCACTTTCTATTTTAATGCTTTCCATGCCAGGATGACCATGCCATTGACTTGCATAGTTGAATGAAGTACAGTATATACAGCATAGATTTCTCAAGAAGGTCTGGAGAGACCCTCTTGGAAACTTTACTTTTTAATGGGCGCCACCACCTGGGGAGAGGCAAAATCTCTTACAATGATGCTTGTGTCCACTCTCCAGAGCGGTTACAGTGCATGCAGAGGTGGGTTTTCGGTGATGCTGAATGCCTCGCTATCGAGACATTTCAGCGACACCTTTTAAGCTTAGGAGGAGGTCATTGATATCCTACTAAGCTCTTTTAAAACAGGCATTTGCCGCCATATTTTATATGGCGGAGGTTGATGCCACGGGAGGGGCCTCATGGGGCCCCTGCTGTAGTTTTCTGTGTCACTGAAAGCCTCAACATTGAGGCATTACAACACCACAACTTAAGGGAAGAAAGCAATTGCTTTCTAAGCTTAATTAATGTCATGAAAGGCACGTTATCGATAACATCATTCTTCATTAAGGGGTTAAATATCTTTCCATAACATCATTGGTCGTTAAGGGGTTAAATATTTTTTTTTGCACTACACTCTTTCTTTATCTAGCAGCATGGCTAGAGATCTAGTTGTAGACTTTATTGGATATCTCTTGTAACTACAGGGATGATTTCGTAACAACATCTGGACAGTCCTGGAATAAAAAGGTAAATTCAGGGTCCAGAATTAATGTCCTGTTAAATGTTCAGACGGTTGAATGTGCATTCGGGAGAATGGAGGGCAGCCTTTGGACAATTAAAAGAGGCAGATCATTGCGGATTATAGAGGTGCCCTGGGATGTGGTGAGATGCATGAAAATGCAAGGGTGAGCCTATGGTTAGAAGTGCCTGGGTTCACTCTTTCTTCAGCACCTCTCACCCAACACACACTATCATGCAAACTTGCTCTAACACCAATACCCACACACTCATTCTAACATCATGCACATACATACACACATATGTTCTCTCTCCTGCTCCTTTTCTTCCTCTCACCACCACTAAAACCCTATCATGCACACCCATACTAACAGCATACACGAACATGCACACACACCATATGCTGACGCACACACTCGTGCTAGCACATACTGTACGGTAGATTTGTGCTTTCAGATTGATATGAATTTCAATTTCAACAAAACATACCAAATTTGTCAATTTGTACAATTCCTCGTAAACAGAGGCACAACCAACAAAATGTTGTTTTTTTACTCACCCTCAATCACTCTCTCATGTTGTTTCACACTCTCATTCACATTCGCTTACACACTTCTCCAGAAGACTTTTTGGAGCAGTGGATGAAGACAGAAAAAACAAGAAAATGCAAGAGAAGAAAAGCTGCACAGCAAGGAGGCAGGGTCACAGAAGCAGCAGGTGGAGTAGGTAGGTAGACATTCATACAGCGCATGAGAAAGAGTAAATGAGTGTGAGAGAGAATGTGAGTTACTGAATGTAAAAAAAGCCCTATATTTTTCATTGGAACAGAAAGGACAGGAAAAATAAATTAATTGTCCATATGTCAACAGACACTCATGCTAACACCAAAGTGTTACGTGACCCCATTGGGCTCTTCAATTACCAGACGCCTGGGTGTCCAAGTTAATGTTAGAGCGTGTTTGTTGCATCACAGACTTCCATTGCAACTGCCACATGGCTACCATACAATGTTCAGTAGATGAGGACTGCAAGGTAGAAAACAAAGAGGGGAGGAGAGAGGTCCTGTGTCATTTCAATTTATTGCTGATGAAAAAAAAAACAATGAATAATTGATATCACTTCTGCTAGAGCTGAAGACAGGGGTAGGACTGTTTTACAAGTAATAATTGGTCAGTCGCCCAATATGTACAACACCTCAGAACCCCCACATGATAGACACTACAGCCGCTTATCTGTATAGCCAAATGAATGATAGACAGCAATAGTAATGAATTATGGGAGAGCTCTGTTGGCCATGTGGTATTTAGAGCAAATGTAAATGGGTAGCTCTAATGTATTTGGACTCTACCCTGAGAAAGATGTCAAGTGAGCAGATGAAAATACCATGTGGAAAGACTCACAACTTAATTTTCACATACTTTTGAATAATCCATATTTATTTTACTGAGATGGCAGCAACACTGGATGCAAAGCAAATGTACAGATCAAGAGAAACATGAAGCTTGTTGTCTCAGCCCTGATATTATGATGTTAGGAGGCACCAACCATATCCGAATTCTTGATTCTAGTGTATACATCATCTCTTTAAGCTACTATAGAGGTGTGAACATATTTGTATTATGTATGATGGGTACACAGATACAAAATATACATACATAATGAAATCATACCTGTTAACCTTCTATGTGAGCTAGCCCAGAGACTCTTAATATATATTTCATATATGAAATATATACTATTATATATTTACTGGAAAATTCTATGTAGTGACACGTCAAATGTGGTAACCAAATGGGTCTCTTATTTTCCTCATACAAACCTTGACCTTCCGTTATTTAAGAATGCACTTGAGTCACCTGCATTCAAGCAGAAATATTAACCGTAACATACTGTAAGCAATAGCACCAATTGGGAGTCATACATCATTACAGCAATGTAGAATAGGATAGGAAGCAGTCTGTGTGATGCTGATCTTCAGCCCCTTCCCAATTGGGGCAAAAACTCTGAGACTCCAGGTCAAACTTTGACTCAGGTATGAATATGATGAATGATAATAGGTTAGATTTGCTGAACACCCATAAAATGTATGTAAACGGTGCCTTTAGAATTCATTCATGTATCTAATAAAAAATAATGGTTATATATGACATTCTGTAAGCAACATGATGCTCCAGGCTACACATCCACAGCATGAAGAATCTGTGAAGATGAGTCGCTTATGTGATAAATAAATGGACACTGGACACCACATGACATATATGGGGGGAAATAATAGAATATGTTACTGCTGTGACATCAGTACGGTTTGGAATAAAGACACCTCTGGGGTGGCACATAACATTCTGCACAGACTAGTCACCTGCCTGCCCACATCTACATATAATATCATTTAGAAGCACAAGCTGCTTTGCAGGCAGGCAGGCAGACAGCCCTCCTCTTCCTGGAACTGCTTGCACTGGAATACACACACACAATCTCATCATGAGGCTGTGACCCAGCAGTGACCAGATCGCCGTGCAGTCCCCCTCCCCTCTCCACCCCTTAGGCCTGACACTTGCAGCCCCCGGCAGCGAAGCTCAGAGGGATGGTGGTGGTTTCGGGGCAGTTTGAAAACAGAGAGACCGCATACGATGCCATGTCGAGCTCTGATGCTGAAGATGAGCTGATCGAGCCACAGACCCCCACCCCGGGCACTGCTTCCTTCACCCTGCACGACAAGCTGCACCCGCTGCAGGTAAGGGCTGTGCCAGGCTTACCAAGTGCCCGGCAGGGTGACGCATCGGACAGAAGCCTCCTGCACGGGCACAACACATAACGACCAGCTGCATGACAAGTGTCTTCCACCACACATTGGCCGTGGCGTTAGCAGATGCACACAGGGATTGGTGTTCTCCTCTGCCCATCATCTGCTTCTCTGCCCATCATATATCCTATAAGTGAACCCACTTATTCACTGCACCTCTGTTGTGCCACTTGTAGCTGCCACATACCTGCCTACTAGCAAAGTGGCAATTAGAAAAGCAATATTATGTACTTCATTTATTATTAGTATTATTAATAATAATATATAAAAATAATGTGCACTTTAGAAAGAAAAAGAAAATGTTGAAAATAACTTTTTAAGTCATTTCCAGAGGCTTAGATGGTTTCCAGTGTTTTTATTCACCATATTTCCAAAGTGAATTTCCAAAGGCTTCTTTTTCATTGTGCTACAACCTTACCCCAGGTCCTATACAATTCTGTTTGTAGGAAACAACTCTCGTCACGTTCAGCCTACCTTTCGCATGTGATGATGATCCAAATGGAGATCAGTAAGGATTTATCATTTCAGACAGGAAGTTCATCACGCTTATCTAAATAGTGTGCTATATGATTAAAAAGCCACAATTTATAATAGGGTATTTCCATGAAATGCCTTAATATAAAGCATATCCTATTCACCCTGTTGATCTTGACAAACCGTTTGGGTGGCACAATGCATAGATCATTCTTTACTTCTTTCGCAGAGTGATGCCTCCACTTTTAGTCATGTTAAATATTAATGCGCTGAATTCTAAATAAGAGATTGTAATGACGCCATCGTTGCCATACATAGATGAGCAATGTATTGTTTTTTTCTTAGTAAAATTATACTTTGATTTGATAACTGTGCAATTATTTTCAGTGGTAAATTATGTGAAAAACATACCGGTATATATACATATATATATATTTATTTAAAAAATATTTTAAAGAACACCCACTCTTTACCCATAAACGGAGCCACAGGAAAAGTTTATGGTGTCCAGGAAGCTGAGCTTGTGGAATAACAGCCAGACGCAATATCCCAGGCAGACCCACTAACCTCTGCTGACAATCCATTCACATAGACATTGTAATGTTTCAGGCCACTGTCTGGGCTCCTGACCTGGAAGCGAGAACGTTTTTGTTGGCGCTGTACCCCGATGAGCAATTAAACACTCTTCTGTAAATGTGCAAAACAGATCCTACATGTCTCACACTTACAGTGGATATAAAAAGTCTACACACCCCTGTTAAAATGCCAGGTTCTTGTGATGTTAAAGAATGAGACAAAGATAAATCATGTCAGAACTTTTTCCATCCTTTAATGTGACCTATAACGTAGGTATATGTGATCAATGCAGTAGCCATACAACTAGCGTTCTTACGGCTTTGTTGTCTTCGACAAAAGGTGTGTAATTCCTACACATTTTATCAGATGTGCCAGAGAAAAGGCATCTGTACACTAAAAGTGGGATGTGTCAGTTTGTTTCCCAATATTGCTGCTCACAATGTATGGAAAAGGATATTTCTAGGTATTTTCACACATTTTTTATATACACCATATAGATGCAGAGGCCAAAAAGACTCCAGAAGGATGCATGATCCATAGAGGTACAGCAAGTATGGTCAGGTGCTTCCTTCAAAGGCACACTCCAGCCATCATATTTATATAAATAAGGAATATGTGATATCTGAGTCTCACCTTTAAATTATCATTTTTGTCCCCCTGGCAAATGCATTATGGGGTACTCTGTTTCCCTGTCCCCCAGCTCCTTGACTTGTGGGAGAAATGTCCTGTTGACCTCTCCTAACGCTGCTATCTATCTATAGATAATTCTCATTTGATGAGGTGAAATAAATGCATTGTTTTTGTTTCCTCAGTTGCCTGAAGTTATTCCACTTAATGTGGGAGGGATGTTTTTTACGACCAGGCTCTCCACACTTCTAAGGTATGAGGAGACCATGTTGTCTGCCATGTTCAGTGGACGCCATTACATCCCAACAGACGCTGAAGGGCGATACTTCATTGATAGAGATGGAACATACTTTGGGTAAATACTCTGATTAATAAGTAATGACAATAGTCAATAATTCCCCCTGTATCTTACAGCTGATGTGCATAGCACAACATGTCACATGGGGATCTGGTCATATAACTACTTAATTGCTTGTTGTGTAAAGCATCTGTTCATTATACTGTATATAAAAGTTATCAATATAGTGTATATGGAAGTATATTATCAACTAAATATAAAATATATCACGTTGCTGAAAGGTATGTGACTATGAAATGAATGTCGGTGCTCGGCATGTATTATTATTGCATATCCTCTCAATACCTCCTGCTTAACTAAGAGCTTTTGATTGACATAAAGCATTCATTTTTATTTCAGTGGACTTGACATCTGGTATTTACCCCTAAGACACTGGGGTTTTATCTTAAAGCTAACTGTTTAATAGTTCCTACAGCATTAATTGAAGTCTCCATGTTCCCATTTTTATCTGGTTGCATACTGTAATGTTGTATTTTGAGTTTAGTTATTTTCTCCAGGGCTAACACAGCTATATCCATTTTCTGTTAGAAATAAACCAAAGTCGAGTTTAATTAATGCCCTCCTTTATTGAAATAAATGTGGATTGTATTATCCCCGCGTCACTTAGATCCCTGGGTATTTTAATTAATGGCTGCATATTTACAATAATAAATGGGCCTGCCAGTGCTTGTAGCAAGCAGTCCTCAATCTCAGGGGCCTTTGAAGGCAACATACTAAGGCCAGACACTAGAGCATTATTGAGTGTATCTGAGATCTCCCATATAAAGTATATAGATCTCTTTAGATTTGGTGCATTGTTTTAATATTCTGTGTTATTAATCCACTGAATTAAATACTTCTAGAGAGGAATTATGTCTACCAAATCCAAGGACACCAAGTGTATCAATAGTAATAAAGCATCTGCCCACCTCGTTTTAAAGGTCACAAATGGTTTTCTTGCACTGACACTTAGACTGGAGGAGAAACGTCCCTTCCTCCCTTTTTTTGTCTGAGCTTCTTGGTAAATGGGTGAGGTATATAAAGCCTCTCCTCTGACTTTTTTAGATATTTGGTTTGGAAGTCCAACCAATTTGTCTTGGTTTAGTGACTCTGTATCTTAGTTAGAACTCGCCTCTCGGGATGTCTTTTGGCCAAAATATAGTACTAAAGCCTTATGTCTTGAAAGTATGCCTTCGTAGGGTTTAAGTGCTATTAAATGTGTTCTTTTTGTCTTTAAATTTGGTTACTTTTCATGTCTTGCTGCCACCCAGTAACAAGGATAGGCAGGGGCGTACCTAGAGTATTTGGCACCTGGGGCGGATCCTGTATGTGGCACCCCCCCCCACACAAACACTTTAAAACTGCATAGCGTCTATCGTTATATACTGGCGCCGACATTGAAGGTGGTACAGCATTACTGTTATCATTATATACTGAGGCAGACATTGACGGTGGTACAGCATTACACCTATCACTATATACTGAGGCAGACATTGATGGGGGTACAGCATAACACCTATCACTATATACTGAGGCCGACATTGACGGGGATACAGCATAACACCTAACACTATATACGGAAGCAGACATTGACGGTGGTACAGAAATTATATATATATATAGTAACATAGTAACATAGTAACATAGTTCATAAGGTTGAAAAAAGACCAAAGTCCATCAAGTTCAACCTATATACATATTGTGTCCCTACTGTGTTGATCCAGAGGAAGGCAAAAAACCCTTATGAAGCAGATGCCAATTGCCCCATACCAGGGGGAAAATTCCTTCCCGACTCCAAATATGGCAATCAGAATAAATCCCTGGATCAACGTTCTGTTCCTGTTAATCTAATATCCATAACTTGTAATATTATTGCTTTCAAGAAACACGTCCAGGCTCCTTTTAAACTCTTTTATTGAGTTTACCATTACCACTTCCTCTGGCAGAGAGTTCCATAGTCTCACCGCTCTTACTGTAAAGAACCCCCGTCTGTGCTGGTGTAGAAACCTTCTTTCCTCCAGCCGTAGAGGATGTCCCCTTGTTATAGATACAGTCCTGGGTATAAATAGGTCCTGGGAGTGATCTCTGTACTGCCCCCTTATATATTTATACATAGTTATTAAGTCCCCCCTAAGCCGTCTTTTTTCCAAACTAAATAACCCTAATTCTGATAATCTTTCTGGGTACTGTAGTCCTTCCATTCCCCTTATTACTCTGGTTGCCCGTCTTTGAACCCTCTCCAGCTCCACTATATCTTTCTTGTACACTGGTGCCCAGTACTGTACACAGTATTCCATGTGTGGTCTGACTAGTGACTTGTACAATGGTAGAATTATTTCCTTGTCGTGGGCATCCATGCCCCTTTTGATGCACCCCATGATTTTATTTGCCTTAGCAGCAGCTGCCCGACACTGGTCGCTACAGCTAAATTTACTGTTAACCAAGACTCCTAAGTCCTTTTCCATGTCAGTCGTCCCCA
The DNA here is from genome assembly GCF_027358695.1 of Spea bombifrons. Taxonomy (NCBI): domain Eukaryota; kingdom Metazoa; phylum Chordata; class Amphibia; order Anura; family Pelobatidae; genus Spea; species Spea bombifrons. The sequence goes on along the minus strand of NC_071088.1, from coordinate 78,594,989 downwards.
GTGTTTTCCCATTTAATACATATTCCCAGCCTGGATTTTTCTTCCCCATGTGCATAACCTTACATTTATCCGTGTTGAACCTCATCTGCCACATCCCAGCCCAAGCCTCCAACCTATGCAGATCCATTTGTAATCGTGCACTGTCCTCTATTGTGTCAACCACGTTACAGAGCTTAGTATCGTCTGCAAAGATTGATACTTTACTATACAATCCCTCTACAAGGTCATTAATAAATATATTAAAAAGATATATATATATATATATACATATATAAATATTGTTATTATTATTGTTCACATGTGAACTCAGCACTGGAGGCATAGAATCAGACATACAAATCCCATATTTGCAGGTATACAATAATAATGTATGGAAACATAGCAAGAGATAAAACTACAGGCATAGATCATAGGTTGCACAACCCAAAGTTGGTCGTCATATTTCGGCGCTCAGCATGACATGCCGGCACCGCGACAGAGTTAGCAGGAGGGTGCCACGGGCTAGGGTGACCACATGTCCCGGATTCCCAGCAGCCTCGTTACTTTTTTTTTTTACACGGAGGAGCTCGGCGCCCCCTCTCTCTCCTCCGTGTAAAAAATAATAAAAATTGACGAGGCTGCCGGGGATCCGGGACATGTGGTCACCCTAGCCCGTGGCACCCCCCTGACGAGCAGCATCCGGGGCGGACCGCCCCCGCTAGGTACGCTACTGGGGGTAGGCACCAACATTAGTCGTGGTGGACATTAACTGGGATCTGTGGTGGACAGTGTAATGATGTTCACAACCCTTGCCACAGACACTGTTGTTCTTGTATGGACAACATACCCCTGCCCCTGCCCAGTAAATTGGAAGATAATAATGTATCTCAAGTTTTATGGGATCTTTCTTGGGGTCTGATTTAACAAACCTTTGTTGGGTTCAACAAAGAACACACACACTGGTATTGAAATCTGAATATTGGGTTTATTGCAGTGGCTGCTTAAAATTGGCACAGACCAATACACCTTATACCTTCCTTCATGTAAAAATAAAAAAATTGCAGAAAGCAAAAATGTTATTCAAATGAATACTTAATAAATGAGGACAATATATTCGCTGCTCTATTTTGCTAAATATTCTTGTATCATTTATTATAAATTTCCAGCTGTTAAACTTTCATAGTTATACTTTTTTTTCCTCTTTTTTTCTAGAGATATCCTGAACTTTCTACGCTGTGGTGAGCTCCCACCACATGAGCGTGTAAAATTAGTGTACAAGGAAGCTCAGTACTATTCCATTGGCCCCCTGCTAGACAGCCTAGATAAACTACAGCCACTCATGGGGGAAAAAGTGAGACAGGCTTTCCTGGACCTGATGCCATATTACAAAGGTAAGAGTTGGTAAAAATTATTAGTGATTAAAAATAAATCTAATTTTTGCAATCTTGCTTAAAGTTTATTTAATACTGTAGGTGCCACGGCTAAACAATGACCCAATTTATGTTTATCTCGTGATTACAGTCATACCCCATATTATATATTTTTTTTATTTTATTTTCATTTTTTGTATATTTCATTTATATTTAAATTTTCCCCCCTTCATTTTTTTCTCCCTCACCTCCTCCATGTCTATCAATAATTGCAGTCAGCCAGCTGGTGGAGCAATGGGGGAGCCCAGCAAGCTCTCAAGTGAACTTCGGGTGCGTGTCAGCAGTGTGTATGTGGTGTATTAGTAAAAAGTAAAAAAAAATACCCTAACTGCTTTTGAGTTGATTATTCCTGATTTTTAGGCACTGTGATGCCTAGTTACCCCATTGTCCTTTTGTGGGCAGCGGGGATCATGGGCTGGTTAGGGAGATCAGAGGATCTCCCCGACTGTTCTCTGATGAGGTTTGAATGAGGTTTGTGCTTTTCAGCTTCCACATTACCACCTTCTAACATATTTAGCAGCGTGCTGTGAATATAACATATTGTGGGGTGGCTGGATAGATAAGATATGAAGATGGCCTTGCCCCAGCCCTACCTCCAACTATACCCCCATTCCACGTCTAACTATACCTCTCAACTAAGGCGTGATATTCTATAGGTGTAATCCAGAAAGGATATACAAATATATCCAGTTTATTTGGTTTTGGCAGGGTCAGCCAAAAGGCTGTTGGTTCTTTAGATAAAACTGCTATTGTATCTATCCCCTTTGACTAGGTTGAAGTATGTGTCCCTCCTGCAGCTTTTGGCTCTGCAAGCCCTTGGTGTCAACACAACTTTCTGTTAAACTAAAAGAAAATGTTATTTAATAAAATTCGGCTGTCAGAATGTAACTTTTCATATTTTATTTTAAAGATAGCTTTAAATAAAGCTTGTGCCTGAATCTGTTCTTTCATAAAAACAGATCTCTCAACCAAAAATATTCCCAAACCATTTACATACTTTAACAAATAGAATATTTAAAAAATGTGGCCCTCCTTAGATACCTAGACTCACCTTACATTCCTTATCTATCTAGAAAGTTGGGTAACCCCAATTTAGCTGTAAGATGATCACTGTCTAGATAACAAATTGCAAACACCTGCATAATCTCCTGGTTCAACATAATTATGATTAAATGGTAAATAACAACGGTGTTGGAAGCAGATTTTCAGTTCAGATTGATAAAACCTGATTCTAACATGTTGTTGATGTTGGACCAGGTTGTCATAAAACCTTAATCCTGACTGAATTTACCATTGGTTATTGTTGCTCTTTTATTTTAATCACACATGTTATGAGCTCTACGGGCAGTTAAAGCAGGTTTGAGAAAACCTTATATGATCAAATTAAACAAAGTTGCTTCAGGTCCATCCAAACCTTGCAGATGGTGTCCGATCGCCCTCCTCCTCCGAATGTGGTGCTTCTTCATAACACTCCGCTGTCTATTTTAGCCTATAAACATCCCTGAATCGGATCACCAGTGCAGACAGCAATTAATAGATTAAAATGATTTACCTGAATCACTAGAATGCGGTATGTGTATATGTTGCATTGGCATTTTCAGTAAGCATTTCATTTAGTTGTCTTGATACTCTGTACTAGAGCCCTGAGCGGGACTGTTTTCTAGATCCTGTTCCTGCTGAATTTCTGACCATTAGCTCCCGCAACGTGTGTATTCCACTTGGGCTGGGTGTCTAAGATCAACCTGTCCTCAGCTCAGTGCTCTCCGGCCTCTATGAAAACAAGGCTGAATATAAAAGTGAGGCTAGGACTGCCTCTGAAATTCAATATGAAAAAGCAAAAAAAAAAAAAAAGCCGGCAGCTTTGTAGGTGTGCGTGGGATTACAGGGACCCGCAGGTATATTGTGTGACCCACCCGCAACACACAGAATACCGCTCCCGCACCCGCAAGTTTTTTGACAGGACCCGCGAGACCCCAATCCCGATGAAGTCCCTCTACTCTGTTCCTTACAGCACATTTCCTTTCATTTGTGTTTTGACGCTATGTATGTTAGTGTGCTTCTAAAACTTGCTATTCCATAATACACATTAAAGATTTAAAACCCTACTTAATGCAGGACTCCAGAGATTGAAGGGCTTTCCAAAACAGAATAATTTATTTACTAGGGCTCTTCAAAGCTTCCATGTTTAGCATATAGCACAAATTCAAAGCTGTTTTCTTATAACGCAGAAGTGAGGTGCGCACTGGCTCCTGTTGTTGCTTATTGTTAGACTTACTTACCTGCTTGGCCCATCCAGGTCTAGTCTTACATAACATCCGGGAGCTGACAAGATCAGGTTCCCCTGTGGCAGCTCTTCTGCATGTAGTTGTAGTTTCACCTTCCGGTTATATCCAATCAATATAGCCAATCCTCTCAAGAATAATCAGTCACCTGGAAAACCTATAAAACACATGAGCTCTCCCGGACAGTTCTTAGCTGTTATTCCTACTCAGAGATTCTCAGCACATTTTTACCTGTGTGCCTCTTGGACTACTCTCCCTTTGTCTCAGTTTTACCTGTTCCTGAACCTCAGCTGTCTGCCCGGATCATTATTTGACTTCATCTCTTACCTGGCTGTTTTGTACCCTAGCTTTAGATTCTGTTTTTTTTTTTCAATCACCACAGGGGTTTTGCACCGTGCTCCTGGATGCCAGACAGACTGTGGCTGGATCCTCATCACACTTACACTTACACAGTAGAGTGCAGATTGACCTTATCCTAATTCTACCTTAGGTGGCTACCATTGTGTGGGAGCTCAGCAAGTTTTATTTCTGTAGCTATGAACATTGCTGACAAGTTCCACGGGACGGGGTGGGAAACACTTAACAACTATTCAATGATACAGTGAAGCCAGTGTCGATAAGTAATTCCAGAATGTTTTGATTCCAGAATGTTTTGCTTTAAGCTTACAAATTATT